>NW_013952500.1:235145-238458 GCF_001266775.1 Austrofundulus limnaeus | reverse complement strand
ATTGTAAGAAAGTTCTTATTACCAACTGTATCCCTTATTCAGAAGATAAAATAACGAATAAATAAATTATTTCAGTCAAACGTTTTGTTAGACTGTTGTTGCTGTGTGTTTAGCTTTTTAAATTCTGTATAGGTTTCCTAAATTCATTCATTACAATTCATTTAATAAGACAAAGTGTAACATAAATTGATTTTTACACTATTTTACCTTTACAGCTTATGAAACATAAATTAATTGTGTGTGGGATCAATAAAGTTGTATTTTGAAGTCCTGTAAGAAGTTTTAACACATTGTTTTTGGTACCTGTTTTTCTCAAATTGTGTGTGTGTGAGCATGTGTATTAACGTAAATCTCTGTTAAAATGTGCTTTATGAAACAACGTCCATTCATTTGTAGTAGTTCACAGCGCAGCGGTGCCACCTCCAATATGGCGGACGGACAGCTCTCACAGCCAACCAGGCATTTCAGCTTTGCACGTACTGAACGTGCTCAGGGCGGAAGTCGGAGGCGCAACAGCGACACCGGCGGTCAGGCGGGGGTGCTGCATCTGTTTACGGAAACATTTTGACGTCAGCACGTGGCCAGCAGCTGCCCCCTTTCTTCTTCTTCGCTCTTGTCTGTCCTGTACGTGAGGGTCCGCATGCTCGCTGCTCGAAAGAACAACACTCGAAGGCAGGGCTACGTGTTGTTGTTTTTGTCCCATTTTGSTTCCAAAGACAACTGTTTTCACGCTCCGTTGTCTCGTCGAGCGATGAGGGCTGTCGCGTACCTCCGTCGCGGAGAAGTAGGAGGAGGTCAGGACTTCATTTTGGCGATCTGAACGCCTTTTTTGCGAATAAAAAGGCAAACGGTGCCGTTTTTAATTACATGCGAAACGCAGCGGGTTTCTGATCTGAGGGAAAATGATTTTCAGGAATCTTCAGCCGAGAACCTGCAGAGCATGGCTGTCCAGGGTGAGTCTTTATTTATTTATTTATTTATTTAAGTTGGAAACTAGCTTGGACCCTTTAGCCTCGCGCGCGCACCGACCTTTGTGCTAACTTGCTGAGAAGTAGCGAATGTTGTTTACATTTTTTTTTAAACATTTCCTACTGTGTTATACAGCCTGTGGGTCGCGCCCAGCTTTGGGTCAAAGTTCGGGGGGTAAACTCCCCGCAGACTTACTGTAACTTTCACAACATTAAGTTTAAAAACAAATGTTACTCTCATCCGACCCGCAGGTTTCCCTGAGGCAGGAGCCGTGTTTCTTCTCYTCCGTGCCCCCCCAGCCGGTGCCCCCTTTGACCCAGACCCTGCAGGGCTACCTGAGGGCCCTGGAGCCTCTGCTGCCCCCCGAGGAGCTCAGCCACACCCGCAGGATAGTGCAGGAGTTCGGCAGGCCCGGTGGGCTGGGACCCAGGCTGCAGGAGGGGCTGGAGAAAAGGGCCAGACACACCAAGAACTGGGTGTGTTTGTTGTTTTTTACTGTGAAATAATGAAGAAAAATGTGGATCTACTGTTAGTTTGAGTTGCTAAACTCTTCTGTGTGACTCAGCAAAACATTTGAAAAGATTTGAGCGAGCAAAACTTAAACTTATTTATCAAAATACCTACATTTATAACATTTACAGAGTACAATTATGTTCATATTTTTACTGGACTTATTTTGCAATTGTTTGAGTTTAAATAGAAAAACAACATTGTAGAAACTTGGCTTGCATAATTTATAAAGACAAATCAAAATACAGCTCAGTTAAAGAAACAAATGTCACCCTTGCTGGCAAAATAAGGGTTTTTTAAAACATTTTTTGGAACTTTATATTTTTTTATCTATAGCAGAGGTGCCCAAAGTGGGGCCCGCGGGCCAAAATTGGCCCGCTGAGGCATTTGATTTGGCCCACCAGCAGTTAGATTGTAATTATGTTAAGATTAAATATAAAATACAAGTAACTACAAGCGACATTTAGATTAAAGCCCATATATAGATTTGCACATCTTATAAGACCACATATACTCAAATTTAAAATTATGAAAAGTCCCATGAGTCTTTGCTGCCTGAGCATATGTTGAATTTTCTCCAAGTCCATGGGCTGAAAAAAAACTAAAGAATGTGGGCAATCACACTRGCTGGTTGTTTAAATAAAACAATTTAAGTATTTGCATTTCTTATATTATTGCATTTGGCCCGCRGCCCTCAGATTGATTTTAATTATGGCCTCGGGGAAAATGTTTGGGCACCCCTGTTCTAAAGTGATGTTTTTTGTTTCTAAAAAAAATTCCAGCCCTAAATTTTGAATCCCTGTGCTTCACAATGACGCATTATACGAGGGGATTTCCCTGGGGTACATCAGCCAGCTTATTAAAAATGATCAGTTTAAAAGGAAAGTAGGAGCATTAATTCTGCAGACAGGCATGTTAGATTAATTTGAAAGGTGGGATATATGGGCAAGCATGTTAGAGTAAAAAACATTTCATGAACAGAAAAAAACTAATGCAAATTTCAGTTTATAAAGATTTTAGTGCTGCCACAGTACTTATTGGTCTCTAAACATAATATGCCAGCTTTAAATAAACATTTTGACCAAGCACTTTTGTTTTTTGTGCCAAAATAATAATAAAAAATCAAGCTGCAATCACTTGAGACCTTAAACATTTCATCGTTAAATTTCTATCTTGAGCATCACATGGTGATCTTCATAGCATTTAATAGTTTTTCCTCCCGTCTTCCATCCTGTTGTTTCAGATCACAGACCTGTGGGTGCAGTGGGCATATCTGGAGAGCAGACTGCCTCTCGCTGTGCACTCGAACCCGGCCATCTCTCTTCCCAGGAGAGATTTTAACGACTGGCGGAGCCAGCTGGTGTGAGTCCAAACGTGCAAATACAACAAGAAATGTTTAGTTATTACACAAACAGTCGTTATAAATACTTGTTTCATTTGTTGTATTCATTTTTTGACCTCCCTTGTTTATCACAACGAGCTTTAAAAACACAGATAAAGTGTATCTTTACACTGAGCACTAAAGCTTCATTATCTATGTGGAATTAAGCACCGGTAGTCGAGGCGTTGGTCTTTGTTCTCTGGAAAAGTTTTAGAAAATAGGGGCCTCACTTGTCAGTGAAGGACGTGTTCGGACTGATAAAAGCATTAATGAATAAACATTTGTTTCCAGAGTTTCCCAATTAAAACGGGGTCAGCTGAGTTTTAACCCTTTGTTTCACGATAGGGAGTAACTTAGGCAAAATAACATACAAAATGATTTGATTTGATTTATTGATTCAACAGGAAAAGATTACTAAAAATCAAGCCTGACTCAGCATAATTGCTGTTTTAC
>NW_013952500.1:230320-234672 GCF_001266775.1 Austrofundulus limnaeus | reverse complement strand
CAGATTCATGACAGTTTGTTTACATTTTACTAGTTTAACATCCGTCATTTGTTGTTTTTAGGATCAGTTGCATAAATTTTGGAATAGTGAATATAAAAGTAATTGTTTCTGGTTCATTTAATCATTCTGTCTCCTTGATTTGTTGTTTTCTTCTCTAGATTTAGCATACGGCTCCATCATTACAGTGAAAAACCTTCGAATAGCTGGAGGTTATTTACACTCTCACTGGCACTTATACCCTGAGGGAGTGGGGGCAAAGCAACAGCAGGTCAGGCAACAGGCATTTTTTTAAGCATAAATTATTTAAGCAAATTTATTCTTAAACTTTTTTTTCTGATTTGCGCTCAACAGGTGACCGCTTATCTCCATAAAGACCAAAACAACTTGTGGCTGGTTCACAAACAAGATGATAGTGACTGTAAGTAAAATCAGTTAATCTATTTTTCAATTTCATTGATGTCTGATACGCTTAGAAAGGAGTCTCTTCAGTCACTAAGTAGGAAATTATGTTTACATGTTTACAATAATTTTACTATTACTAGTACTTCATCTTTTAACTTGCCCCACAAGACAAGTCAATCCGACCAATCATAGTTTTGCCAAACTCCGCCCACCCAAAAACCTCGGCCAGTCATAGTTAGGACAGACTCCGCCCACACCAAGCACTCCACCAATCACAGTTAGGACAGACTCCGCCCACACCAAGCACTCCACCAATCACAGTTAGGACAGACTCCGCCCATACACCAAGAAACTCCTCCTATGTACTGTAGAGCAGTGGTTCCCAAACCTTTTATCGTATGACCCAAAAAATATTCATTGCAAAAACTAGTGACCCCAAATATTACCGGTCTGAGTACACAAACTTTGTTAATAACCCTAAAAACAAAGGCTACAAAGGTGTTTTGTAATAATTATAGGGAAAATATTACATCACCAATTATTTTATTACACTTTAAATTAATTTCTGAAGTGCAGTGGTTCCCAGACTTTTCAGCTTTTGACCCACAAAATAACAGTAGCAGAGACCTGTGCCCACAACTATTTTTGGCTGATAAACATTTGTATTGGGTTAACTAAACATGGGCATAGTAACTATTTATTATTCTGTATTTATACATTTTAGGCAACTAAGGCAAAAACGTAATTAATTTAGAAAATCTTTTCAGGACCCCACCTTGATGTTTCAGGACCCCACTTTGGGTCTTGACCTCAACTTTGGGAACCACTGTCCTAAAGCACCATGTTTGTGTGAAGACGTTTAACAGTTGGAGGGATTAAAACATATCTGAACCAGGGTTATTATAGTTAACTAAAACTAACGAAAAAATGAAAACTGGAATTGATTAAAAAAAAAAACATTTTAGTTTACTAAAATAAATAAAAACTGTAATAAAATGAATAAAAAAGATAACTCAAACTATATAAACTTTTTTACAAAACTAAATCTAACTGAAATAGTAGATAGAATATCCTTAGTTTTAGTGTTTGTCAATATTTTTCTTTTTTTTTAATTGAGTATTTTCACATTAGCTGTGGTTTGTAGCATTGTCTGCTAAATGACGTCAAAAGTTGGGAGAAAGCGTCCACTTTGGGATTTCTTTGAATATGATGTGAGAAAAATAAAAGCAAATGTTTTGTAGTGGAAACAGGTGATAAAACAGGTGGAAAACTTCAAAAACTGCATGAATCAAACTCACACACGATGGCTATCTATGACTGTCTTGACACACTAGCTTCTCTCAGTAGCTCCATGAAACAAGCAGCAGTTAGCACCGGGTTAGAGACGACTATTGTCATTGTCCTAAAATAATCGCCCAAGTCCKTAGTTGACAAAATTGAGTTACACAATTATTTTAGGAAGGTTTCGCTATATTGGACTGCTTTAACTAATAACTAAATAGCCGTTGGTTAGTTAACTCACAGGAACATCACAAGCTTGATGCATTGGCAAATATGTTTATTCAAACTATAAATAAACTAATACTAGAACTAATAAAACTAAAACTAAGCATTAAAAATGCAATAATAACTAATAAAAACGATCAAATCTGCTGTAAAAACTAAATAAAACTGAACTAAAAGAAAAAGTCACAACGAAATAAAACTAAACTACAATGAAAAATCCAAAACTAATAACCTTGATCTGAACATCTCTGATCCCTCAGAGAACAAAACGTTGCTTCTGTTTTGAACTTGTGCTGGACTTGTTTATCCAAAAAAAAAAAAAACAAACAGAGACAGTTCAGAACGCTTCAGKGTCAGGTTCCAAACGTCTCATTTAAAGGTTTAAAAATACGCCTCCAGAAGGTGGACAGGCTCAAACACACGGTCAGGGTGTTCATTCTGTCGGCCTTTAATCACTGCAGACTGCAGTTCTGCCCGTCTGGCATCAGTGAAAAACTTTCAGCTGCTCGTTTTTAACTACTGCGTCCCATCGATCATCATAAAAACACCAATATTCAGCCACAGATTTGTTACTGTGTGGTGAAAATAAAAAGGTCAAT
This sequence comes from Austrofundulus limnaeus, assembly GCF_001266775.1. NCBI lineage: Eukaryota > Metazoa > Chordata > Actinopteri > Cyprinodontiformes > Rivulidae > Austrofundulus > Austrofundulus limnaeus. Next base: position 232,165 of record NW_013952500.1, on the reverse strand, counting down.
CTTTAATGTGTTGAGAGGCTAATGATTACTCTAACAGGTTTTAATATTTAACCTCTCCTCTTGTAGAGGGCCTCGTTTCATCTGTGACCTCACTGAGAGTGTGGCCTTTTCTCAGATTTATTCCTCCTAATTCCCACATGGGAAAGTTAGCAGCTGAAACGTAAACAAAAAGCTCCACTGATCCGTTCCTGGGCTTGATTTAAAAAAAAAAACTGGTTCATATATGTTTATTTCTAAAGTGTTAGTAAATTTTTGTGGTAAAACATTGCAAACTGAGCGTTTTGCAGTCAAATCAAAGTTTTATTTTTAACCTTTTAATTGTGTTTTAAACCACATTTTCAGACTAGTTTGAGAGTTAAATGAGCGTTTATGTCTTTCTGTGAGTAAAACAACACGTTGCTGTCTTCTCCTGCTGCAGTTCTTCCAGCTGGAGGTGTACAACAGCGACGGGTCGCGGATGACGGAGAGTCAGATCCACGGGCAGCTGCTGAGGATCCGGTCCCAGTCCTGGAAGACCGACAAGGAGCCCATGGGCATCCTGACCAGCGAGCACCGCCACACGTGGGGAGAGGCGTACAACCGCCTGCTGAGAGGTTCGTACCTGTAAAAATACCAGCAGCTTTGTAGGTTTGAAGCTACTAAACAAGGTAAATGAAACCTTTAGCTCAGGCCAAACGGCTCAAACATAACGTCGCTTTTCTGCATTTTCACACAAAATCCAAGCTCCACTTCTACCAACCCGTCTGAAACACATGCAGCTGTTTGGACTGAAGGCAGGAGGTTGTTTGTTTAGTCGACTTGTGATTGAGAAATAAAGAATCAAGGCAAGACGAGTGATCACTGATAATAGCCGAGCTGAAGCGAACATCTGAGTTTTTTTTTTTCTTTTTTCTGCTTGTCGCAGTAGAATCACCTYCACAAGTTTAAACTTTTCCCTCTGTTCCATGTTTTAGACAAACTCAACCAGGAGTCGGTGCGGATGATAGAAACCGGGCTGTTCTCCTTGTGTTTGGACTCTCCAGTCATACGGATAGCAGATGAAAAGTATGTGCAGGAACACGCGCTGGTATTTCTTTTTGTAATCGTCYGTGTGCAGATACGATTGTCTCGTGTGTTGACATCTGGCAGCAGCCAACGATTGTCACTTCCTGTATTTGAGCTGCTGTAACCACAACGTTGTGAAACTGAGATTCTTACGTCACAGATAGATCTTAGGTAAATCACCACTCTGTACAGAATGTGATGTCGTGTTTCGKACGAACTCTTGATTGACAGGTACGCCAGCCGGAAGGCGGCTCAGGTGCTGCACGGGGGCGGGACGTTCTCCAACAGCGGGAACCGCTGGTTTGATAAAACTCTGCAGGTGGGTGTTAAGGTGGGGTCTGCTCACAGCAGCTGACACTAAGGTGGTCTGACTGTGTGCTGCGTTTGTTTGAACAGTTCGTGGTGGGAGAAGACGGATCGTGGGGGCTCCTGTACGAACAGGCCACAGCTGAGGGTCCGCCCATAACCAACCTGCTGCATCACATCCTGGAGTACTGGTGAGATTAGAGACAAAATAATCCCAGGAATAGACAGTGACTGAAACATTTAATTCTTTCTCTTAATGTAGCCTGTTGAAAACCCATTTCCAGTTCTGTTCAGAGCWGGGGTGGGCAATCCTGGTCCTCGAGGGCCGCAGCCCTGCATGTTTTATTTTTTTCTCTGCTCAAACACACCTGATTTGAATGAATGGGTGATTATCAGGCTTCTGCTGTACGGAGGACCGAAACTGACATTATTAAAAATAAAAGCAGAAATATATAAATTGACAAATAAGTAAGTAAGTAAGTAATAAATAAAGTG
>NW_013952500.1:198741-228904 GCF_001266775.1 Austrofundulus limnaeus | reverse complement strand
CATATATATATATATATATATGTTATGTCAGTTTTGGTCCTCCGTACAGCAGAAGCCTGATAATCACCCATTCATTCAAATCAGGTGTGTTTGATCAGAGAAAAAAATAAAACATGCAGTGCTGCGGCCCTCGAGGACCAGGATTGCCCACCCCTGGTTCAGAGGATAAGATCACCTGCTTTTCTCCTTTTATCCACCATTTAAAGATTCGGCTGGATGAGAGGGAGCTGTTTTTTCCATGAGACCATGTTTTAAACAGGATGTTCAGGGAAAAAAAGGCATTTACTTTTTATCATAACTGGTTTTATTTGTCCTAAAAACACAATTTAAAACCTGGTGTAAAGTTTGAAGTCTCTACTTTTGACACAAATTGAGTCTCAGAGAAGGCGTGTCTTTCTGACTGGAGGGATTTGAATAGGTCATGTGACTGGTTTTCAAAGGGTTAATATAACATCATTATTTTTAATACCATCACCATATTTTTAATAGGAGTGAAGAAATGTATTGGTTTGTTTGTTATTGACTTTTAAAGGCACCACACATTTTATAGTCTTTTCTTAGGTGAAACATGAAACAGTTTTAWAAAYCATTGTGTGAATATGTTTGTGATTAAACTGGTGATTTTATGTACGGACTGGTCTGAGTGGCTGTCACGGACAGCGGAAGGTACATGCTAGATAAGATACATGCCTGACTCACTTTCAACACTTAATTGATCCGTTGTTTTTACGTTAAGGAAGAAAATCTGTACAAGGTCCTGGCTCCAGCGATAGGGTTTCCCTTTTAGATGATGCAGGGACGGAGGCGGAGTCAGGTCCAGAAGAGGTTAAAATACCTGGTTCAGTTGCTGAATGCAGGAATGAGCTACTGAGCTAATAAACCTGGGTTCAGTCCAGCGCTGGTGGTTGTATAACTCTTTTCACATTCAAACATTCAACTGGTAAACAAACAYGTATTAAGGTAAACAAACACGCCTAAATTATCTACCATCTTTCACCATCTTGCTGATTCTGATCCAAAACACAATCGGAGAGAAGATCAGCGTTTCCTCTTCCTTTGATTTTTGGGTCAATGTGAGTTTATTGATCCGTCACATGAACAGAGAGTCTTTTTCTGTTTAGCACTGATTCTCAGGCTGCATCTGTAAACAAACAACCTGCTGGACGTGGTTTCAACCGTTCAGACGTGCATTTCTTTAGGTTTTTGTCTTTTATGCTTCAGGAAAATCGCTTTGTTTGATGATAAATACTTGAGCTTGGGATTTTTCTACTCATTACTGCTGTGATCCTGGAGTTTTTCGTGGATTTATTTAAAATCAATAATAGTTAATCAATGATTCAGCAACATTTACAAAATACCTTACTGCTTCTTTTTAAACATGTATCAGCCTTTATTTCAAACTGACCTTAAAGTTAAGTTATCTTGTGTCGCATCTTGTCTGTAGGAGGCTCTAAAGCTGCGTCTAAAGGCTTTACTGCAGAGTATTTAACACAATTAAACAGTGAATATTCACAGTAAGGTCATAACTGCATCCTGAACTTCTGAATGTAAATGTTTGTGGGGTGTTGTTTTGTCTGCAGTGAGAAACCAGACCCAACCAGAGCGCCCCTGGTTCCGCTGCCCATGCCCAAGAAGCTCTACTTCCACATCGATCGAGACATCAAGAGGGACATCGAGCTGGCGAAGCAGAACCTCGACATGTAAGCTGGCTTTAAATCAGATCTGCAGCTGGATGTTTGCTTCTTTTATTTATTATTTATTTTTTTTACCAAAACTGGGAACAGTTTGTTCTGAAGTAAAACCACAGAAATGTAAATAAATCTTTGTGCTTGACGGAGAGCATGCTTTAAATTCATCGTGTTTTCATGACCACAACCTAAACATGAAGGGTTACGTATTTTATTCAACACTCATCTACCTTTTATCTGCTTAAAAAAACTTTTTCTTACTTAATGTGAATAAAAACATGACAGATGATAAAAGATTAAAGATGAGTTGATTCAGATGAGATCATTTTTTGAGCCTTTTAAACGTGTAAATCTAATTTGTAGCAATAATGTATAGATTGTAAGAATTGGAATGATAGTGATTTTCATGTCCTTATTTAGTGCAAAAATAAGAGTTTTTATGTCTTATTAGGCTTTAATTTGGACCCTTTAATTTGCTAACTTTAGTCTGAAACATGGATAAAAATGTTAGTGAATATGTTTTTTTTCCTGTTTAAAGTGTATTTTTATCTTATTTTCAGTATGCTAACTTTAAACAATCATAAAATTATAATCCATTTTCCCGTATGGCTGTTTAAACCAAAATCTGTTCAAGTGATCTGGTCTGAAATGTGTGAGCCTGAATCCAAACTTTTCTTTTCCTCAGTCTGATCAACGACCTCGACATCAACGTGTTCAACTTCAAGAGGTTCGGCAAAGAGCTCCCCAAGAAGCACAACCTGAGTCCCAACTCTTTCCTGCAGGTGGCGCTGCAGCTCGCCTACTACAGGTCAGGACCCGGACTGTGAATATGCCGAAGGTGTGTCTGAAATAAACAGTTTGAGGCGTTTGTATCGATTTGTTTGCGTTTCCTGCAGAGTTCACGGCGAGGTGTGTCCCGCCTGCGATATCGCCTCTCAGAGGATGTTCCGGGGAGGAAGGACGGAGTACATCCGCTCACCTACCAATCAGGCGCTGAAGTTCATCATGGCCTTCGATGATCCGTCCGTGTCGGTGAGAAGCGAGGACCGTCTCGGTTACTGTTTGTGTGTTTTGAAATGTTTTAATAAAGGTTTTATGTTTGTGCTTCAGAGGGAAGCGAAGCTGCAGCTGTTCAGAGAGGCTGTAGAGGCGTATTCAGAGCTGACCGAGCAGGTAAAGGAGCAAACAAGCTGCTTCTCTTTCATCCCTTTTTTAAGCTTCCAGTTAGCAGGTGAAGTTTTTATTTCATTTATTTTTTTATTAATAATTTTGCAAATCTTACAAAAAAAATTTCAGAACAAACCAAAAACAAAGGAATTACTATAAAGGAACAGAAAAAGAAAGAAAAAAATTAAAAATAACCAAACAAACAAACAAAAACAGAGTTACAGAGTAAGGTTGTACATGCTACAGATTTTTTTTTTTGTTTTTACAGCCTTCTTGTTTGAATCTGAGATTGCATTAACATAATTTTACATCCATTGCAAATAGGTCAAAAAGTGGTTTTCTATGCATTACTTTACTTTAATGAATCTGAAACTTTGCTAGAAACAAAATCAGATTGATAATATATACGGCAGAAGAGTCTTTCACTTTAAAATCTGTGATACCGAACATAACATTTTCAAAATATAACAAGAAATCAGGTTTAATAGTGGAAATCAGATCAGCGATGTCTTTCTAAAAGGTCTGTGAGCAGGTACATTTACAAAAAAAGGTGAACAGATGTTTCTGGATAAGRTTTACAGAAAGAACAGGAAGTATCAATATGTTGGTTGGGTAAAATTTCTGAATTAGTTTAAARGAAATTTCTTTAACYTTATTGGTAAGAAAAAAAATTGTGTGGAAGAGACCAGATTTTTACCCAGTTAAGGTTTTGTTTAAAGGAGTTCCAGTAGGARACAGCAGATGGGGATGAAACTATATTTTCTTGAAATAAAGATGGGATTTTAGAATTAATGCCTTTTAGTTGAATTGAGAAACAGAGTTTACCAACAGCGGAATGTCTCGGGTCTTTAACTCATTGCTTCTTTCTGTCTCAGGCACTGAAGGGACACGGGATTGATCGCCACCTGCTGGCCCTGAAGCTGCAAGCCATCGAGGAGGGACTGAGCATCCCCAAAATCTTCATGGACACGGCGTACGGCCTGGCGACACACTGGAAGCTGCGGACAGGACAGGTGGGGTTTGGGCTTCTTTGCAATAAGAGGAAGTGGGACTTTTGTTGTCAATACTTGTTTTTGTTTTTTTGCATTTGTAAAAGTTCCCCTGATTTAACTTCTGCAAAATTCATGTGATTTTTATTGAAGTCAAAATGTGACTTTTGAACACGTCTTGTTAAAATAAAGAAATGATTTTTGTCTTGCTTCTGCAGGTGCCTGCGAACACAGACAGCGTATTGTGTTTCGGGCCCCTGGTCCCCGACGGTTACGCCGTTTGTTACAACCCCCAGGCGGATCACGTCCACTTCTCCGTCATGGCTTTCAACTGCTGCGAGGACACGAACGCAGAGACTTTAGCTCGTACTCTGAAGCACACCCTGTGCGACCTGCAGGAGCTGCTGCAGCCTACTGTGTAGAGCTGCTGCCACGCCGAACGACCACTCTAACAAGGAAAAAAAAAGTTTTCTCAATGTTTTAATACGGCTTGATTCTCTCATATATGCTTCTTCTTATGCTTCATTAATTTTTGATTGTGAGCCTGAACTCTGCGGCTCTGAGGTGCTTTTGATATGTTTTTTTAAAAGCTTCTCTGTCAGCAGTTTTTCTTTTCTGTTTAATGCCTATCAGCAGTGGATTCATATGGAGGTGTCTGAGGAAAACAAGGCCAACTTGACACTCTGAAGCTTACCGAAGCATGACATGGACGCACTCCTTTTTTTTTGCAAGTCAGGAAATCTGGCACTTTGCCAATCATAAATCCTCCATTTTTACTCCGGACAACAAGGTTTATATTTGATTTGCTGAGTTAACGAGGGGGAAAAGACCAAAGGACAAGAAGTTGGGTATTAATGTTGACAGCAGAAAGAAAATACAAATGATTTTGTTTTGTTTTTCAGCTCAAACCAGCTGATCATTAGGATGTGATTGTGGATTTCTTCATTCAACCTGCAGGACTGGTTATTAAAAGCTTTTGATTTATCGCACGTGTTGTGTTTTGTTTATGTTCTTTAGTTTAGATAAATGATTTATGTTGTGAGAGATGAGATAAAAACAGGTGAAACGGATAAATAACATCCTGTTTACAGCTTTACGTCAGATGCCGTAAAGGAGGAGTCTTCGCGCTGATTGGTCGAGGCTGGAAACCCGGAAGTTTCGTCAGCAGCGGCTGTCTCACCTTTAATTTAAAACCGGAACAAACAAACACAGAAAGTAGAGGAGCTGCAAAGTGTTTTATCAGATGTTATTTTTAGCGGGAAGGTACATGGTGTGACTTAAACAAGATTATTAAACGGCCTCCGTCGATCTGCTTCATCTGCCCCGCATYTGGAAACAAAAACAAGCTAAAAAATGATGCATTAATTTAGAAAATACTAATTTTGTTACTTAAATTTGTCCCGCTAGGCCGTGTTTTTGTTATTTATTTAACTTGAATTTAGTATTTGTAATTAAAGACTTAGAATGAAGGGCTCGCATTTCGCCAGGACGAGGAGGAGAAGCAGCGAGGCTACCGTGATGCTGTGTCCGCTCCTCGGTGCGTGTCTGTGGGCTGCGGTGCTCGGGTACAAGCCGGTGGTCGTGGTGCACGGTCTGTTCGACAGCTCGGAGGATTTTATCAACCTGAAGCGCTTCATTAACCAGGTGAGTGTCTCAGGCTCAGTGTAATATTAAATATAATTACAGTCTTTTTATGTTCCCTGTAAAACTTGAACATATATGATTATGTAATATGTTCAAGTTCATAACACGAGTTAATCTTGATAAACGTAGATTAAATTACTTTAAACTGAATGTATAGGTTCAATACGTTGTAGTTTTCCTCTCTTAAAGATGTCATTGAACTAAAATGTGACCAATCCTGCTTTTCTTACACCCTGTAGAAATTACTTCTCTGAGCTGAAAATGTGGTTTTGATACAAGAAGGAAGCATTTGTTGAGTCCTTTGGGAAATTGCGGTTAAACCAATTTGAAGTTCCTCTTTTTTTATGTTTCTGCTGAGTTAAGTGGTCACTGAAACAAGACAATACATATTTTTAGATGGAAAATGAGCCAAAAAAAGAAAATGACCTCGTATTTTCGGCTGCACGGTCTGAACTCCTGCTTCCCTAACAGGCTGTTGTGGCTGTGTATGGTTCTTCCACATGCCGCTGGAGCATTCGTCTGTTGACGATGAACATCTAAATGTCTAAAAGCGTAAAAATGTTGTCTTTTAGGGGAATGTTGTTATTATTGATCGTCGCTTGTCTTCTGCAGTCTCACCCGGGGACCAACGTGACGGTGATCGACCTGTTTGACCGGAGCTCCAGCCTGCAGCCCATGTGGAAACAGGTGGAAGGATTCAAGGCCGCCATTTACCCGATAATGCAAAATGCAGCCGACGGCGTTAACCTTATCTGCTACTCTCAAGGTGCGTTGAATGCATTCCTGTCGTTCAGATACTGCATGTATGTATTTACTCAAAGTACTCAAGGTTTGTTCTTTCGTTCTTAGATAAACTGTTTACWGTAAATTGCAAAAGATTCTCTGAAGGTCGAACAGATCTAGTTTATTACCACAGTAATCTATAAACTGCCTGAACTTTGTATCATCAGAAAGTTGTTGTTTTGACAGGTGGGCTGGTTTGCAGAGGGATCCTCTCCACTCTGTCGGACCACAACGTTCACTCCTTCATCTCTCTGTCGGCGCCGCAGGCCGGGCAGTACGGAGGTGGGTCCAAAGTTAAAATCTCAATAAACACTGATTTAAGTTGCAACTTACATGTTAAGAATAGATTAGATGAGAGCTTAAATCGCAAAGAAAGGTCACCTGAATGTAAAGTTTCAGGAGCAAAAAGAAAAAAATYGTATAGGTCTTCTGGACGGGTTCTTCTCTAATGAAACGTTTCGTCTCTCCTCCAAGAGACTTCTTCAGTCTGAGAGTTTCAGGCAAAATTCAGGCTTTTAAGCACTGCCTCCATGTGACTCTCACATCACATGGCTTTCATTGACACCTAATTAACACCTATTGTTAACAGGGGGTGGAGTGATACTGGCAATAGCCGCACGGTAGGAGGGGGACAACTGAAAACGGAGGCCTCCACCTCTGTTTAATGATGGACGGTCTTTCTTCACAAAAATGGCTTCTTTTACTCCTCTCTCAAACCAACGTTCCTCTCTATCAAGAATGAGAACATCCTCATCTCTGAAAGAGTGACCGCTGGCCTGTAAATGAGTGAAAACTGCAGAGTTCTGGCCATTAGATGTAGCTCGTCTGTGTTGGGACATTCTTTTGAACAGTGGCTGCTTTGTTTCCCCGATGTATAACTGGTCGCGGTCCTCCTGACACTTAACAGCATATACAACATTGCTCTGTTTGCCCAGCATTGCCCGGCACAAACMGARCAATGTTGTATATGCTGTTAAGTGCCAGGAGGACTGCGACCAGTTATACATCGGGGAAACAAAGCARCCACTGTTCAAAAGAATGTCCCAACACAGACGAGCTACATCTAATGGCCAGAACTCTGCAGTTTTCACTCATTTACAGGCCAGCGGTCACTCTTTCAGAGATGAGGATGTTCTCATTCTTGATAGRGAGGAACGTTGGTTTGAGAGAGGAGTAAAAGAAGCCATTTTTGTGAAGAAAGACCGTCCATCATTAAACAGAGGTGGAGGCCTCCGTTTTCAGTTGTCCCCCTCCTACAGCGCTGCTATTGCCAGTATCACTCCACCCCCTGTTAACAATAGGTGTTAATTAGGTGTCAACGATAGCCATGTGATGTGAGAGTCACATGGAGGCAGTGCTTAAAAGCCTGAATTTTGCCTGAAACTCTCAGACTGAAGAAGTCTCTTGGAGGAGAGACGAAACGTTTCATTAGAGAAGAACCCGTCCAGAGGACCTATACAATTTTTTTTTTTTTTGATTTTTACCTGGATTACTGAGATGCATCAGGACACTTTCAGGAGCAAAGCTTGTTAAAACCCATTAACTGATTCATTACAAGAGACTTGTTTTATTATTTTAGATGTTTTAGGCAAACATTGATGGGGAAAAAAAACAAATAAGTGAGTCTGAATGGTTTATTCTTTCCTACTGAACCTTCTTCATCTCGTTGTTTTCTGTTTCTTCTCAGACACCGACTATTTTAAAGTTTTCCCTCAGTTTGTGAAGTCCAACCTCTACCACTTCTGTTACACTGGAGTTGGTCAACTGATCTCCATCTGCAACTACTGGAACGGTGAGATTTAAGCGTAAATATCAACGGGAGATCAAATTAATACTCGCTGGGATAATAAAATAAAACGTGCCAAAGTGTCGTGATGCTATAGTTGTGTTGTTTTCTCCCCTCCTCTTGCCTGCAGACCCCCACCACAGAGACCTGTATCTGAACAACAGTGAATATTTGGCTTTGCTCAACAGTGAGCGACCCAACCCAAATTCAACAGGTCAGAAAACTTATTTCTGTGGGGGAAAAAGTCATCTCAAATCTAACACTTACAGCTATATTTACGAGATAATCCGTACAGATCAAAGGTCTTAAAAAGTACTGAAACTGAGAATGTCTTCTAAGCAGGTACTTTTTATATGCAGTACTTTTACTGTAAAAGTGATGATTTCTTATCATAAATGCATGACAGTAAAAATCTTCCTGTTTGACAGGACAGATGTGTGAAATGTAACAAACGTTTACAAAGATTAGTGATCCTGTCTGTAAACTTTCACCTGCAGAATGGAAGAAGAACTTCCTGAAAATCCAGAAGCTGGTTTTGATCGGAGGACCTGACGATGGAGTTATCACTCCCTGGCAGTCCAGGTGAGCTGGTCCTGATTTGAGATGGTTGTATTTTAGAACAAACCAGGATTTATTTTGAGTTATTTGTTAACTGATCGTCTGAAACGCTTCATTTATTGACATGCCAGCTGCTGACCTGCTGCAGTTTTATATCATTATTTTAGAGCTTTAATGTGACTTGTTTTACCCAGATCTTTAAAGTGTATCTTACCCCCCTGTGAAAAGATAACTCCGCCCCAAGGCGAAATTTGAAAAATGCATCAAAGTGGGTAGGGGAGGGGGGGTTAGAGAGCGGAGGTGTGGCCAGGACGAGAGAACGTGACAGGCAGCTAGATGATGATGATGAGATAAATGATGCAACATGGAAAGTGACCACAGTATCGCAGAGAGTTACATCTCTGAACGTCTGAGGTGGAGGATTTTCACCCCAAACCAGCCTCAGACAGAGGAGGAGGAGCGCTCCGACAGCCTGACAGAAAAAAATAAAAGCATACARCTKYTCACAAGATCGCTAGTTTAAATCAGGAATAAAAGTAGTTTACCTGTATAAAGAGCCCTAAAATTCCATAAATTTTGCAAAAAATCCTTACAACTCGCACCCGCGGGGGGTAGGGGGGCGGGGGGGGCTGCGGACATGAAAGCTCCTGCTGCAGAGCAGGAGGAAAGGAGAGAGGAAAAAGTAACTTATTTCTAGCGGCAGAACAGGTTGGAAGATGGCTGTTTGATGTTATTTATTGTTTTTTAAATCATCCTACAGGCTCTGACATGTTAGATAAATTTGAAAATGAGGTTTTTAAAATATCCCTAAGACTTGAAAAAATCCGTGAGATTACTCTGTACGTCCGTATACCTGCAAAATGACGTAAAATCCTTATAATTTACATATAATCTGTACAAGTTGCTGCCCGCTGCCTTTCTTTCCCCTCCTCCCCTCCCGCTGTGCAGGATGTACTGCTGGTCTCTCTCTCTCTCTCTCTGTCTCTCAGAGAGAGAGGGAGAGCAGCGCAGCAGTCAGCTCTCCCCACCCGAGGCTGAAGGTCAACAGACGATCATGCTAAGCTTGCTAACTGTTCCACCCTCTGACTGCTGCAGGGGCGTGTCTTAGAGAGAGGCTTTTATACCAGAACACAGCCGCTGTGACGAAACCATGGAGAAGCACGTCACCGTGGAGAGCCGTTAACCAATATGCAAATTAGCCTGCAGTACCACTGCTCTACCCATATGAGCAGCAAAAACACGTTTTTAGACCAAATATTACAGATTTGAACAAATACGCACAAAAACATCAATATTAGCACAGAAACTGTACTATATAACATTTTAGACACATTCTAGACAGTTTGTCAGCTAAAAAAAGTTAATTTGGGGGTAAGTTACTCTTTAAAAATCACATTTTATGGCTTGTTTTGTGTTTATTTTTACCGTTTGGTTTGATTGTCATGCGACCCTGACGTGTTTCTCTCGTGTTTTACAGCCAGTTTGGATTTTATGACGACAACGAGACGGTGGTGGAGATGCAGCACCAAGACGTGAGTCCAAACAGGAACTGGTTTTAGTTTTTCTCTTCTGCTTGTTGCCTTTACTGTTTGATTGTGTTATTGCTCGTTGAGTCATAAAGAAGCACAGGTCCTTTTTACAACTACTTTGCAGTACCTGCTGGTGCTCAGACGATGCATTACTTTTAGCTTCGGCTGTGTTTGCTAGTTAAACCCACAAACATCAGCTTTTAGAATATATGTTTTTAACTTTTATTCACTATTCAATAATTAAAATATTGGTTTAGAATAAGAATTGTAGGAACTACCATGTTTCAAACACTTATATTCCCACTGAAAAACAAACTTTTACAAACTAAGAACAAAAAAATAAAAAAGCAAACCTTGCTYAATTTCTCCTAAATAACAAATTTCAATATATAAATATAGAAATTATATTTTAAAATGATTTAAAACCAGATTTATTAGATGAAATGTTTTTTTTTTYCCCCACTCAAAGTTCCTCAAGCATTCTGAGGCCTTGTAGCGCCCCCTGGTGGCCTCTAATTAAAAAACCACTTCTAGTTTGTAGTAAACATCTGCACAGACACCTATTTATGGTGTAAAAAAGATATTTGAACATTTTTAGGATTTATTTCCAGCACTTTTTTTTAGTAAAGCTTTTATAGAACTATATATATAGAATATAGAATATATATAACAAGGAAAAAAAAGGTATAGATGAAGTTTGTAATGAGCAAATATATTTAATTTGGTTCATGTTTTTTTGCTAGTGGAGGGTATTTCCTGGAGTAAATTACTTTTTTTCTCTCCTCCAGCTGTACTTAAAAGATGTTTTTGGTCTGAAGACGCTGGTGGCTCGAGGAGATCTGATCTTCTGCTCGGTTCCGGGTGTGGAGCACGTCTGGTGGCACTCGAACGAGACCGTGTTCCACACCTGCATTGAGAAGTGGCTGCTGTAGAACCACACACACACACACACCTATTCTGCAGCTTACTGAGCTCTGTTAAAAAAAGACTTGTAGATCTCTTTAATCCTCATCTTATTTTATTTTAGCTTTTATTTAAAGGCCGACAGTTTGGACTTGTTGTTCAGCTTCGATGATCGAGAAGATATTAAGTCTCTCTGCAGCGAAACTGTTCTTCAGTCAGAAGGGATTAAATCTTCACCTTAAACCCACAGAACAACAGTCAAGTTTAAAAAATGTAACCGCTGTAATTATTTAGTTTTTTTTTAATGTATTCGTAGTTTTTTGTGTGCGTGATGCAGTATGTTTTGAAGAATCTTTAACACAAAACTACAAGATGAGTAAGGCCTCAGAATTCTGAGAAATAAGTCATAGTTTTGAATAAGAAAAACTAATTTCCACTGTGGCCCTAATCCTCTGAAAGGTGTTTATAAATTTGTTAGGAAATTTAAATATTTATGACCCAACMAGCTGCTCGTCCAGTCGAGTTACAAACTTCCTATAAACTTCTCCTTTTATGTGTTTATTTTAAGCTGTGCTCTTTGTGTTTTAAACTAAACATCATTTGTTCTAAATGTGCGTAAGGTTTTGRCTGAGAGCTGCAGAACCTTTTAAACAAAATGTGCACGCTAACATTTAGCTGTATGTTTAAATTTAATAGGTTTTTGGGTATTTTTGCTGCTGAAATAGCTTCCAACTCATCAAGCATGATTTACAGCTTTTTGTTTTGTTTACAAATGATTAAGAATTACTCCATTATGATGATAACTAGATAGATAATTATAATTATAAAGGGTTTTTTATGAACAAGAAGGGAGGCTGAATTTACAGAAAGGGAGAACAAAAAAATGAGATTTTAATTCTTAGATTTAGTTTTAGTTACTGTCATCAGCAAAGGGAAGCAGATAAATGTTACCTTTTTGTACAACTGTTCTTATTTGTTGTAAAGAACATCCTGCTTATTCTGCCTTTAAACAATTAAAACCTCAGTGTCCTGTTTAAGCCCTTGTAGACGCGTCACAACCGATACAAGCACTTTTAATTTGGTGAATTTGATATATTTGTTAGTCATATCGCTGCACATCACCATGCAACACGACCGTGCCTGAACGACCTCCTGTCGTCTTTGTGTACAGATTTACTGCCCTGCTCGTCTCGTGGCGCAGCTATTTATACTAAACCGTATAAATCCTTCCTGGTTGTTGGATGGGAGACCCATTAGCGTACATGTCTGATCTGATAGTCTATAAATATTTGAATCATTTTCATGCAGTAGATTAAGCCTGGACTGGTTCCTCTGCATGGCTTTTTGTTTTCTTTCACCAAAGTGCTGAAATAATAATTTAAAAAAAGAGTAAATATGTCTGACAGTGTTGTAAAACAATTGCTTGAGGTGATTTTTACCTTCCATCGTGTTTAGATTTCTCAGGCATTTTAGTGACTTCCATGTTTATTAGAAAGGGAGTATTTTTTAAAAAAAATGTTATGTTGTATTGCCTTTTTTTAGCTGCTTGTTTACCTTTCTGTTTAATGAACAAAAATAATGTGTAAAAACAAAGTAAACCATCGATGCATGGATTGCACAAAGTAGTGAGAAGGGAACTCATTAAGATGTTGAAATGTGTTTTTTTTTTTTTTAAGTCTTCAGTAGAAAGGGATTTCTGGATTTGTTTGGCTTTATTGTACAAGCTGTTATTTTAAATAAGGAATCTTTTAAAGACTAAAAATACTATTTTGACAGTTTTTACAATGTTTATCTGACAAGATTAAAAAAATGTCAACTGTCATTTAATTAATAAAAAACTATTTAAACATTGTGTGTTGTTTATTTTGTTGTCATTTTATCTCTGATTAATTGATAACAAAATGTAAGCAGAAATGCAACCTGAAAATGTTCAAAAAGTATTTGAACAAAACCCTGATTAATTATAAACGGGTATTTATATGCTTATTAGATAGTTTACGTTAGCATGTGTGTGTRAATGTCTATTTATTTACATTAATATTGTTTGGCAAATAAGCATTTAATTAATATCTTTGGWAATACTCTAAGCTTTCTACGATTTGAAATTGACTTTTTTTTTTTGATGGCTGGGAAATCCCTTTGTACAATGTTTGRTGTCACCTTGTTAAATATAGAGCTGGAATTACTAATGACATATTTGTAACCCAATTAAAAAAAGTGAAGTTTATTAAGCAAAAATCCGTTGAAAGTAAACTAGCTTGTTGCCAACTTGGTTATAAATTGCCTAATCCTAACAAACTACGTTTTGTTTTGAGGTTTTCAATTTTTCATAGTGACTCGTTTTGTCATCACATGCCATATTGGTTTCGTAATTTATAAAGTAGAGATAAAGTAATGTTTTAAACGTGTTATTCTTGAAAAATGTTCATAAACAAGAGGATTAAAAAAAACATTATTTCCCAAAATGCTTTGCGGCCCCGGAAGTATCCWGCCAGCTCACCGGATATCTGCACGCGGCGCCCTGAGCAGGCCCTTTTCCGTCTCAGAGAAGTGTGGTACACAACGGCAGGCACAAGTGAGTAGAAAAAACAGCTTTAACTTGGTTTAAAAATCGAGATATTGAATAAAGAAGCAGCTTTGGTAGCGGATTGTTTGTCCAACTGATCGATAAACGCATTCGGAACGTGTCAGCTTTGCTGAAAAGTGKTTTTAATTCTTTTGAATGTTGTCGTGTTAGCATTTAGCTAACCATAGCTGGCGCATGTGTAGCGGCATGTCGGTCATCCGCTTTAACAGACGCTGCTTGTAGCATGTCAACGATACCTTTTATTCCTTGATGTCTCTTTTTTTTTACGTGAAACATTACTGTAACGTGCTACTAAATTATGTTCACGTATTGAGGGCTAAACGTTACGATAGTTACCTTGTTAGCTTCTAAAGCCCAAATCATCATGAGTTGATTGTGAATCACACTCATACTAAGGCCTTTGCTCTGAAGTCCTGACAGTAACTTATATAAAATCTATCCTGGCGATAAATTAGCCTGTTAAAGGAATATTAAATGTTTCCTCACATCTGTTTTCTGCTGTAGAGTTAGCATTACCTTGTATTTATTATGAGTTAATGTATCACCAGTGGCTCAGTTTTGGAGTGTGTAGTTAAATCCCTTAAACATAGAGTACTGTATGTATATAACTGTTTTATTTTCAAACTGATACACTGATTTACTCATGAGCATCCTGTTAAAAGCATTTCCCCCCTATGTTGCAGTGACTGAGTGGGAGACTGCCCCAGCTGTGGCTGAGACCCCTGAGATCAAGCTTTTTGGAAAGTGGAGCACTGACGACGTTCAGATCAATGACATCTCCCTGCAGGTGTGAATGTAAACAGAGTTAAAGACGATTCAAGCGAGGCTAGAGTCACGCCTGGACACTGACCCGTTGTCCTGGTGTGCTAGAGCACTCGTAGAGTAACAGGTCTTTGCATATTCATTGGCTGTAGTCTCATGTGGCCCAGCCAATCACCAGCTCAGACACACCACATCACCCGAACGTCACCGTCGTGTTGCAGCAACGTGTTTAACGCTGCTGTTTTTGCAGGATTACATTGCTGTGAAAGAGAAGTACGCCAAGTACCTCCCGCACTCTGGAGGACGTTATGCCGCCAAGCGTTTCAGGAAGGCCCAGTGCCCCATCGTGGAACGTCTCACCAACTCCATGATGATGCACGGCCGCAACAACGGCAAGAAGCTGATGACCGTGCGCATCGTCAAGCACGCCTTCGAGATCATCCACCTGCTGACTGGAGAGGTACTAAAACTGTCATCAGATTTTTATTAGGTTTGCAAGAATCGTGATTCCATTAAGTTGATGCAGAAAAGTATTTTTATATTGTTGGTCATGCAGTTTTTTTTTTTTTTTTTTCCAATTGTGTTTCCAGAATCCTCTTCAGGTTTTGGTCAACGCCATCATCAACAGTGGACCCCGTGAAGACTCCACCCGTATTGGTCGCGCTGGTACCGTCAGGAGGCAGGCGGTGGACGTGTCGCCTCTCCGCAGGGTCAACCAGGTAACAAAACACCCTTCACTTTTAAAACTCGGGTTTGTAGCAACTTGCCAGGTAGTGTGTTCTTAAATTAGATCTGAGATGTGTAACAGTTCAGACAAGCGAGGCTAGAGTCACGCCTGGATATCTCCCCGTTGTCTTGGCGTGCTAGAGCTCTCGTATATTAAAGCTCGTAGTTTATTCATTGGCTGCAGTCTGTCGTGGCCCAGTCAATCACCGACTCATGATACATGCTGCATTTCTAACCAGCAAACTGAAGTGATCCTGAGTGTTTTAACCRCAACGTGCTGTTCTGCAGGCCATCTGGCTGTTGTGCACAGGAGCAAGAGAAGCTGCTTTCAGGAACATCAAGACCATCGCCGAGTGTCTGGCTGATGAGCTGATCAACGCAGCCAAGGTGAAAGTTCGTTTAAACAAGATTTTTACATTTTGTGCTCAGCTGGRATCAAACGTTATATTTTCTGCTCCTCCAGGGTTCATCTAACTCTTACGCCATCAAGAAGAAGGACGAGTTGGAGAGAGTGGCCAAGTCCAACCGTTAAAACATGTTTGCTTTCTAACAAAACAAATAAATTTGAAGAAATTTCAGATGACTTTGGAGTTTCTTGATGCCCAGATGTTCCTGTGGGAAAGTTATTTGGTCATAAGATTAAACTAGTTTTCATCTTTTATTGCAGAAATAGTGGTATAATTAAAGCAACATCCTGGTAAATTACAAGTCTTTTCAAACAATAGTTGATTATTTCATACACTGGAAAGCTAAAAACTTACATTTAGCAGCTAGTTACTAAAACAGGCTTTCCTTCATAAGCTAGTACCAATAACTAATGTGCATTTCGACTAGTTATAAAGTTGTTTTGCTGCTAATCTGCTCAAGTATAAAACACATTTAGGTCCTTATGGATTTGACTGCATGTTTGTAGAAACAGGCACTGAGTTTGGAGCTAAAAGTTGAGGGAAAACAAACTTTTTAACTGGTCTAAAGTAGGGGCACGGCAGCTGAGTTTCATAAAGCTGTATGACGCCAAAGCAGGAGTTAAATCAGACCAAAATCAGACCAGTCCTGGGGGGTCAAAACTACAGTTATCTTACAGGTATATGATCGCTCTGTGTGTTTAGAAATGTGTGTGTTTTCTGTTGATGAGGAGGCAGAGGGAGGACAGAGATGCTCCCAGTTTGGAGGCTTCGCTGCAGGCCGTCGGCAGGAGGGTGTAGTCCTGCAGCTTCTGGAAGGCCTGCGGAGAGTTCAGAGGAAACCGTTCACTCATCCAGAATGAGCCAGTGAAACCAGGAGGGGAGGAATAATGGTTAAATCAGAGCAACTCATGAGTGATGGAAAAAAAACTCATGAATTACTGAGAAAAAAATACAAAACATGAAGTCAGATGGGAGTGTTTTACAATTCTGCTGAGTCAAAAGGAACAAAAATAAAAAAGCTGCATCCTTTTGTTTTAAAAAGCTCGACACTTTCATATCTCCAAAACAGCAGAAAATGCCTAATTTGAACCTTTTTTTTCAGGTTATAAAGGGTTAAATCTGAAGTGTACTCACAGAGACGCTCTCAGGACATTCCTCAGCGGGCCTGTGCAGCAGGAAGTCCCGTTTGGACGGGCCTTTAACGTAGATGCAGTTGGCTGCAGACTCCTCCGGCACAGTGAGCACGTCGTAGTGGTGATCAGTCAGCTGTTCCATCATCTAAAACATAAACACAAAGGCTCGATGTGCAACAATACTAAAAAAATTAGGTATTCAGCTATTTGGAACATCATGAAATGAAGAATGACAACAGGATTTATGTGCTTTTCTTTGCAGCTAGAAATAAACAGTAATTTATTATATTTAACCCCATTTTTGGCCACGAATGATCTCCAACCATCAAATCAAACTTAAAAATGATCATTTATTTTTGTTCTAATTATTACAAGAGCTGATGATCCCACTGTCCTGCATGTTTCATCAGAAGCCTGTTATCATCCCTCTCTATAGAGGTTAGGTTTCTGAGAACGGTGCATGAAGTGGACTTTCTTACCCGCAGCGTCTTCTTGGCCCCGTCGCTGTTGCTGACGATGATGGTACCCGGACCCCCCATGGAGCAGACGTTCTTCAGTCTGGCTCCACCGCAGACGGGGACGGTGGACACAGCAAAGTCCTGAACAGGTGAAAATAAAATGCTGACGCCACAAAAAAAAAAAAAAAAAACATTTATGATTCAAGTTAACAAATCTCCGTAGAGTTGAGCTCATTTTTTACACCAAAATATCACAAGAAAGGGATTTTAAGATGAAAGCAGCTTGGTTATGATCGGCTGTTCTTGGCTCCTGTAGTTTTAAAAGRAGGTCCTTTAAGGAATACCTCTGGACAAAGTGATGCTCTCTCTGTTTTCCTTTGTGAATTCTTAAAGATGCAAATATGGAAAATGGACTTTTTTGATCATAATATCATGTTCTAATGTCATTCCCTCATTAAAAACATACCCAGTGTTGCTTTGACTCATTCATGCATGTTTGAGAATCCCTTGAATCTCCTGTAGACATGTGGAGCTCCATAAACACTTGCTGGTACAAAGCTCCGCCTATAAAGCTCCTCCCTGGTGCTCGGTCTGCAGCCGGGCACCCCTCTCCCAAAAATTACGAAGATGTGCTGAAGTGGGAGTGTCTGAAATGGTAAGAGGTTCTTAAAGAGACAGAGGCCAATTCCAAGGCTTTTAGATAGACCAAGATGCAAAGTCTATCTTTCTATCTATTGATCAAAAAGAAAAAAATTGTATAGGTCTTCTGGACGGTTTCTTCTCTAATGAAACGTTTCGTCTCTCCTCCAAGAGACTTCTTCAGTCTGAGAGTTTCAGGCAAAATTCAGGCTTTTAAGCACTGCCTCCATGTGACTGATACTCACATCACATGGCTATCGTTGACACCTAATTAACAATTATTGTTAACGGGGTGGAGTGATACTGGCAATAGCCGCACTGTAGGAGGGGGACAACTGAAAACGGAGGCCTCCACCTCTGTTTAATGATGGACGGTCTTTCTTCACAAAAATGGCTTCTTTTACTCCTCTCTCAAACCAACGTTCCTCTCTATCAAGAATGAGAAGATCCTCATCTCTGAAAGAGTGACCGCTGGCCTGTAAATGAGTGAAAACTGCAGAGTTCTGGCCATTAGATGTAGCTCGTCTGTGTTGGGACATTCTTTTGAACAGTGGTTGCTTTGTTTCCCCGATGTATAACTGGTYGCAGTCCTCCTGGCACTTAACAGCATATACAACATTGCTCTGTTTGTGCCGGGGCACCGGATCTTTGGGGTGAACCAGCCTTTGTCGTAATGTGTTTTGGGGTTTGAAAGCCACTGGGACATCATGTTAAGAAAATAAACGTCTCAGTTTCTCCGAAACACCCGCAACATACGGAATAACCACTGGTTTGGGTCTGGGTTTGGGGTCTTCATTTTCACCTGAAGGTTGCATGGAATCCTGTCTGTGTTTCCTGTCTGCTTTCAGGAAAGCCCAGTCAGGATAACCACACTGCTCCAGGGCCTGTCGTGTGTGTGATTTCTCTTTCTGCCTTTGTAGGGACACTGTCTGCTCTGTGGTACAGAGTCCTGATCACTCCTAACTTGTGTTCCAGTGGGTGGTGGGAGTCAAAACGCAAATATTGGTCTGTGAGGGTGGGCTTACGATATACGCCAGTTTCTAACTGTCCTCCATCCGAAACCGAGACATCGAAATACAGGAACACCAACCTGCCATTTTTTACATCCTCTCGTGTGAACTTTATATCTATTGATCTTCCTCTTTATCCCTTGTCCTGATGGCACACGCACCTACTATGTCTCTCTATCCTTGTGGGGACTTTCCATTCACTTCCATTCATTTTCTGGTGATTTTATATCCTAACCATGACCATTTACCCTAAAATTAACCTCACAGGTACCTACCTGACCCTAAAACTAACCTAAACTCAATTCACACCTTGGTCCTAACACCCCACCTCCAAAAAAAAAAAAAAAAAGCCTCTGGAGCATTTGGTCCCAACGAGGCTGCATTTTCATGAAAATTTGTCCCCACCAAGCAGCAAAAACAAGGACACTCACACACCTCCTTGTGTTTGCATCAAACTGAGGACTTTGTATTGACTTCCATTCATTTCTCTAACAGTATTTATGCCTAACCCTGACATTTTCCCTGAAATTAACCAGTACTGGTCTACAGTTAACCCTAACCTGAACCAGAACTTAATTCACACCAAACCTTTAAACCTAACTAGTAAAGCACAGCAGAGCTGCAAACAAAATGAGGTCATTGAAAAGGTCCTCAGTTTACATCAAAGACCTCACTTTGATAGTAACTATGGAGCAAATAGTCCTCACTCTGTAGTAAAAACAACCACACACACACACACACACACACACACAGAAGAGGATGCAGAGTCGGCATGAGTAAAAGCACTGTGGAGAAGTGAAGGAATCAATATCTGGGCGGGTCTGGTCGGGCCGGTGGGAGCAGAGGAACAACCTCATTCATCACCGTTTAAAGACAAGAACTCCCAAAATGCAATAAAGCAAATGAGCAGCTGCTCTCCTCGGCAGCTCCAGCCTTTTATCCGGTGACGCTCTTGGCAACAAGAGGAGCCAAATATCATCACCTAACACTTCTCACATCCCGCAGCCGTGTGAGGCCGTCTGATCCGCCTCCGTACCCTGAACGTGTCGGCCAGCACTTCGGCTCCTCTTCGGTTGGTGTGGGACGACACGCCRACGAAGAACTCCCTGCCGGTGAAGAGGACGTCGCTGCCTTCGAGCGTGGCCCCCCCAGAGTCGCCCTGCTCGCCCCCCATCTCCACCACGGTCAGGCTGAGCTCAGACATCACCCTCCTCACAGCCTCCGCCTGAGGACGAGGACACGAGCAGAGGTTTACTCAGATTTAACTTCAAACCACACGTTTTTAACAAAACACAAATTTGAAGGTGGAATTCAGGATTTAAGATTAAAGGGAGGGAAATAAATGAGTTGTTTTGTCTGATATGTCAAAACAAAATTGGGAAAGAGGGATGAACAGATTAAGAGTGCTATGGAAGGATTAGGGCAGCAGAAATCAGCTCCTGCAGCTGGTTTTTGTTGTTGCTGTGCTGTTACCTCACTGCGTCTCTGCTGTTTGAAGGGTCTGGTGATGAGCGCCGTGTCCCCCTGGATGACCGCCACGTCCTCGATCCTCCAGCTCTCCGGCAGCTCGGGGTCGGGGGGGATTTCGATCAGCTGCAGGCCGACCTTTTGCCTCAGCGCTCCCGTCAGGCAGCCGAACTGACGCTGAGCCTTGGCCAGCTCCACCGCCGCCGTCGCCTCGTTCTCCCCACCGTCTCCCGCCACTTTCCCAAAAGTCTCCGGGATGCCCCGCACCACAGCATGGGTGAAGCGGCCGTAAGGGCACATATTTGCCATGACGTCWGTAAAGATGCAGATATCGGTGAACAGGGTTAGGCTAGGCGATCCAGGAGGATGGAGGTCTTCATCGGGCGCTGCGCTCCATCTTTGCTCAAGAGGAATCTAATCTGAGACAGAGAAGGAGTCAATGTCAGGGAATGAAATCATTTACATTTAATCAGGAAATAGCAGATAAAGACATGAACTTATCAAAGCAAAGGATGGTTGAAATAATGCAAAGATTGTCCAACTGGGAGCAGACAAAGTGGCTTTGTTCAGCGTTAGATTATTTCTCAGATTTGGGACAAATGCTCTTTATTCATYTTTCCTGTAACTCAAAGCAGTCTCCCACAGAGAGGCTCCTAAAGTCCCTCCAACAGGATATTTCCTTCATAACTTATGCAACAAGTCCCAGCTTTCATGTCCAGCTGTTTTCCATAAACATAAAACATAAAAAGTTGACCTTAAATGATGCTTATTTAAACAGCATGTTTGCTTCATTGTTGTCTTTACAAACAGCCATTTCCTTTTGTTTGGGTTTATTCGGCTGTAGTAAATCAGAACAACCCTCCACCCAAACAGCACCGCCCCACTTCACTCTTCCAAATAACTTGGGATGATTTTCTTTTCCCCACATCTCTTTAAAAAGGAGAAACTAATTCCCCCCGAAACGTCCACAAATTCAACACGGAACAGATAAAAGTACAAACGCGGGTCGACTTACCTGTTTGAGTTTTTTTATTTTTGAGTTCCGTCCCGTTTTGCCCCTTAGTTTAATTTAATTTCCACGCCTGTTCTGTTCCCGTTACTCTCCCTCCTTCTCCTCGCTGCCCCTTTTAGTCAACAGCTGCTGTGGAACGAGTTTACTTCCGGTTATATTTTTCAAAATAAAACCCCTCACTTTCCGTACCTCTGCCCCGCTCGTTATTCACTTTAACCTTTTCATTTTAGTTAGCTCTAGTCATCGTATGTGTAGCATATTTTCCCTTAAAATACAGAATCATCCCGTATTTGAAGGTTAAAATTTGCAAGTTGGTAAGGAACGCACTTTGCTCTGTTTAATTTGAAAAACTTCGCAGTCGCACTTCCGGTTTGTCCGTCCATATAAAGTTGACTGGACGCAGCGCTGTTCTCAGCGCCCCCCATCCCCCACACGTCCTGCCCGGATTCAATCAGGGCTCACCGCCACTGTTGTTTTTATATTTTTTCCATTATTAATTACTTGTGCATGAGTAAGGGATCCTTAAATGTAATTATTAATTGATAATTAAAACAGTTTAAATGATTAAGAATCCAGTTTTGAATTTAAATATCTTAATTTACAAATTTACCTTTAATTTACCAAAACAAACTAATCAATTTAAGCAAAAATAGCTTGAAGTTGACCAGAGTGATTATAAATACGAACAAAATGAGCACAAAAAAAAGCACATCCAAGCCAAAAAGATGCAAAACTCATAAAACTGAGCTACAATCAAAAGAGACAAAACAACAAACAGTAACTTTATCCATATATTTATTTTTTTTTACACTTTTTTGCTCAAAAATCTAAAAATTAAAATACCGTTTGAGTAAAAGATTTGAATTGTTGGTTATTTTTATTGTAAAATGTAAAACATTTACCATATATAAATCTTCACTTGAGCCAAAGTCAAACCGATTTTTAGATTCAAATCAAACACAGATTTGTATTTCCAAGGATTAAATCCCGCTTATTCACTCTGTAATCCTGAATTGTGTTTGTGACGCGGCAAAAATAATCTGGTTTATCCAGAAAAGTGGGTCAGATGATGCTGAAAGAGAAATAAGCAGGTCAGACAGTGAATAACGTTCACTTCGGTTTTGTTCAACAGATGATTTCTTTGCTAATATTTGTCGATTTGTGGGTCAGAAATGTTTTGTTTACGACACACAAGCTGCACAATATTCCTTCAGCTGATGGGACTGAGACACTGCAGCACGAGGGAGGTGCTGAACAGAACCGAGGTTCTGCACGACAGAACCAGACGTGGTTATGCGAAGGATTAAAGAACCATCTGTCTGCTGCAGAACAATCAAAAATAATCTGCCTCAGATTAAAATCATGCAATTAATCTCAAGTTGCAGAATGACAATTTAAAGTAGCAAAATGCTAGCTAAAAGTTGTAGCAAAAACAATAGCTAAAAGTAGCAAAGGCTATAGGTAAAATTAGCAGAATGGTAGCTAAACCCTAAAAGTAACCAAAATCTAGCTCACAATGTTAGCAGAATGTTAGCTAAATGCTTAAAGTAACAAAAGACAAGATTAAATTTGCAGATTGGTAACTTAAAATCATAAACGCTGGCTAAGGGCTAGGTGTAGAAAAAACAATAGCAAAAAGTAGCAAAAGCCTTGGTAAAAGTAGTAAAGTAACCAAAGTCTAGCTAACAGCTAAAAGTAGCAGAAAGGTAGCTAAATGCTTGAGATCAAAGTTGCAGAATGTAAAGTAATGTAGATGTAAAGTAAGAATGACGGCTTAAAGTGCTGGCTAAAAGTTATGTAGCAAAAACAATAGCTAAAAAAAGCATTGGTAAAAGTAGCAGAATTGTAAACAAAAAGTACCCAAAGTCTAATTAAAATTAAAGTAGCTGAAGGGTAGCTAAAAGCTTAAAGTAACAAAAGATGAGATAAAACTTGCAGAATGGTAACTTAAGGTAGCAAAATACTGGCTAAAAGCTAAAGCAGCTGAGCAGTAGCAAAGGCATAGCTAGAAGCTAAATTTAGCAGACTGGTAGCTTAAAGCTAAAAGAAGTAAAATAGTAGCTAAAAATAGCAGAGCATTAGCTAAATGTTAGTAGCATAAGAGCAGAAATCCTGTCAGTAAAGCTTTCTGTCCTCGTTCGTTTCAACAGCTCTGCACCAAACTTCATTCAAAAATCATCTGTTTTAACAGTAAAGCAAGGATAAAAGATCTTTACAGCTAAAGTCTGATCTTTGCTTGAATTGATGAAACATAAAGGAGTCCGTTTCGGGGAGCTGTTTTAAGGCCTGCAGCTGAGTAATTAATGGCGCAGTAAACAGCTTAGTGAGTCTGAGCCGTCACAAGACCGCTGTCAGCAGACCGTCCTGCCTGCTGTCCTCATGTCTCCCATTAAAACCCTGAAGGATAATTCAGTTAAAGTGTCTCACTGACCCTCTGTCCACAACATGCTGATTGTTTCTGTCTCTGACTGTCTGCTGACTCGCATCGGCTTCAGCGTTGGTTCAGCCTGACGGTTCTGTGTTTTCAGTTAAACACTTCCTTGCTTCTCCTTCCTTGTTGGCGGCTTGTTTTCTCTTCATTCATTCATTAATCTGATTTAAAAAGCTTTTAAAAGCATGAAAACATATGAATCAGATTCATCAGCTGTTTAAAATTACCTCTCCAAATTCAATTGTGAATCCCAGGAAGTAGACGGTGCCCGCCTGAGAATCACAGCTGCTCATAAGTTAGGCACTTTTTAAAATCAGGTTAATAAAATCTAAAAATATGTCAGCAAAAGGCGAGGACAGAGGAGGTTAGGGAATGACTCGGAGGACAGTTCAGTTCAAGCAGCTGCTCCTCTCCATTAGTCTTTCCAGGACTTTTTAAAGGACGAATCATGATTCGTTTACAGATTCTCACAGGACTCCTCATCTGTCTTCCTTTAGCAGGTAGGATATTTACCTTTCTGAGAGAATTAAAAAAAATTAACATTAACCTCATTTTTCTTCCTCTTTAAAGACAAACGTTTTGCTTTAAAGTGGACGTGAATAGTTTCTAATTAACCAAATTTACAATCTCTTTGATTTTCCGCAGTAAATTTAATAATCTATTTTAGTGTGATTTAACTGGACTAATTATTGCATTTTGTCTTAAACTGACAATATTTTAAACCAACCCAAAGAACCAAATTTGATCATCTCGACTCTAAAATCAAAGCTTTTCCTTCAAATTATATTTTGCTAACAGAAACATAAAGTTGACCTCAAATAAATACTGAGAAAGTTGTTCTCTCAGATCATGTTAGGGATCAGTATCACCTACTACCATATTCAATTTCAGCTTAATTCTTGTCAAAGTTTAAAGTTTGTTGCTAATAAATAAATATAATCTAAAAAAATGTAAGTTTTTATGAGTGAAAGACTACACAGCAGCTTTTAAAAAAGGTTTTACTGATGTATTTTTATTGTTTTTGACAGTTATGCTAAAAACAATACAAATAATTAACTGACTAAAACAAACTAAAACTTTATTCTTTAAATTTCTACAGTTGCTCTTTTGTCCACCAGGGAGCACCAACTAGTTTAATTTGTGGTATGCTCCTATTCAAATCTGTATTAAAGTACTTAGGATTATTAATGGGACATGACATCTGTTCATGTAAAAAGTCACAATATGAGATTTTTTTTTCATTGTATTTAAACATTTTAGAACGTAAACACGTCCAAGTGTCCTGAGATGATGCTACATGTTTAAAATTAGAATTAAATGAATATATTTTTTGGTAATTGTTATAATTTTGCAGCCTGTTTGAGGTGCTACACGTGTGTGTTTCCGGCCATCTCTCCCATGGATTGTTTGAAGTTTCCTCTGGAGTGTCCTGCTGGGCAGCGCTGCCTCTCCAGTGAGGCCACAGGAAGACGAGGTCAGATCCACGTGTGTCTGTGTGTGTGTGTGTGTGTGTGTCTGTGTGTGTGTGTGTGTGTGTGTCTGTGTGTGTGTGTGATCAGAGCTCAGTCTGTCATTGTTCACTGTCTCAACAGACCATTGAGGGCCACATGAGCAGTGTGTTTGTCCTCAAAGCCATTTGTGATTAATTTCAATGTGTCATGTTTAACTTGGATTAAACACGAAACGGAACACCGCTAAAAAACAATAACTGAGCTCTACCTGGTATTTCCTGCACAGAAACAGTGTTTTAACACGTTCTCTTATAAACACTGAAATGTGACATGTACGTGACTAAATCTGACATAAATAATACAGAAATATTATTAGAAGTAAAAGTAAAATGTGATTTATTTATTTTTTTTGGTGAGTAGCTGACGTCTTGAACTGTAAACTGTAAGTGGGAAATTCTCACTTCAACTGGGCCGCAAAAAAAAAAAAAAAAAACATCCTGCAGCAAAAAATAAAAATTTTAAATTAATTTAAAAATGCATCAAAATACAGATTTCACACAGCAAATTTCTCCGGCTGCTGTCTGCCTTTGAACCCCGTTTAGCTCCACTGGCTGGATGCCACCATTTTGCAGGTAAAATAATCAACATGCATTGTGGGGGATGTAGCATTTTAAGCAGCTTATTTTAGGACGTTAATACATCTTTGAAACTCTCGTGGGCCACATAAAATGCTGTGGTGGCTCAAATTTGTCCCGCAGACCTTGAGTTTGAAATGTTCTCTAAATACATGCAGCTACAAGACTCAAACCTCACAGAACCTGTTTGTAGAGATGTAAATACAGATGGTGTTATTACTTAAATAAACTAAAAAATATATCTTTTTTTGTTTTATTTACATCCAAACATAAAGATTAAAGAAAGAACGTGGAGAGCCACAACTAGTGGCTGGAATAAGCTAGAATAGAAAAGTGGGCTTTTCTTAATTAGCCGGGGTGTGGGGTYGTTGTGTGTTGTTGGTATTGATTGRAAAAAGGTAAATCTTTAGGTGGAAACATTTACAAAAACTTACTTTCCAGTTTCGTCAGCGTTTCTGATCTCTCTGCTCTCACAGGCGTCATCCAGATGACGATCTACGAGAAAAGCTGTGCCGTTCCCGCTCAGTGTGGCCTGAGTGGACAGAAATACACCTCCGGCGTCTACTTTAACTACACCAACGACTGCTGCGACACGGACCTCTGTAACGGAGCCGCACGGGCCGGCCGAGGGGCGGCGGCGCTCTGCCTGCTGCCCGTCTTCTCGCTCCTCATGGCCTGAGGCGAGGGACAGAAAAAGACCATCAGGAGACGAACAACTGCTGCACAACATGAATGAATGAATACATGAACCACACGTGACAGGAGGGTGATGTCATTAAACATCTGCAGAGGAAGAAATAAAAAGAACGGCTCTTAAACGGCACGACTCCTGTTCATCTTAAAGAGTCGTTCAAAAGATTCAGATCGTCTGTGAACGTCACATTTTTACTTACAGGAAAGAAATGTCTTGATTTTAAACTTTTTTTATTTACACACAAGCAATCTTCTTAAGGCTCTAAATTAAAAAAATATCAGGGTACAGGTTAGGGAACTTCGTGCTCAAAACCTTTTTTCAATTTTTTTTTCTCTTGAATCCTATTTTTACGTGCAGTTGATTGAATAATCTTTGTTTTAACACTTGAGTTGTCTGATGAGTTTCATTTCTCTCCTCAGTGACATCTGTATGTGCAGGGTTCCTACAGCAGGGTTTTAATACAACTTAATATAAAATTTAAGACTAACTTCCCAAAAAATAAAACCATTTTATCCAAATGTTTAACACATTAGTTGCAAGACATTAATTTAAAAATAATAAAAAATGTTACCAATTTAATGTTTGAGATAAGTTCCAATCATTACACTTATAATATAAATATATAAAGAATTCATTTAAGACATTTTAAGGCTAATTAAGGCTGATTGATGAATTCAGTGCTTTTTAAGTATCTGCAGGAACCCTGATGTGAATAAAACCTTAGATGAAATTTAAAAAAATACATTTCCAGACTCATTTTTATTCAAATGTTTTATTTAGACAATAAAGAAGTACATATAAGATCTTTTTTGAGTCAGATTGATTGTCTTCAGAGATTATTTAAATCAGTCTGATCCTGTGGGACTTTTTAACTACATTTTAACAAATTTTAACAAATTACAAAGCAAAACATCAGTAACAGAAGATGTGACAAACATCTATAAGTGAAAAAACTAACAGTTTCCATTCATTTAACTAATTAAAATTAATCATTTTGTAAGTTTTTCCACATTATATAATAAAATAAAATATTTTAGACTTGATCCCTTTAAACACAAATTCATTAAATCCACATCAATTCAAGTATATTAGTATTTAAACACCGGTAAGTTTAAGAAAGCGCTCAGTGAAGTCTAAAAAAGTTCACAAAATATATTTTTATGAATCTGAAGTGCACTTCGGTTTGTTTTTTTGTCATAAAATCTCTTTTACACTTGGAAATGCTGAAAATGCTCCTGCTGGACGGTTACTTAAAGGAAGGTCAGAAGCTTGATGGACGTCTGATTTAAATTTAACGTGTTAAACATATTGAAACATCTGCTGATATTTCAGCTGGTGAGCCAAACTTGATCTAAAAACGAACCGTTAATTTGAACCTTCCTGCTTTTAAATAAAAATGTATTAAAAATAGCTKAAATCTGACGCATTGGAAATGTTTTCAGTTAGGTCAGCGCAGTTAGAGAGCACTAAGAAACAGGCCACAAAACATTTACTCGTAATATAAAACGCTAACATAAAGCAAATATAAAAATATTTCCAGTATAAAAATGCCTTCATTAAACTTCCTGCTGTTTTTTTTCTTTTCCTTCTAAAAACAATCGCAGCTTCCTAGCAAAGCTAAACAGACTGAAGCCTTCATAGCGGATCAACAAAGCAGCTCAGTGAGCTTAAATAATCCTTCACGTCTGCTGCGGCAGAAAGGGGAAGCCCGGCTCTATTTAAACAGTTTCCTGTTTAACTGTTTTCAGATCTGCCTCCGTCTATTTCGCGCCCCTTTCGCACCACGAAGAAAGAGAAAAAAAAAAGTGCTCCGATGAAATGAAAGGGGCTTTTTTCCCCTCAGTGATGTTTTGTGAAACAACCGTGACAAAAAAATTAATTAAAAAAAAAAAAACGGCTGGTATGCAAATGTTCTTAATGACGAATAAAATAAAAATAAAATGGAGGCGAATGAGGCTGAAAAATGAGAATTAAAGTTTGAGCCTGTGAAGGTTTGTGCAGGTTAAAACAGAACAGAGAGGTTTAAAAACGTAAAGCAGCCGTTTTAATGAGTCACCAGAGGAGTTTCTGTGTCGGCTCATCGACCCGACACACTTCCTGGTTTCAACAAATCCTGTTTGAAGTGAGAAAACAAAGCTGCACCTGTGGGTGCGTTCTGAACGCTGCCGCCGCTCTGAGCTTTCTAAAATCTGTACGAAGATGAAAAGAAACGCTTAGAATAATTTTTAGTCACGTTTAAAAAAGGGATTGTTTGCAGAGTTAATGTTTGCTTTAAAAGGTGTGTTTTAATTGTTTTTCTTGGATTATGTTTCTCCAGCCTCCTCCTACTTTAAAGCCTTGGCTACGGAGGAGTAGGCGATGTGGATCTCGTCATCCACCGGGCAGGTGGCAGAAAACTCCTCCTTGGCGTACGCTGCGTTCAGGTACCTCCAGAGGTTGGTCAGGGACTCGGGGATGGTGAAGTTTCTGTATTTCAAACACACCACCTGGAAGAGGAGGAAGAGGAGTTTGAGTGTCGCGACCACAAAGCCGGCAGCGGTGAAGCACGTGAAGGTTCACCTTCACGATGTGCAGCTTGGGCAGCAAGTTGCAGTCGGCCAGGGTGAGCTCTCGGCCGTCCAGGAAGGGGCGCGACGAGGAAGTGACCTCATCGGCGCTGTTTGCGTCAATCTCATCAGGAAGCGGTGTGCCGAGGTATTCGTCCAGCAACCTCAGGGCCTTCAGCAGGCCTTTCTCTAGATCTGAGCGCACAGGAGTTTAGAGCACAGAAGAAGAAAAGAAAATACAAAACTAACGACATCAACAGATGCTTCCTGATGGTTCTATTTTCACCTGAAGACAAAATGACAGCGTTCAGCCACAGAAAACGTAAAAAAATAAAACTTATCTTGTGAAAATCCAGCATGAATTACCGCTAAAATTTACTGAATAAACTAAAACTACGTTTTTAAAAAAGGACAATAAATAAACATCTGATCTAAATGCCAAAAGTTGCAAAATGGTTGCTAAAAGTGACAAAAACTCTGCTCCTAAAACATTTTATTCTGGATTACTGGGAATATGAAAATAGTGGTTAAAAGTTTAACATAGCTAAATACTAAACATATGAGAAGATAAAAAATAAACATAGCATATGACTAGCTAACAGTAGAAAACGACTAGCTGAAGAATCAAACAGTGCCTAAGAGCTAAAACTAAAATAAAAAGCAAAATTACAGATAAAAGTATCATAGAAGACAAAAATAGACCCAGTATCCTGATGATCTTTAAAAATAACATTTATAAAAAGGAATTAAAAAGATCTCAATGTATTTCCAAATTATTTTTTTAGTAATTAAAGTAAAAATAATTAGGAATATTACAAAAACCAAGTCACCAAGCAGCTGACTGAGCTGAACATTTTCATGTAAGATGGGTTAAAATAACAGAAAGCATAAAAAACAAGTAATATTTCTGAGCACTGACTATCATTGGCCTGAGGGTTGGAGTTCTTGATGTAAGCAGAGAACTTGGAGAAGACGTCCAAACCGGCCGTGTTGGACTCTGGATTACGAGCAGCCAGACGAGGATACCTGAGAGACGAAACAGACGATTATACATCAAACAAAAACTCGCGCCAACAAATGATAAAAAGCTCAGGGGTCTCATTTATAAAGGATTGCGTGGAAACCATACTAAAAGTGAACGTA
The DNA here is from genome assembly GCF_001266775.1 of Austrofundulus limnaeus. NCBI lineage: Eukaryota > Metazoa > Chordata > Actinopteri > Cyprinodontiformes > Rivulidae > Austrofundulus > Austrofundulus limnaeus. Next base: position 198,756 of record NW_013952500.1, on the reverse strand, counting down.
CGGCCAAAAGGCGGA
>NW_013952500.1:191223-198238 GCF_001266775.1 Austrofundulus limnaeus | reverse complement strand
CCTTACAGCTCAGCAGCAGAAGCATAAATATTCCTGTTAAGAAAGCTGATGATAAAGCTGAATAAAAATCTAAGTCTGATTCTGTAGTGAAATTAAATATCTGACAGTGATCGTTACACAGTGTGGCTCTAATTCCTCACTTCACCATCTGTGTCGCAGTTTCACGTCTCTAAAATGAGCGTACGCATGGGTCAAAGCTGGCGTGAGGGACCGCACATTTTCACGTCAAGTTTGGATTTTATAAATCACAACCTTGGCGTAAAAAGTGGCGTACGCAAGTTTCTGGGCTCAAATTGTGCGTACGCCAGTTTTATAAATCCGACCCCAGATCGTAATGGAACGACACAAAAAACACGCTAATCGTCGACAATAAGGAATATAAAACGGATGAATGGTGCGATTACTTGGGAGGGCAGAGGTTCTCCTCCAGGAACTCCTCGATCTTGTTGGTGTCAGTTTTCACCTCGCTGCCCCACAGAAGGAAAGGAGGCTGAGCTCCCGGTGCCAGGTCCTTCAGGATATCTGGTTTCCTGCAAGAAAGAAGAATGAGGACAAAAAAAACTGAAATTTTAACACCTACGACGGCAAAGTGTTTTAACTGGACGTTTTTAAAAACAGAGACTTTGTGTTTTCACCTCTTCATGTCCACCGTCGTAACGTCAAAGACGACTCCTTTCAGCCACAGAACCATGAAGAGGCGCTGAGAGAACGGACAGTTGCCGATGCTCTGACCGTCACTCCCTGCCTGAAAAACAACAAAAACAGGTTGTTTTGTGGATCTGAAAATGTGGCACAGATTTAACCACTGTGCTGGCAAAGCTGTAGATTAACACATATTTTTTATTCAAATATGTCTGAGTTACTTTGCTAACGCTACGTACAAACAAATCCACAATGTTTGAAATCATTAACAGGATGTAAAAAGGTAAGAAAAGCCTCCGGCAGGAGATTTTAGCTACGTGATCATGACATTTTTCTGGTATTGCTGCTGCTGCCCCTTCAGGGCTCGGTTTAATGTGACACAGCTGCAATGAGGATCTCCACTTTCAATCTGTCAACCTGGTTGTCTCTGAGAAAAAGACAGAACGGCTCCTCTCTGCTGAAACGTCTATCTTATGAGACACTAAAGAATTACTGGCACATTGGGTGAAGCTTCGGCAGAATCTGAACTGCACCTGAATGGTATCGAATAACCCAAGGTAAGAAGGAAAACTCTGGATTTACTGGTTGGCCTAGGCCTCCCACTCCTAAATAACCATGAACYTTTGGGAGATCTCTATAGCATCAATAAGAACTGGTCGATTACTGAATCACACAAGTTAACGATCCGAATCCTCAACTGATGAGTCTGAGGTCTCAACTAACCCAGATCCTAAGTGTCCTCTGAACAGACCTKTCAGAACAGCTGTGACCTCAGAAATGCTGCAGACTCAGGCCCTGTTTACACAACAATCTCTGGAACGTTCACATTTTTTCCATTGTTGATTGTTTACACTGTAACGCTGTGCTCGTTGGATCCAATGTCGTTTCCACGCCAAGTCACTAGCTGGCACTGTGATTTTTAAAAAAGATTTTAACGAGACGGTTGTGTGCACAAGTTGAGCACGAGAACACCTACGTTCAAAATGGTGAACTCAAACATCTTTCATTTGGACTGAAGATGAAGTCCAGTCGCTCAAAAAGCTTCGGTTTCACAGAAAACCACAGAAACGCTAAGTTTTATTCCTCAAAACTGTGTCACGGGTTTCAGATGTTGATTTGGGTTAAAGAAAAATAAGATATTTTGCCAACACGACACACAAACTGAAGCAAAAACATTATCGCGGAAGTGATGAAAACAAGAACATGCAGCTTTAAAGAGATTTATTTTTATAAAAACATCATCGTATTCCTGCACTAATCTGATTTAGTTCCACTTTTAACCTGTAAGAAAATAAAAGCTCCCATAATGACTTCTGTAAGCATGAGTTTAGGGAAGTTACAACAAACAGGAGAGAAGAAAGGCGGTTCAGAAGTTCACATAGAGGACTCATTATGTGAAGGAAGAGGCAGACATATTTTACAGACAGCAGCGTGTTTTCAGCGCAGAGAAAACTGGATTAAACTGCCCGGATCATTTACTAAATATAGGTTAAAGTCGGCTGCTCGTTCGTTAATGTTCACTTAATCAGATTACAGAGGTTTATAAGCTCGGTGGGTCATGAATGACACGAATCTTGTAACGCAAATTGAAATGCTGTTATAGAGGCGWKTTTAATAGTTAAGAGTCATATTTTTTTTTTTTTTTTTTTTTTTTTTTTGCTAGTTTGGGTGCTTACCTTCACGAAAAGTTCGAGCTTGGTTTGACCCTCATCGTCCATATTCTCCAAAAAGCCTTTACGGGAGAAGAAAGACAAGAAAGGAGTGATGAAAAAGTAATCATACGGAGTTCAAATGTAAGAAAATGTAAGCTAACTGGCCGCAGCCCTGCCCATCTTCCGCTATAAAACTTTAAACCCACAAACTGAGCGCTTTCACGAAACGGAAACGAGTCGAAAAGCGACAGAAAACTCTAAAAGTTGTTGAAAATATCATCACATTTTAAGTATTTGGAAGCTCTAACCTTAAAGCGCAGAAAGTTTGGTGCCGCTAGTTTCCTCTCCTCCTCCCAGTTCAGCTAAGCTACAGCATCATCATCATCATCATCATCATCATGAGCAGCTTGTCCACTTCCTGGTGTCGCGTGACTTCAGTCCTCAGCGAAGAAGAAGAAGAAGAAGCAGAGAAGAAGAAAAAGGATTAAATTCAGAGTTAGCATTAGCCAAAGCAAAGTCTCGTTGCAAGAATGTTTTTACTGTGAGTTAGTAAAAAATCTCACAAACCAATTGGGAGATTTTTAATGAAACTCACCGGAAGTAATCATCAAATGAAGATCCAATATGGCAGCCACAACCAAACAACTTTCAAAAATTAAACACATAATTAAATATGTCTAACTTAATTATTTCAAAAAAACCTGATTAATATCAACTATATTGGCCCCTAATCAATCATCTCTTATTGTATAAGTTTTGTTACAACATCTACAGCTGATTAACTTTCGAAGTAAGTCCAGTTCAAGATGGCCGGCACGGCGTTTCACTATAACCAACACAAAATTGGTTAAAACTCAGCCAATTTAACGTTGAATTATTGAGTTAAAGTTTGGTGTAGAGCAGAGCGCCTCACATTGCACAAACTACTTTTTTTCTTTAAAACTATATGCAAAATATGTTCCCTTCAGATGTTATGGAAATGCAGTTTTTATCCAGATTTAATTAAGCTTTGCATCATGTCTAAATGCCTTGAAATTGGCCTCTGTCTCGCTAAGAACCTCCTACTGTTTCTGACGCTCCCACTTCAGCACTAGAGACGTGACGTTCGCGAATGATCCGAATCTTTTGAACGGCTCTTTGCAACGAACGATAGGAGCCGAATCGCGGGAAGTAACGAGCCATTTGTAGTTTTATTTCTTTTATTCCTCRTATAATCTTTATTTTTCGTAATCGCTCCCGCTTTGCTTTTTCATGGAAAACAGGCGGAGTTGTGGAGTACAAAAGCTCACAGTGAAAGGGAAGAGGGGGGTTTCCACTTGAAAAACACATGGTACATCACACTTGATGGGATTATGTCATTGCGTACGGCTACGTGATGACGTATTTCCCTACGTGATGACGCATTTCCCTACGTGATGACGTATTTCCCTACGTGATGACGTAATATGTTCAAAACCGAACAGCTCTAAAAGGATCCCCAAGATCCRGATCCCTTCAAAGAGCCGTTTATCCCATCTCTATTCAGCACGTCTTTGTAACAATTTTTTGGGGGACTGTTGACAAGGAGTTTGGCTGCAGACTGCGACTCAAGGGAGGGGCTATGTACAAATGGGCGGATCTTTGTACCAGCAAGCATTTAGACAGCTCTAAATAGCTACTAGGAGATTCAAGGATTTCTCAAACATGCATGAATGAGTCAAAGCAACACTCTGGGTATGTTTTTGACAAGGGAATGATATTATAACATGATGTAAAGTTCAAATAAGTTGGTTTTGTATAATACCACCCCTTTAAAAAAACTTTCAAAATGTAATCATATCCTGTCCATCCAGGTGTGTTAAACATTACATACATGCATCCAACAGAAAACATACATGCACGCAAAAATAAATAAATATTTTGAAAGACCTTCAAAAGTTATGATTCCAAACCTGTTTCCTCAGAGGAAAGTGATAAAAAAATTGAGGTGTTCTTGTTCTTTAGAAGGTTTGGATTGATTTTATTTAGTAATAATGAACATTAAATAAATATAAATATACCAGATTTGGCCGAATGGCTCCTTTTTATTTGTTCCCCTCGAAGCGATACGAGCTTAGAGGGGAACAAAATGCAAAATGCAAAATCGTAGCGTCAACTAAAATTTAACAAAATTATTTAAATCCTAAAAGTGTAAATACAAAAACACTGCCACAACATGTTTCTAAAAATCTTGTGCATAAATATTTCTGAGAAGCATTTATTAAAAGACGTTTAAAGAATACAAACAGCTTAAAATTAGGTTTAAAACCTTTGAACACTGTGAACCAAATGTTTTACTTTGAAATGCTCTGATCTCATAAACTGTACGTTTGTTGCCCTCTGCAGTCTCAGGGCATGTTGACCCAAACTGTTCTGACTCATCATCCTGCTGGAAAAACTGGTCCTCTGGTCCAGATCCTGCTGGTTGGTTTCTTTAAAACATATAAACTGTGTTCTTTTTTAACCTTTATTGAATTTGATTTGTGGAAAACAAAACATTTGATAGAAAAAACATTTAATGTTTGATATCTATGAAGTGACAGTCAACTTTGGCAAACACAAAATTATCTTTAACTCAGTTTTTTAGATTTTAAGCTCAATTTTGGTGTAGTTGCACTCTAAAAATTAAATGTTGGATTTACTTAACCATGTTATGTGACCTGGTTCCACTTAACTGAGTTGAGTAAATTCAAAGCAATATGCTCATGTTCTTTGGTTAAAAAACTGGTATATTGCGTTGAATTTACTCAAATCAGTTAAGTGGAACCAGGTCACATAACATGGTTGAGTAAATCCAACATTTCATTTTTTACATTGTGAGCACCACACACACAACACAGAACTTCACAGGGGGGAATCTTTGGTTTCAAAATAACTTCGAGACAAAGCAGATTTTTCAGTTCAGTGGACTGTAGCTGAGTGTTTGTCTTTCTGACAGAGTGCAGACATCCAGCTTCTCTTGATGTCTTTTGTTAGCATCGTCAGCGTTGTTTCTGTTGTTTACATATGAAAGCTGATGAAGAAAAGCTTTTGAAACTCTTCAAAAAGCAGAGAAATTGCAAGTCAAAGAAAGAAAAGCTAAAGTCACGTCATTTTTAAATAAAAAAATTAAAAATAAACTTGTCTAAACACTCAAAAACTCAAAATGATGCTTGAATATACAGTATCTAATTTTATTTTTAGTTTAAAGTCAAATAAAAACAGGGCTGTTTATTGTTTTTGTTGTTTTTATTGATTATATTGATTACAATTATAAGTTTATTTTAAAATTAAAGGGTACATTATTATTAATAGCCAATAAATTAGCGTAAACTGTTTAAAGCACTTCAATTTTCTTATGGAAACAAAGTAGTATAAGTAGTTAGCGTTTTTGTTTATTAATAGAGCTTAGAAAGATGCAATAAGTTATACAAATATAAGTACAAATATAAGTAATAATATCATTTGAATATGCTGATAAGCATAAATGGTAATGGTGGACTACAGCTCCCAGAAGCCCCAGAGTGAGGACAGTATGGCTGCGCAGAGGGCGGTGGTCACAGGCAGCTGGACACAGGTGGCGCTGTTGCACAAGTCTGTGCCGTTGCAGCAGGTGAAGCGGGCCGTGTAGGCGGCGGTGAGAAGGGAACCGGTCAAAGTCTTCCCGCACAGGTCCKTGTCCAGGCAGCCGCGGCTGTGCAGTTTCAGGCCCGCAGTGGAGTTGAACTCTGTAACAGCCAAGAAAACAACGACGACAATCGAACAGTAAAAGAAATGAACCGGAAGTCGTCATTGACCTTTTTACAGTCTTAAAGCGGCACTCTAATAAACACAGGTATTTATTTTAATAACAAACTAATATTYTCTTGTTTTTTTATGCCACAACTTGTCCCTTTTGTAGAAAGTTAGATGTGACAAAAATATGTTCATAATGGGGTTCCATACCTGCAAAAAAATGTTAATGTGTTGCTCACTTTGTTCTCATATCATGTTATTAGACCATGTTGTTGAACCTGTTTTCTTCTTGTGTTGTCACAATTAGGCTTGCTCTGCTGTTACAACCTGTCGTTTTTCCGTGTTTTCACGGGACGTCGTCTCCTCTGCTGTTACAACGCCATATGAGCTCCATCTTCCATTGCCATTACTTTTTTCCTAATATTCTGTTGTGTAATGAGACAACACAGATGGACGACAGACTAGAGCAAACCTACTTGTGACAACACAAGAAGAAAACAGGTTATGGTCTAATAACATGACATCAGAACAAAGTTAACAACTCATGAACATGTTTTTGACACATTTATTTAATTGTACAGACAGAACGAAACAACGTTACATGTCAACATCTGTTGAACAACATATTTTTGGCACATATGGAACTCCATATAACTAAGCTAGCATAAAAAATCAACATAGTTTTATACTTTTATGCAGGGGTGGGCATTCCTGGTCCTCGAGGGCCGCAGCCCTACAGGTTTTATGTTTTTCCTGCTCCAACACACCTGATTCAGACATTGAATTACCAAGTTCTGCAGTATGGAGGACCGACACTGACATAACTAGAAAAAAAAGCAGAAATATACAAATGGACCAATAAATAAATTCAATTAAAAATGTGCCAATTAAATTAAAAAAAGAAGAGCTTTACCTCACGTTTTCTAATTTAATTAACCTTCATATTTTATTTTTCCAACTTAGTTCCAACAAATAATATATCTTTGCAC
>NW_013952500.1:184162-190437 GCF_001266775.1 Austrofundulus limnaeus | reverse complement strand
TTTTAATCTCAGAATTCTGACCTTTTTTCTCAGAATTCTGAGATTAAAATATGAATTTTGATTTTTTTCCCCAGTGGACCTAATCGTCTTTCATACAAATTAGTTAAATTTGAAGTGTTGAGAATAACACATGCTCCATTATTGTCCTACCATTTGTTTTATTTATTTTTATTTTTTGGCTTTTAAGTTCGTACATATTTTATTGCCTCAGTTTTTTTTTACCTATAATTTTTTTTGCATTGTTTTAAGAGCATTAGTTCAATTGGTTTGGCTGCATACAACAGCTGGTCAGTTTTTGTCCTTCACTCTTGTATGCCTCTCTACACACAAAAATAAAGTTATTAAAACGCTCTTACGAGCATCTCCGGTGTAGCATGCTTGAGTGGAATTGGCACAGGTGATGTCTTTTCCAAAGAAACAGCTGCCAAAAACCCCAATAAAGCACTGACGACAATTCAGGCAGTTCCCTGTTCAGTGAAAAAAACAAAGTTAACGTCATAATATGTAAATTGACAGGCGACAAAGAGATACTTTGAGTGATAAATTAGACAAACTATTCCATCAACAGGAAAATTGTGCCAAATATGTGGGGAAAAACACACAAAAACTTCACATATTTTACAGTAAATAGGATTTTAATTGATAAAGACAAGTATAATGATAACATTTCAGTAGTAATGTTGATCTAAGTAAATAATAATTTGTGAAACCATCTTTCCCATTGCTTAACTGGACAATAAACACTGAAACTAGGATGGAAGCTGTTTATTTTTGTGTTTCCAAACTCACCTGCTGCGAAAAGGGCGCTGAGGACAATCACAGCCTTGCAGAAGGTATTCATTGTTCACAGGTGTTTTAACTGTAAAAACAAAAAGAGCTCAAAAAAATTTCTAAATTCTTGGCAGTCTCAGTGAAACGAGTCTGTGAACATGGATGACAAACTGTGTTAATAAAAGTGTCAGGAGGAATGAGGTCTGGCAGGTTCTGTGTTCCCATAATGAGGATTTTTTTGTTTTTTTACCCGGAAGTCCTGACTCAACTTGCAAATTCAAGAGCAACAGCTTACTTATTATGTACAGTTCACTAATAAAAAAAGACAAATATGCATTTGTTTTCACGCAGTCTGACGTGAAATCAGATAAAACTTCTCCTGTTTTTAGGTCAAACAGGATTTCCAAAATATTCTCTTTTTACGAAACTCCAGAATAATGAGAAAAGAGAATTTAAGGCTTTTTTATTTTTAAAATCTGAAGTTTAAATACACTAAGATTACTGTTACTTTAAACACTTTGGAACATTTGATGTCATGTCTTCAGGAGCTTCTGATAGGTTAACTGAAAACATGTGTGTTAATTAGAGACACACCTGTGGATGCTGTTTAAGGCACACCTGAAACACTACTTCCTTGTGTGACATCATGGGAAAGTATAAATAAATCAGTATAACAGTACAGGTGCTGGTCATAAAATTAGAATATCATGAAAAAGTAGATTTATTTCAGTAATTCCATTTAAAAAGTGAAACTTGTATATTATATTCATACATTACATACAAACTCATATATTTCAAATGTTTATTTTGTTTAATTTTGATGATTACAAATGACAACAAATGAAAATCTCAAATTCAGCATATCAGAAAATTAGAATCTTGTGAAAAGGTTCAAAATGGATGGCACCTGGTACCACACTCTAATCAGCTAATTAACTCAAACCACCTGCAAAGGCCTTTAAATGGTCTTTCAGTCTAGTTCTATAGGCTACACAATCATGGGGAAGACTGCTGACTTGACAGTTGTCCAAAAGACGACCATCGACACCTTGCACAAGGAGGGCAAGACACAAAAGGTCATCGCTAAAGAGGCTGGCTGTTCACAGAGCTCTGTGTCCAAGCACATTAATAGAGAGGCGAAGGGAAGGAAAAGATGTGGTCGAAAAAAATGTACAAGCAAGAGAGATAACCGCACCCTGGAGAGGATTGTGAAACAAAACCCATTCAAAAATGTGGGGGAGATTCACAAAGAGTGGACTGCAGCTGGAGTGAGTGCTTCAAGAACCACCACACACAGACGTATGAAAGACATGGGTTTCTGCTGTCGCATTCCTTGTGTCAAGCCACTCTTGAACCACAGACAGCGTCAGAAGCGTCTTGCCTGGGCTACAGAGAAACAGGACTGGACTGCTGGTGAGTGGTCCAAAGTCATGTTCTCTGATGAAAGTAAATTTTGCATTTCCTTTGGAAATCAAGGTCCCAGAGTCTGGAGGAAAAGAAGAGAGGCACTTCATCCACGTTGCTTGAAGTCCAGTGTAAAGTTTCCACAGTCAGTGATGGTTTGGGGTGCCATGTCATCTGCTGGTGTTGGTCCATTGTGTTTTCTGAGGTCCWGAGTCAACGCAGCCACATACCAGGAAGTTTTAGAGCACTTCATGCTTCCTGCTGCTGACCAACTTTTTGGAGATGCAGATTTCATTTTCCAACAGGACTTGGCACCTGCACACAGTGCCAAAGCTACCAGTACCTGGTTGAAGGACCATGGTATCCCTGTTCTTAATTGGCCAGCAAACTCTCCTGACCTTAACCCCATAGAAAATCTATGGGGTATTGTGAAGAAGAAGATGCAATACACCAGACCCAACAATTCAGAAGAGCTAAAAGCCACTATTAGAGCAACCTGGGCTATCATAACACCTGAGCAGTGCCACAGACTGATCGACTCCATGCCACRCCGCATTGCTGCAGTAATACAGGCCAAAGGAGCCCCAACTAAATACTGAGTGCTGTACATGCTCATACTTTTCATGTTCATACTTTTCAGTTGGCCAACATTTCTATAAATCCTTTGTTTTTATTGGTCTTCAGTAATATTCTAATTTTCTGATATGCTGAATTTGAGATTTTCATTTGTTGTCATTTGTAATCATCAAAATTAAACGAAATAAACATTTGAAATATATGAGTTTGTATGTAATGTATGAATATAATATACAAGTTTCACTTTTTAAATGGAATTACTGAAATAAATCTACTTTTTCATGATATTCTAATTTTATGACCAGCACCTGTATATACTGGTATAAACCAGTATGTTTCTAGTTAACTAGAACTACACCGTATTCTATTCTATTCTATTCTATTCTATTCTATTCTATTCTAATAATGTTGAATCAATTAATTTGTTTAAAAGAATGATAAAAACTAATTTGTTAAAGAAATCTGAAATTGTATAATTTGTATTTTTAAGAGCTGCTGTTTGAGGAGCTGAAGTTGTTGTTTTTTTACTTGAACATTATTTGAAATTGTTATTAATAATGTTAATATTTTTTGAAATAGGGGCAGATATAAGATTTTTTTCTTCATTCTGCTACCTTCGATTTTATTTGGCATGTGTATTCTTTGTATGCGAATTTGTTTTGTTTTTAAATTAAATTAGTAAATTATATTATGGCGGCACGGTGGCTCAGTTGGTAGAGCTGATGCCTCTCAGCAAGAAGGTCACCGGTTCAAATCCCAGTCCGGGGACCTTTCTGGGTAGAGTTTGCATGTTCTCTCTGTGCATGCGTGGGTTCTCTCCGGGTACTCCGGCTTCCTCCTTCAGACCAAAAACATGACTGTTAGGTTAATTGGTAACTCTAAATTGTCCCTAGGTGTGAGTGAGAGAGTGAATGGTTGTTTGTCTYGTTTGTCTCTATGTGTGGCCCTGTGATGGACTTGCGACCTGTCCAGGGTGTACCCCGCCCCTCGCACTGTGACTGCTGGATATGGGCACCAGTGACCCACGCGACCCTGAAAAGGCAGAAGCGTGTACAGAAGATGGATGGATGGAAATTATATTATATTCCATTCTTTTCCAGTCTAAAGCAGAAAGCCTTTGCTCCCACCTGGTGGTTCAAATAAAGCAATGAAAAACTAGTTTTCTCACACTGAGACGCTATGTGGCGCTAGCGAGCATGACTTCATTTTRACCTCCCTATATTTTTATTACACATGTAGATGTATATAATTGTTTAGTCATGTACTTATATTTTTATATAGCCTAATCACATCATATAATTATTTATTGATATTATTGGGTTTAGAACAAATAATTCAACATCAAAGCTGTCGTGCAATGAATAGAAGAGGTAACAGTTAATGTTTTGACACTACTGACCACATCGTTCTCCTTGAAAATCTGAATTAATACAGCATAAAAGGGTTAACACTATAATCTAAATCTGAATAATATGAAACAGTTTGTTCAGGTAAATAATGCAATAAGGGAATTATATAATATTAGTTGTGGAGTTTTGTCRGGGTTCTGTACTTCAGCCTAAAGTGTTTGTACTGTATGTGAATATATTTTTTTATTTCACCTTTATTTAACCAGGTAAAAGATTTGGTCAGTGTGTCGAGGGTTTTAAAATGTTTGCTGATGACACCACATGTCTTTACTTTGGTGAAAATACTAAACAGATGAAGACCGTAGTGTATGAAAATTCAAACATAGTTTCATCTGAACAAGTTATAAGTTAAAATGTTTTTATCAGTAAATTTCAACAAAACAAAAGACTTGATATTTAGTAACAGAAGGAAACATTGAAGCCTCATTCAGAGTTAATGGTTCTGAAATTCGTAGAGTCAGTGAAATTACATTTTTAGGTGTCATCATTGACTAGAAGCTGACACGGAGAGCTCATRTTAATTACTTAAGAACAAAAATAGCAAAAACTGTTGCAACTTTGTATAAAGTAAAAAGGTTATTAGATGATAAAGCTCTGTATATATAACATAGTGTCTGGAAGTTTGGGCATGCAAAACACTATTTTTATTTTACAGAAAAGACCTGTAAGAATTGCAAGCAGGAAACATTATGGTCATCCAACAAACATTTCATCAGTTGAAATGATTAAAGTTTTAGGATCTGGTTGATTATAGTATTTTGCAAGTTATGTATAGGGCTCATAAAACATTACTTTTAAATATCCAGTCAAAATATATTTAAAAAGAAAGAAAATATGATGCCATGTAAAGGAAATAAGATATAAACAACGCCTGATGTTTGTTTCGGTTTGGTTTTTATCAATTTGGAAATTGCTCAAGATTAAGTTTGTTGTAAATTTGAAGTTATTCTTTTTTAAATAAGGGGCAGGTTTCCTTCACTCTGCACCCTTTTTATTCAGAACTTATTTTTCTCTTTCTTTTGATTTTTGTATATACATTTTGTTTTTTGGGTGACAACATTTTTAATAAATTATATTAATTTTGTCTAATACTTTTATCATTGTTTATACTTTATATTTGTATATAGATATATTAAGATTGTTAATATGAGTACATATACAGGTATTTATATATAGTCTGTTCATATATTAATATATTTACATTGTAAAATCTTTTACTATCAAGCTTCCAGGTCACAGGAGAACAAAGATAACTCTTCAGTACAATCAGACTTTCTTCATAAAGCACSTTTCATCCAGTAAACTTGGTTTTACAGCAGATAAAACCCAATATAAAAGATAACTAACAGATAATAAACCCGTTCCCAAAAAATGCTCTTTTAGTTCTAGAAGGTGATTTGTCTGAAACGCAGGCCTTATTTTTTGAAACCATTTCTTGTGCCTCTTCTTCTTGATGACACACCTGCAGCTCTGCCACCTGCTGGCGTAAAACGTCGTCTTCAGTTTGGCTCAAGAGAACTACAGCAAAGTGGATTGGGCTTTATTGTAATGTGGGGGACTTTGTTTTTAATTCACATGTTTATTTGAATTCACATATTTATGCTTTTAGGCATTCGTTCACTCTCTGCCATGGGCGCCAACAAGAGGGGGCTACAGGGGGCAATGGACACCCCCTAAAAAAGATGGTGGCCCCCCCTTTAACTGAAGAGTTTCATCCTTGAGTCCCAAGCTTTTTCTTTGTTGTACTTTTTAAATTTCCCCTTGTTTTTAGGCAGACAGGAGTTAAAAATATGAACATTTATTTGATCTAAAAGTAAATTTAAAACTGAAAATCCTTGAATGGAGACAACTGATCTGAAGCCAACGTCCTCATCAACAGGATGCAGGGTCTCAGGAGGTTTTAAGCAGTGTTTTGTAAAGTACCACAAAGTGATGCTTGAGTAAAAGGACTAGTATCTCACCAAAAAATTACTTTGATAAAGGTTAAAGTCTCCTTTATAAATATTATTTGAGTAAGTCTTAAAGTTTCTGAAATTTTTTAGTATAAAGTATTAAAAGTAATAGTATTGAATTAAAATAAGCAGTTAGATTTTCCGTAATAACATTTAATACATG
>NW_013952500.1:181858-183382 GCF_001266775.1 Austrofundulus limnaeus | reverse complement strand
CTATATATAATGTGTTATTAACTTGTGTGCATGACTTAGTAACTCGTGGGAACGAGATAGTTTTTTTCCAACCCATGTCCCTTTTGGGGCTCAGTAAAATTCACTCAGTCTGGAGGCCCAAATAGTATTTTTTTACCATAACAAGCTGGAATGAAAGGAAGCAAAAAAAGAAATAAAAGTAACGACTTTCTACTTCTTGCCTTTTAAAAAAATGTAAGGAGTAGAAAGTACAGATAGTTGTGTATAAATGTAAGAAGTAGAAGTATAAAGTAGGCTGAAAAATAATTGCAGTAAAGTACAGATACCAAAATTTCTACTTGAGTACAGTAAAGAAGTATTTGTACATTACAACTCTGGGTTTAATTATTTTTATGATTATGATGAGTTTAGGAGAGGACATGCTTCAGTAGGTTGAGTAGTGAGTTTTTCTTCATAATTTAGAAGATGGCGGYGATTCTCCAACCCAGAGAATCAGTTTAACTTGTGGAAAGTCTTGTTTTTCTACAAAAATGCACAATGGAGGGTTTTGTAACGATTTCTTTGTTTATTTTAACTACAGTCAGTGGGACACAAAGACGTTASAAGGATAAATACATTTTGATTAAAAACAACATCATGAAAGATTTTTGAGCTCAACGTTTCAATGAAAACATGCCATCGATCAACTTTCATGGTTCTGACTGCTGTCGACTGTAACCCTGCATCAGCATATCTGACAATATTTAAATTAGCATTTCTAAAAGCAAGGTATGGTTATTTCAAAACCTTGCCGTGTTTAACCCGTCATAACACTCAAATCTCAATAAAAGCTAAATATTAATTTTTGTGATTACAAAAGGCTTCCCCACACCGAGACCAGGATGGCTCCACCGACAGCGAAGGTGAGGGTTATCTTGGTGGACGAGGCGCTGGAACTGAGGGTGATGGGATTGCAGTTGTTTGATTTGCAGCAGGTGACGTTGTTGTGGTAGGTCACACCCAGGAGCGTGCTGGCGGTGACGGCGTCGCAGCCCGAGCTGTTGCCCCTGCAGCCCTGGAGGTTGAAGCCCACGAAGTCTGGGAGGGACGGGAAAGCTGCGGAGAAACGGCAACGTTAGATCAACCGAGAGGCGAGAAACAGCACCGGCATGCAGCTGGCGAGCAAACCGAGGGGCTGTAAGGACTGGGGCCGATGAGTAGAGTGGCTGCAGCTGTGAGGGGCGGAAAAGTGGGCGTGGCRGCCAGAAACGAAAAGTACTGACTGAGGCAGCCTCTGCGTGTTTAACCAGTTTCTCTAGTGACTGAACTACCTCTTCAAGTTCTGCATGAGCCTGTTARTTACSCATTTATTCAAATCAGGTGTGCTGGAGCAGAGAAACCTCTAAAACATTCAGGATCGTGGCCCTTGAGGACCAGGACTGGACACTAGACCAATCAAATGAGAAGCACAAAACAGAAAACAAGTTTGTTGGGAGTAAACCCAACAATACTCTAAATAAATAAATAAATAAATAAATAAATAAATAAATAAATAAATAAATAAAA
>NW_013952500.1:179292-181823 GCF_001266775.1 Austrofundulus limnaeus | reverse complement strand
ATTTTACAGTGTTTAATAGAAACAATTTTGTTTAGTTTTACCAATAGTTTAGAAAATTAAAATTAAGGAATAAAAAGTCCAAATCATCATTTACCAAAAAGTCTATTTCCTCTGATTTAAAAAAACACTTTCATCAAAATGCCAAAACAAATGCTTAAAAAGAAAAACAWGTCCCCTGCTTTATTGCAGTGCAACACAGGATGTGTGGTCTTCCAGCCATTAATCCATACATGCAGAACATCTCAGGTGTTGAGTTTTCTTACCCAGAGCCAAAGTTGCAACAGCTGCAACAATCGCGAAAAAGACCCTGCTCATCTTGGCTGTTGGTTCGGTTCTCAGTTTGGGCTCAAAAGCAGAAAAACCCTTTCCGCTAGGCGCTTGTAGCTTTTCGTTCCAAGTGATCTGTGCAAGAAGAGGTCAGGGTCTGAGTGGCCTTTTGGTGAGTGCAGGAATTTATATGGGCTGAAGGGTGGAGACAAGATGGACAAGAGGGGTTTTTCAGGTCTTTTGTGAAACTATGTGGGGTGGGGGTGGGTAGGAATAGAAACTCAGACCAGGATTGTTGYGAAAAAATGAGTAAAGTAACTGCTTTTCAGGTCAAGTTAGTTTTGTTTAAACCAAAAAAAAAAAAGTCTGAAAAGACCTATTGTTATTTTGATTGATTTGTCTTCAGATTTTTGGCACAGGATTGAGCTAATAGAAGATTAGTAATCTCCCATCCTGAGCAGCACGTTGGTGACAGTGGGAAGGAATGACTCCCTTTTAACAGGAAGAACCAAAAACACACGTTAATGATAGAAATACTGTAATTACAAATACCAACATGGAGAGTAGAGCGAGTAAAGACAGCACCCAAAACCAACTCTAACTATAKGATTTATCACAAATAAAAGTCTTAAGTCTGGTTTTAAAAGTAGACATCATGTCAGCCACATAGACAGAAACTGGASGTTGGTTCCACATCAGAGAATCCTGAAAGCTATGCCTTCGATTTTGCTTTAAAGCCTCYAGGAAMCACGAGWAAACCTGCAGTCTGGAAGCAAAATGCTCTTTTAATAAAACATTGGAGCTTGGWTGTTTTGAGTTATTTCTGCTGGAAGTTGAAGCAGCTTTCCTGCATTATTCTGGGACAAGATGTTTCTAATTTTAGTGACGATGGAACAATGAGGGCCTGATAACATTTATAACGTGGGGGTTGAATGACACATCCTGATCAAAAATAAGACACAATGTTCAATAGAACTGAAGGTTAAATTAATGTAGAAAAATTCACTCCTTCTGGACCAAAAACCCCAACTGATTGCTCTCAAATCTTCTAATATCAGTAATATTACTATAAATTACTTTATTTTAATTATGTCGTGACAAATGAAGGSAGAAACACGTTGGAATAATGCCAGAAAAGTCTTGCGTGTATGGTCTAAAATTATTTATTTCTGGGCAGACAATGAACAGAYAACAATCAGGAAGTCTGTTGAATGTGGCCACCGTCATAAGATGGCAAACCAATGATATAACCTCAYGCTAACACCATGTGACAATGTACAACCAATCACAATCCGCCTCATGTTACTATCAGCCAATGACAGCTCTCAGCTCAGAGTTAACATATAGGTCAGCCCGACGCTAGAATCCTGACGTCTGGAACAAACAGATTAAAAGCCGGCATAAGTTACCATGAGATATAGTGGACAGTGTCAAGGTGACACAGATATAATTAGTYCATGACAATCCCTCCTCTTGAGTAAACAATACTCAAAACCAAATTTTAAAGGAATAATTATTAAATGTCTGCTCCACAAATGCAAAAAAAACATCAAGTACAAAGAAAATAGTGCAATTTATATGACGACCATAAAAATATTCATTCATATAAAGCAAAATACAACTAGAACAAAGCTTAAAGACAAATAGAACATCATGACACATCAGGAAAAAYCGATGAAGATCAAAAACATGTCAAAATGTAAAAGACTTAAAAGTYCAAACTTAGACAATGTATCACAACACAATTCATAAATGGCGATCACAACCTTCAATGAACCTGAGAATAATTGAAGAAAATAAAGGAATKAAAATCAGTTAAAATGACTAGCCACCCCATTCAGGAAGATTTTATTCCACCCACAAGCATCCCACATGAAAATCAAAAAATTAAACCACAAAACCTAGGGTAAGAATAAATTCAAATATGATGAAATCAGTACAAATGTAATGGAGACTCTAAAGCTAATAAAACAAAAAATCAAAATAAAGGAAACATTTGTAATGAGAAAAAATCATAGAGTTCAAAAGGCAAGGACTCAAACTTCATGATTACTGGCAGTAAGGCAAAAATAGTAAATAAATAAATAATCCAGCTAACAGTTGGCGTTGTCGCAGAGACCACTAGGAGATCGACGGACCAAGGCCACATWGCAGGTGGACYGATATGAGTGACCAAGGACTGGACTGCTCAGGACCGTGACTCCAGCTGCATGAAAAGAACCTTTTTATGGTAAATTGTTTTAACAGCAGAGATACGCTGGTGA
>NW_013952500.1:165365-178559 GCF_001266775.1 Austrofundulus limnaeus | reverse complement strand
CACCAACACCACATCTGACCCTTCCACACATCAAAACAGACAATCCTGTTTGTGTTCAAGATGATCCAGAGACTTTTGTGTGATAACTGTGTTTGGGGTTAGTAATTACTGTGGGAGGAATAAAAATTGAATTACTGGGGTTGGGATTTCAGAAAGTACATATACTTAGGTTTATGTTGACATGTTTTTTTAAAATGCATTAAAGAGTTTTTTTTGTTTTATTGATCATTTAATTGGTGATTTAATGATCAGATGGGGGAGTGTAAGAGAACTAATACTTTTATGTTTAAGCAAGTAATTCATGACATCCTTTAATGACCGAGGTTTTCATGACATGCTGTTCATCAGCAGACAGAATGATTAAAGTCAGAACAAGATTTGCTAACAACAGTCATTCTTAGATATCACTTGTGTTTATCTTTGTGTTTTCCATTGACCTTGTATCAAATCTTGCTAAGATGACAGAATGCTGTTTGTTAATATATATATGAGGCCTCTTGAGACACAGAGTTCAACAGTAGTGTGGAGTGGACTGACAGAGAGAAGCAGAGGCACAGAGACAGGCCAGGTTCTCTGTGTTTCCTGTTGTTGCAATGAAACTCAGCTGATCATCCCACAGAGTACCTTCATTCTTGGACCACATATTTCTGTCTTTGTTAAATAAATATCACCATAACAAATTATAATACTGTACTTTCTAAATTTGTGGTAAACTAAAGTGGACAACAAAACAAAACATGAGTTACATGTGTAAATAATGAGCATCATTAGTTGTGGCCGTAGCAAAAAGGTCCTCAGTTCAAGGTTATTAGGTTTTCTCCATGTACTCCTGTTTTTCTCCAGATACTTCGGTTTTCTTAGGGCATTCTTGTTTTTACCAGATATTCTGGTTTTCTCCTCACAATTCAAACACATTGATGTCAGACTGCCACGGGGCCCAGGCCTCCTTGAAGAACAGATCTGTGATCTCAGTGGGATTTACCTAATTAAAAATAAAAGCCTAATAATTATAATGACCAACTGAATGACTGCCAGTGGCAGCAATTAAAGGTGGAAATATTTCCTTGTACGTCATGCTGACAAATGTGAACTAATTGGTCTGTCGTCATTGAGCCAGCAGTTCACAAATATGTCTGCTAAACAAACCTAGAGGGTGTTTTCCTCAACAGAACAAAGACAAACCAACCCAACTGACCTCATAATTTTAAGTCTCAAAGTTAGTCGAGAGCTCCTTGGTTTTGACGACTTAATCAGCTTCCCATCTAATTATACGAGGGAACATTGTGAGCCAACTTTGATTGGCCAACTGGAAGAACTGGACTCTCTAACTGAGAAGCATCTAAGTTACCAAGAACAAACCCCAGAGTTTCATATCTGGGTTGCATTCTTAAAAGAGGCATCTCGCTTATCTTAAAAATGCTGAAACAGCCCGTCAGAATTTCCCGTGATGCTCAGATTCCTTCTCAGTGCAGCTACCAAAAAGATTGCAACACTCAATTGCTGAACTACTTCAGCATTTGATGAAGTTTGCATCAAAGTAACCTCAAACTGTATGGATCTGTTCTGTGATTCTCAACTGGTGGGTCATGGCCCAAAAACTGGACCTGTTTTCAATCGTTTGCGGCCTTTGACTGGGAGAAATAAAAATACTAAAAAAAGACAAACTCAACATCCCGATTATTACATCAACCTTATTAGCTGAATAGGTTATATAAATTTAATTTAAATTTAAATGTATATAAATTTAAGCTAAAGTTATGTATTTTGAGCCTTCATGAAATCACTTTACGGCATTTTTTTCATGTTTTGGTCTGAACGCTTTGTGGAATTTGTTGAAAAGACTGAAGTGAAAAGTTTCCGTTTTTATTTGAGCGTCCAAGGGAACATTTCCTTTTATAACTTTGTCGATCACTGGTTGTTTTGGTTCATTGTTAAGCTGATTTAATAATGATCTGATAAGCTTGTTTAGTTCAGTGTTTATATTTGAACCTACCTCTGTCTGAACCAGACGCTCCGGTGCAGGATTTTATTTTTGGAACGAAGAAACGTGCTAAAAGAAAAGTATTGATGGAGTAACTTTAGCATTGATGTGGTCCACGACCAATGTTGGACATTACTATCACGTTTCTAAGGTTCTCAGTCGTCCAGGACATGGAAAATGTGTTTCGAAGGTTCTCAGTCATCCAGGGCATGGAAAATGTGTTTCGAAGGTTCTCAGTCATCCAGGGCATGGAAAATGTGTTACTAATATTCTCAGGCGTCCAAGACATGGAAAATGTGTTACTAATATTCTCAGTCATCCAGGACATGGAAAATGTGTTACTAATATGCTCAGTCATCCAGGACATGGAAAATATGTTTCTAAGGTTCTCAGTCATCCAGGACATGGAAAATATGTTTCTAAGGTTCTCAGTCATCCAGGACATGGAAAATATGTTTCTAAGGTTCTCAGTCATCCAGGACATGGAAAATGTGTTTCAAAGGTTCTCAGTCATCCAGGACATGGAAAATGTGTTTCTGATATTCTCAGTCATCCAGGACATGGAAAATGTGTTTCTAAGATTCTCAGCCATCCAGGACATGGAAAATGTGTTTCTAAGATTCTCAGTCATCCAGGACATGGAAAATGTGTTTCTAAGATTCTCAGTCATCCAGGACATGGAAAATCAAAAGAACAAAGACGAAGAAACTGGACTTCTGTTGTGTAGCTGAAGACGTGTGGAGCTACAAGATGTAAACAGTGTGACTTGAGGGTTTGGGTCGCGTTAGCCAGCAGTGTGAACGTTCAGCTGGTCCAGTTGAGAACTTCTCTGTTTAACTTGTTTACAGTCTCGTTTAGTCACAGAATCGATTTCCGACACCAAACAAAATTTCAGAGATTTTCTTTATTTAGTTAAAGTTGGTTTTTATTGAAGGCACAGATAATTCAGGAAGATAAATACATTTTGAAAAACAAAAAAGACAACTTTTAGAAGAAAAATAAACAGTATGAAAGATTTACACGCTCAATGTTTCAAACATCTCATTGGTCAACCTTCATGATTTCAGCTGACAAACTTAACATGATCATAAAAAGTGTGTTTAAATTGTTTTACTTTCTCTAAAATTTATTTGGAATATGACTTTCTTTAATGTCACTAAATCCTTTATAGCAGAAATGGATTTCAGAGTTTTTTTTGTTTTACAAAAAGCTTCCCCAGACGGAGGCCAGGAGGGCCACTCCAGCGGCAGCGGTGAAGCTCATCTTGGCGGATGGAGCGCCGCTGATGGTGACGGGGTTGCAGTTGTTGGCGGAGCAGCAGGAAACTGTGCTTTGAAAGGTCACGCCCAGCAAGGTGCCATTGCTGGCGCCGCAGGTTGCGCTGCTGTCCAAGCAGCCCTGACTGCTGAAGCCGCTGAAGCTTGTGAGGGATGGGAAAGCTGTGAAGATAGGATTAGGTTAGTCCAGAGGGATTAAATTAGAGCCTTTGTTTTGTTATTTTCCATTCATCCTTTTGTTGATCTGAAACAATTAAAACCTGTAAAACTGGAGATGCTTGATTTAAATACTGTATGTGCTCCTTTGACATTATGGAACACAGTTTGACTCATAGCTCCAGAGGAGGGTGGACACATACTCTAACATAGTCCACACTAGCATACCGGCACATAACTGGGCGTAAAAATTTACAAACAACTGAGACGGTGTCAAAAGATTTAGCTGTTCATCTCTTGCTCAGGCACTTTATCAAGTGACAGGGTGCTTTTATGCTGTGAAAGAGGACTTACTTGCTGTTCCAGTAAAACAGACGCTGCTGTTGGTGTTACAGGTCACATTGCTCTTGTTAATGCAGAAGCCAAACACACTGAAGGTGCACTTGTTGCAAGCCAGAGACTCAACTGGAGGAGACACATAAAAAGCAGAAGAGTTGGAATCAAAAGAAAAAAACAAACAAGAGTAAAACTCGTAGATTAGCTTGACGTGACGATTGGTATTTATTGGTGGATGATTGGTTCGAATAAAASGCTTTGATCCAGCTGATAATAGCAGCAGCTAACGCCTTCCCCCAGCCAACTGGTTTAAAACCGTACTTTGTTCACAAGGTAAAACATTTTTCAGAAATTTGCTCCTCCACACCCTTCAACCTGACAAGTCATACTCCATCCAGTGAACAAAGCAGCTGAACTGTTATTTTTACTGAAGATGTAAAAAGAGTTCATCCTTATTGAATAAAAATCTAAAATTTAAGTTGGTTTTAGTTTTAAACACATAATAAATAAATAAAAAATGGTAGTGATTCTTATAAAAAGCATTCAAACTCTGATAAAATACACTGTTTAGTGAAGATGAAAATTCATTTTGACCAGAAATTAACATCACAATGGTTTTTTTTCATTAATTTTAGTCTGATTTAATCTAAAAAAAAAACATCTCATTGTGTTATCTGGTAAAAATGTTAAATCTTGATTGGCTGTGATGCGTTTTTCTTCACTTGCTGATATCTAAAAATCTAAAAGATAACACAAATTCTCCCATTTTTAAACAAGCCTTTCATTKACAACCCAAGAATACTCATCAGATTATATTTTTCTTATTAAAACAAAATAAAAGTTGTTTTTTTTTTACCTGCAATGAAACATGCAATAGCGGCAGCAACAAAAAAAAGAAATTTTCCCATTTCTGCTCGTTGGTTTGTTCGAGGTTTYGGCTCAAAGGTTTAAAGAAAATTCTCCTCGTCTCCCCGGTGATCGGATGCTGCGGGCTGTCTGGACTGATGCATCTGATGGAGTAGACAGATATTTATAGTATGTACAGGTGAAGGGAGGGATTTCATCGGGTTTACTGTTCTTTTGTCTTGGACAGAAGGAGTGGAGGAGGTGGAGCAGTGATTCTCAGGGAGAGATTCACTGAAAAAATATGAATAAAATGTACAAAGTATTACTGTTTCACAGGTTTAACCAGCTTTAAAACATCACAGCACATTCTGTGTGCAATAAACGTCTGTATTCAGTAYGTTTCAGAAACAAAAGTATATTTTTGTTGCCAAAAATTCAACCAATTTGAAGATTACAATATTACATTTGGTGGTTTTCAAGAGAGAGTTATGATGTGTTTGAGATAAGGTGTTTCATCTGTGGTGATTCATGAGTTTGACATAAGGATACGTTTCATTTGTTTTAATAATTTTATGAAAAAACTGAAGGAACTGACGTCATCTCAATTAATTTATCTCTGATAAAAAAGAAACACAATTAACTCAGGAGATCTGTTGGTGTATTTTTAAAATAAGTGATTAAATTTAATGACGAGACCATTTAATAACATTAAGTATTTACTTTTAATTTAATGTGTTTTTTTTTTCAAAGTAAATGTGAGAAAAACGTCCTAACGTGTTACGTCTTCAGTGTTTGTGCTTATCTGAAGCCATGGGTTCATCAAAGCTGCAGAACCAGCTGATCAGATCACGAGTCTTTATGATGTCATAATAATGTTTCCATAAACGTCCAGTGGAGGCAGCGTCTTTTTAACAACAGCAAAGAACGTTTGACATAAATACATCATCAATCAGAAATAAAGTATTCAGTATTTCACAAACACCTCATAGTAAAAACAGGTCTCGGGTTTGACTCGGGACCTTCCTGTGTGGCAATCTCTCATGTGTGTGCTGCTTTACTCACTAATCCCTCAGCTTATTTTACACACATTAGCTCGTTTTGCACCCACCTGGGCTCATTTAGTATTTACATTGGCTTGTTACGTACCCACTTCTGATCGTTTCATACCCAATTAGGGTCATTTTGTACCCACCTCTGCTCATTTCCTTTTTTCCTTTTTGGTTTGTTTTGTACCCAAATTGGTTCTCGTTTTGTATCCAACTTTGCTCACTTTGCACCCACCTGCATTCATCATTTAATATACAAGAGTACAGTTTTACAAAGGAAGAAAGGCAGGTTTAGACTAAATTACCCATAAATAATGCTTATCAATATTTTTGTTTTATATTTATTAAGTAATCAAATAAGTTCTTAAAGAAACCATGGCGATCCTGGTATCGAARATTGCATCTAATCTTCCTAATATGTTTAAAAGAAAGTTTTCTGACAAACATGTCTGTAAGGAATAATGCATTTAAATCTGATTCCTACTTTTTTTTTAAATTACGGTTTATATCTGCAGTGGTGCCAGGAAATACCTTTATATTAGTTCATTGCAAAACTTGGGGAAATTCTCGATGACATCACTCCAGACCAACAAGACTCAAACAACCACTCTAATGCAGTGTTTCCCAAAGTTGGGGTCGGGACCCAAAGTGGGGTCCCGAAACATCAAGGTGGGGTCCTGAAAAGATTTTCTGAATTARTTACATTTTTGCCTTAGTTRTTACAAAGGAGTGAGGTTAGTRTATTTAAAATGGATAAATGTAGTRTATAAATATTGTTACTGTGCCCATGTTTTGTTGAYCTGATACAAATGTTTATCATCCAAAMATAGTTGGGTACATGTCTCTGCTAYTGTTATTTTGTGGGTCAGAAGCTGAAAGGTTTGGGAACCACTGCACTTTGGTTCCCAAAGTTGGGTTTGAACCCAATTATGGGTCATGAAGCACCTTGGATAATCTCCAGAAATCAATGTAAAGGGTAATAAAATAATTGATGATGTAATAGTTTCCCTATAATTATTACAAAAACACAAAATAAGTATAAATAAGTATTTATATTTGTGTACAAGCTGTTWAGATTGTCAAAAAGCCTGTGTTTTTAGGGGTATTAACGAAGTTTGTGTACTCAGACCAGTAATATTTGGGTTCACAAGTTTTTGCCATGGATATTTTGTGGGTCAGAAGATAAAAAGTTTGGGAACCACTGCTCTAATGAACAAGACTAGCTGGTTGCCAAACCAGTGATGAAAAATTTCAACAAACTTGGTTTAATTGGAAGTTTTTGAGATGAAGAATATGAAAATAACTCATAACTGAAAAATTATGAGTTATTTGTGATGCACTTTGTATAGGTGACTGTAGAACAAGTGTTTACCTGAATGAATTCAGTAACTTAAAATAYGTATTTTTGGATATACTGTCTGCTTTGCAAACACATTGCTTCATTTACTTTGCATTGACTTAAATAGATTTCAGGAGAAGCTAAAAGCGGCGTGCAATTCGAAGGATTTACTTCAAAATGCTTCTCAACACGGAGGCCAGGAGGGCTCCGCCGACAGCAGCGACGAAGGTCATCACTGTAGCCGGAGCGTGGTTGCTGAGCGTGACGGTGTTGCACCTGTCTGAGCTGCAGCAGGCACAGTTGGTCTGATAGGCGACGGACTGCAGCGACCCCGTGCTGGTGACGTTGCAGCCCTGGATGGTGAAGCTGCTGAAGGATGACAGGGATGGGAAACCTGAGGGAAAACGGTCAAGTTAGGGTTCTGAGTTCAGATAAATGATAAAAAGTACTTTTTGTTTCCAGTGGTGTTATTTACAGGTATTTATTATCAGATTTCTTCTAGTGTTCAATGGTTTCCTCCTGTCACTCAGTCACTAAAACCTCTAAAACTAAAAATACCTGAAAAACAACCGACTCAGAGTGTTTATTTTACGCGAGGTCTCTTGTAAAGTGCAGTATCCATGTGAATACCTGAATGATGACTGTTTCGTTGTCACCTGTGTCGTTCCTGAACGCCTGAGGGGACAACGTGTCAGGCAGGAAGGTACTTAGTGAGTTTTCCTGTGAAACAGACGCTGGTGTTGAACATACAGGTGTTGTCTGCTGCAGAAACAGAACAGGCTGAAGGTGCACTTGTTGCAGACCAGACACTCTCCTGAAACACAAATAACTACTCTCAAAAACCAGTGCATGATTTTAACAATAGCTTAGGAAAGAACGCAAACTTTTAGGTGACGTTGATGAATTTAAGTCACTTAGTTATCCACAGACCTTGCATTTTAACTTTAAAACCATTTTTTTACGTAACATTGTAGGTTTCAGCCTATCACTTCTTAATATGATGTGTTGCACAGGTCACCTTTGTAAAAGAGATCTTATGTTTGCAAAAAAATGAATTACATTGGAATAATCAYATAAGACTACTTATATACTTGAAATTCGACTGAGAGAATCTATCAGAAATTAAATGTTTTCAGCTGTATGCTTAAGAACGCATTATTTTTTTAAATTTGAAACCACATGGGTCAAAATAAATAATGGCAATACCCATGTGTGATCTGAGGTTTTAATTTATGTGTCTGTTTTATGCCACAAAATTAGGTATGTGTAAAAATCAACATCATTTTTTTGTGTTTTTCAGACCAGATGGCAAAAGTTTGAATAATTTTTTAAGAGAAACAACTATAATTTGTGGCAGCACGATGGATTATTGGTTAGGAATGTTGCCCCTCAGGAAGAAGGTCGTGGGTTCGAGCCTCGGGTTTGACCTGGGGTTATGGGTTTCTACAAACATTTACATGCACACAAATGTCAGGTTAGTAAAATAGTTGAGGGTAGAGATATAATTTTTCTAGTAAATTCATTGAAGTTGAAATTTTTTTTTAGTTGTGTTCAAATTTTAAATCTCAGCTGAATAGGGTTAGATAAGTTTCAGATGTTTTGCAAATATTTTTAATCCTACTTTTTATTTTTTGTTTAATAAATATGTTTTTAGTCATCGAAAAACTAAAAACTTGACTAATCCAACAAATGGAGCTCATCTCATTTTTTCCCCCTCACATCTTTCCTTTGAGATGCAAAAACACAACAAGTTATTTTTACCTCCAGCCAAAAATGCAACAGTGACAACAGCAAACAAAACTTTCCAGTTTCTTTGTCAGTTTGGTTCTTTGGGTCTGGAGGTAAAAACCGCTGCTTGTCTCCCAGGTGGTCGGACGCTGCAGGACTGATGATCCAGACAGAGACAGAGATTTACATGATGAGGGGTGTGGACAGGATGAACATCAGGATTTTACTTTTCTTTTTCACTTTTTTTGGTTTTTCAAAAAGGAGTGGTAGCAGAGGGATGGAGATATTTAGAAGGCATTCTGCCAAAAGGATGAGCATTAAATACGCGGAAAATGTATTCAGTTAAAGTACTTATTAATTTAGTTTGCTACGAAAGTTTTATTCAAACTTGGATTATTTAACATACAGTGCAGGCAGGGCTTTTTACTTTTACCATTAATAATATGTCAAATTTATAAGTCTTTTTGTAAAATTTTCTATTTACGGTGTAGGGTACTTAAGAGAATGCATACATGCTACTTTCAGGGGGACATACAAGGTACTTAMAGTGTATTTACAGATAGATATAGAGGGTACATGCAGAGTAATTACAAGTTATTTAGGAGGYGCATATAGGATTCTTATAGTACAGTTACAAGGGTACATATGGGGTACTTAACAGGAATATGTAGTGGGTCCTTACCGGGTGCACACAAAGTACTTGCAATAGTTATAATAATAATGCATTTTATTTATAAAGCGYCTTTAAGGACACCCAAGGACGCTGTACAATAAAAAAGAAACAACTGTAAATACATAGGGTAGTGCGGCAGAAACATAGAAATGTGGAGTACATAACAGTCATAAAGAAATACAAAAAACAGATAAGTTGACCAGGGTTGTGGGGGAGAAACAGAAATGAGGACTACAAAACAGTCAAATATTGAGGTACAATCGGAGTTAACAGTAGGCTAATCTGAAAAGATGTGTCTTCAGGCCAGTCTTAAACAGGGCGAGGGAGGTTGTATTGCGTAATCCWTGAGGTAGTGAGTTCCAGAACTGCGGCAGAGCGGCTGAAAGCTCTGCTCCCCATGGTGCTGAGGCAGACAGGGGGTACTGAGAGTTGGAGGGAGGAGGCAGATCTTAGAGAGCGGGAGGGTGTGGAGATGTTTAGGAGGTTGGACAGGTAAGGAGGGGAAAGATTGTGGATATCTTTGAAAGTGTGTAGGAGAATTTTGATAATGATGCAGGATTTAACTGGGAGCCAGTGGAGCTGTTGTAGGACTAGAGTGATGTGGGAAGAGGATGAGGTTTGAGTGATTACACATCTGTAGTTTGTGAAGGGATTTATTGGGGAGGCCAAACAGTAGGGCATTGCAGTAGTCGATCCTGGATGACTGCGTACAAGGATGGCAGTGGGGCGGGGAGTGAGTGAAGGATGGAGACGGTTAATGTTGCGAAGATGAAAGTATCCTGATGCATCTCAGTAATCCAGGTAAAAAATCAAAAAGAAAAAAATTGTATAGGTCTTCTGGACGGGTTCTTCTCTAATGAAACGTTTCGTCTCTCCTCCAAGAGACTTCTTCAGTCTGAGAGTTTCGGGCAAAATTCAGGCTTTTAAGCCCTGCCTCCATGTGACTGATACTCACATCACATGGCTATCGTTGACACCTAATTAACACCTATTGTTAACAGGGGTGGAGTGATACTGGCAATGGCAGCGCTGTAGGAGGGGGACAACTGAAAACGGAGGCCTCCACCYCTGTTTAATGATGGACGGTCTTTCTACACAAAAATGGCTTCTTTTACTCCTCTCTCAAACCAACGTTCCTCTCTATCAAGAWTGAGAACATCCTCATCTCTGAAAGAGTGACCGCTGGCCTGTAAATGARTGAAAACTGCAGAGTTCTGGCCATTAGATGTAGCTCGTCTGTGTTGGGACATTCTTTTGAACAGTGGCTGCTTTGTTTCCCCGATGTATAACTGGTCGCAGTCCTCCTGGCACTTAACAGCATATACAACATTGCTCTGTTTGTGCCGGGGCACCGGATCTTTGGGGTGAACCAGCCTTTGYCGTAATGTGTTTTGGGGTTTGAAAGCCACTGGGACATAATGTTTAGAAAATAAACGTCTCAGTTTCTCCGAAACACCCGCAACATACGGAATAACCACTGGTTTGTGTCTGGGTTTGATGAAAGTATRCAGATCGAGTCACGTTGTTAATGTGGGATGTGAAAGAGAGTGTGGTGTCTAGGATGACACCTAGGTTCTTGACCTGAGGCGAGGGAGAAAGAACAGAGTTGTTAAGTGTGAAGAGTAGATGTTGGGATTTGCAAATAAAGTTTTTTGTCCCAACAAGTAGGAGTTCAGGTTTGTTATTGTTTAGTTGGAAGAAATTGTTAGAGAACCAGTTGTTGAGCTCACTGAGGCAGTCGGTAAGAGTTGAGGATGATAAGGTGGAGTTCGGTTTTGATGAAATGTAGAGCTGAGTGTCATCGGTATAAGAGTGGAAATTAACATCAAATTAATGGAAGATGTGGCCAAGCGGGAGCAGATAGATTATGAAAAGTCGAGGCCCGAGTACAGAACCTTGGGGAACACCAGTGGAAATGGGTGACGACTGGGCACGGAAGGACTTGAGCTGTATGAACTGAGTGCGGTCAGAAAGATAGGATTTAAACCAGTCCAGGGGGTGTCTGAGATGCTGATAGAGGCTAGTAATGTACATACAAGGTACTTAAAAGGATACATGCAGAAGTACATACTGAATACTTACAGTGTTTTTAAATGAGTACGTAGTAGGTCCTTACTGGGTACATACAAGGTACCTGCAGTGCACGTACAAGGGTACATGCAGAGGTTTATACAGGATACTGCTTTYACAGGAGTACTTAATAGGTACCTACCAGGTGCATTCAAGGTACTTGCAGGGTACGTACAGTGATACATAGAGGGTACTTACARTATTTTTCAGGAGTACATAGTGGGCACCTATGTATGTACTATTAGGTTTATTTAGAAAGATGTTTTTATAGGTGTACCTACAGAACATATGAGAGTATTTACTAAGTACTTGCAGGAAGCGGGCTGATTGGTGAAGTAACTTGTTAGCCTGTGTTGTATGATTTTATGTCTGCAACTACCTCTGATATAAAGAGCTTTTAAGATGTCCCCTTTTTTACTTTGTGTTTTAAAAAATGTGTTTTTTAATGACATAGTCGCTCTACAGTTTTTCATTTCTCTACACTAAACTGTATTTAAGCTTAAGTTGTGACAGACTCAGACYAGCAGAACTGTCCTTTCTTACAGGACGGCTGTTATAGAAATCTGTTTTATTAAGTTTTATCGTCTTTGTGCAAAAAGAAACAAAATAAAAGTGTGCTAAAGCTAGTCAGGAAGACATTTTTGGTGCAGAAACTTTAATAGGCAGTTAAAAATCAACAACAGGAGTTTGTTAAAGTAGAGGAAAGTCTATTCAAACAATAAAAAGGGCCTCTCGTACGAACCTGTTGAACGTGTCAGCCTGAAAAAGTCTTCCTGGACACAAAASAGTTATTCTCAGAGATTTTCTTTATTTAGTTGAAGCCAGTTGTAACCAACAAGTCACACAGAAAGTTACAAAGATAAATAAAGTTTTGATTAAAAATTCAACACAGAAAAGCAACATCACGAAAGATTTAAGAGCTCGACGTTTTCCTGAAACATCCCATTGATCAACTTCCATAAATGAGGCTTCTGTAAACTTTATATAATCATAGAATGCATATGCATTTCCTCATCTGAGGAGGGGTTTTTGGGTATCTAAAGGTGTTACTTCATGTATCTCTTCATTGCACAATTGTAATTCAGGAGAAGCTGATGGTTTTTACACTTTTATTGCAAAAGGCTCCCCAACACGGAGGCCAGGACAGCTCCACAGATGGCAGCAGAGAAGGACATCCTGGCAGACGGAGCRGCGTTGAGGGTGAGAGCATTACAGTTATCTGTGGTGCAACAAGCAGTCGCCACGCTGTAGTTCAACGTCACCGTGTTCGCCACAGCAGAAAAGCTGTTGCTGACGGTGTTATTGCAGGTCGTGCTGTCGTTCCTGCAGCCGGTAGAGTTGTACGCCAGGTTCTTTGAGAAGAGGGTGAAGCCTGTGGAGAAAAAGACGAGTTAGATGCACGACTTCAGGAGTTAAAAATAACCGAAAGTTTAAGACTCACTTTYCCCTTCATCCTTAATTTGACCTGAAACCACTAAATTTAATGGTTTACTGATTTACATCATGTTTCTTTAGATTATATTTAACTGGTTGTAAGAGTGGTTTTCTACCAAGATTCAGTTTTCTGCGTGGAGTACACATTTTTTCTGGGTACCCTTTCCTGTAGTTTATGTTATTGTGTATTTGGGTTTTCATAAGTATTGGAGAACAGGGACTCTATGGAACACAGATACCAGGAAACAGGGATGAATGTATTGTAAAGGGGACATAAGGATTAAGGGAACATAAATACAGGGGACCAT
>NW_013952500.1:151803-163880 GCF_001266775.1 Austrofundulus limnaeus | reverse complement strand
AGGTACCAGGGAACATAGGTACCAGGGAACATAGGGATCTTGGAAACATAGGTACCAGGGAACATAGGGATCTAAGGAACATAGGTACCAGGGAACATAGGGATCTAAGGAACATAGGTACCAGGGATCATACAGGGATGACCTCATCCTTTAAAACTGTCTTCAGGCCCAGAGCTTTGTTGTGAAAAGAGATATGTGATGTCAATAGTATTTGCCCATTGACATCCCTGTGCTGTTCTGTTATGGATTGTAGTTTTTTAAGAGCTCAAAGGGTACTCACTGTATTTGTCTGTGTAACAGACGCTGGTGTTGGTTGTGCAGTTCTGAGTGGTCTGGTCGACACAAAAACCCAAGACGTTGAAGGTGCACTTGGTGCAGGTCAGGGACTCCACTGAAAAAAACAACAACATAAAACTGAAAGAGCAGTAGTATATATATTGTGTATATATATTGTCCGATATGGATAATTAATCTCTTCACACCATTTTAGACATCTTGATTTGACTTTTTAAGCTGATAATGTTGATTTGAAGCAACAATATTATACACTAAATATTGTCACACAATATTTTTTGGTGCTGCATCACATTTTCAGTGTTTTTTTTTTTAATCTAAAAAACTCAGACTGATTAGTAAAGGATYGTTTACTTAGATAGAAGTTGTTCTTACCCAGAGCCAAAGATGCAAGAACTGCAACCACAGCAAAGAAAACCTTCCCCATCTCTGTTCGTTGGTTCGATTCTTAAATTTAGTGTCAAAGGTGAAAAATGTTTCCCTCTAGGAGTGAAGCTTCTCGTCTCCCCGGTTATTCAGAAAATCCAAACTGAAGTGTTTGTTCATGAAAACAGATGTTTATATAACACTCCGATGGTTGTAGGAGGAGAGCAGTGGGAGTGTGTGACTGTAAACTTGTCATCTCTTTTAGGGCCACTCCTTCAATTTTTTTGTAATTCTTCAACACAATTTGTCTCGTGATCTCAGACCCCCAGTTCATCAGTTTTCCTCAACAATTTTCAATTCAATTAAATTCAAATCAATTCAAAAAATTTATCCATTTCATTCAAAACAAAATAACTACATACAAAATGCACAAATCAAAAAATCTAAATAAAATGAAAGGTAGCAGAAGAAGAATAAATCTTATAATGCCTGCCCCTTTTATCCCCAATATACTGTATATTCAAAGAAAAGATAATTAACAAAACAATACTAAATAAAAATAAAGATAAAAAACATCAACTCAGACAACAAATTATATACCTTCAGAAAACTATCTTTTATATGTCTCTTAAATATATACAGGTGCTGGTCATAAAATTAGAATATCATGAAAAAGTAGATTTATTTCAGTAATTCCATTTAAAAAGTGAAACTTGTATATTATATTCATACATTACATACAAACTCATATATTTCAAATGTTTATTTCATTTAATTTTGATGATTACAAATGACAACAAATGAAAATCTCAAATTCAGCATATCAGAAAATTAGAATATTGTGAAAAGGTTCAAAATGGATGGCACCTGGTACCACACTCTAATCAGCTAATTAACTCAAACCACCTGCAAAGGCCTTTAAATGGTCTTTCAGTCTAGTTCTATAGGCTACACAATCATGGGGAAGACTGCTGACTTGACAGTTGTCCAAAAGACGACCATCGACACCTTGCACAAGGAGGGCAAGACACAAAAGGTCATCGCTAAAGAGGCTGGCTGTTCACAGAGCTCTGTGTCCAAGCACATTAATAGAGAGGCAAAGGGAAGGAAAAGATGTGGTCGAAAAAAATGTACAAGCAAGAGAGATAACCGCACYCTGGAGAGGATTGTGAAACAAAACCCATTCAAAAATGTGGGGGAGATTCACAAAGAGTGGACTGCAGCTGGAGTGAGTGCTTCAAGAACCACCACACACAGACGTATGAAAGACATGGGTTTCTGCAGTCGCATTCCTTGTGTCAAGCCACTCTTGAACCACAGACAGCGTCAGAAGCGTCTTGCCTGGGCTACAGAGAAACAGGACTGGACTGCTGGTGAGTGGTCCAAAGTCATGTTCTCTGATGAAAGTAAATTTTGCATTTCCTTTGGAAATCAAGGTCCCAGAGTCTGGAGGAAAAGAAGAGAGGCACTTCATCCACRTTGCTTGAAGTCCAGTGTAAAGTTTCCACAGTCAGTGATGGTTTGGGGTGCCATGTCATCTGCTGGTGTTGGTCCATTGTGTTTTCTGAGGTCCAGGGTCAACGCAGCCACATACCAGGAAGTTTTAGAGCACTTCATGCTTCCTGCTGCTGACCAACTTTTTGGAGATGCAGATTTCATTTTCCAACAGGACTTGGCACCTGCACACAGTGCCAAAGCTACCAGTACCTGGTTGAAGGACCATGGTATCCCTGTTCTTAATTGGCCAGCAAACTCTCCTGACCTTAACCCCATAGAAAATCTATGGGGTATTGTGAAGAAGAAGATGCAATACACCAGACCCAACAATTCAGAAGAGCTAAAAGCCACTATTAGAGCAACCTGGGCTATCATAACACCTGAGCAGTGCCACAGACTGATCGACTCCATGCCACGCCGCATTGCTGCAGTAATACAGRCCAAAGGAGYCCCAACTAAATACTGAGTGCTGTACATGCTCATACTTTTCATGTTCATACTTTTCAGTTGGCCAACATTTCTATAAATCCTTTGTTTTTATTGGTCTTCAGTAATATTCTAATTTTCTGATATGCTGAATTTGAGATTTTCATTTGTTGTCATTTGTAATCATCAAAATTAAATGAAATAAACATTTGAAATATATGAGTTTGTATGTAATGTATGAATATAATATACAAGTTTCACTTTTTAAATGGAATTACTGAAATAAATCTACTTTTTCATGATATTCTAATTTTATGACCAGCACCTGTACAGAGATCTAGCATTTTTTAAGATCATCTTCCAGACCATTCCATAATCCTATACCCTGGATTAAAGTACATCTTTCTCTCAAACAAGTACAAAAATATGGCTTCACAAACATTTCCGTTGCCTTAAGATAATAACAACTGTCTCTCTTAACAAAGTTTGCCTGAATGTTGGAAGCTAATAAGTTTTTGTGATGGTTGTAATCTTTTTTAGTGATAATTCGTATGGCTCTTTTCTGTAAAACAAAAACTGGATTTGTAATTGTTTTGCAACAATTTGATCTTTTATGCATATTTATCCATTTCTCCCTATATCTACTTCTTTTTAATGGCTCTGTGCTGCAGGGTTCTGCATTTTTCAGTCTCAGGTCGCAAAAATCTGATTCTACAGCTGAACATAAAAAAAAAGAGTTTGAGAGGAGGAATGCACCACCGTCAAGAGTAACTACTGCTGTTTTTCCCCTTGAGAATATCAGTTTTGCACCAAAATACTCTAGTAAATGATCTTTATGTAAAAATCTAAAAGGTAATTAATTTGTTTAGTTAAAATAAATCAATTATTCAGTTAAATAACAGTTTGTGTTAATACCTCACAGCAAAGCCATGTTTGGTATCCAACTTGAACTTTTGTTTATCACCTGCAACATCATACAGCGTTATCATGCTTCCGCATTAAAGAAAAACAAAACAAAACAAAAAAAGAAGCAACAGATAAGAACCGTTGATTGATGAAAACGTGTTGAACCAGAATTACAGGAGAGGTGAGCTTACCTTAAACTTCACTTTCAAAAACTACAMTGGTATCTTGGACATTCCCGTTGAGAAAACATTTTTTGTGAATTTGTTCTTGTGTTTTATGATGTTAAACTTATTTAGTCATTGACCCCAAAACACATAGGTTCATCGTAGGAAGACTGGAGATGGTGTTTCATTTGTATGAAAGGATTAAATGTTGAGTAAAATGGAGAATCTGGAGCTGCAGTTGATCAGTTGGGAGGTAAATTATAAAGACAAGTGGATATCCAACACACTGAACACCTTTGTGAACATCCGTTTGTACCAAGGATGAGGTTGGTTTGCTCCTACACGTTAAAAAGGATGAGCAACACAAACAGCACTCTGCTATCCACCACTGCTACTGTTGTTCATCTTCTCACAATTTAGGGCAGATACCAAGACAAGAAGATAAAACCACCATCTGCTGGAAGCTCTCAGCTACAAAATATACAGATAACCAATAAGCAAAATCGATTGAAACAAATAAAATACCAAGTTTTACTATATGCACCAATGGTACCCAATTTTGGTTCTTGAGGGCCTCTACCCTGCATTATAGTTGTTTCACCTGTTCAGCAGGTCTACAAGCATGTGAATCACACATTTATTCAAATCAGGTGTGTCAAAGCAGTAAATATCAAAAACATGCAGGATAGAGACCTTCAAGGACCTGGWTTGGGCACCACATCGATGAACTTTGCAAGTGGTTCAGTCATTCTTCTCAAATCCACAACTAACTCAGATTAACAATCTTTTGTGGGACATTTATGATTAGTCAGACTAAATTAACCTGTTAAACTCACTCTAACCCAAACCCTGAATCAAGACAATTAAAATTCCCCTGTACAAAATGGTGCTTAACGAATGAACCCAAGCATATTCTCTTTGTAAACCTCGATAAATGTGGAATTATTTTTTCAAATTCTCTGTCTCAAAAGTTAATGATAAATGATGTTAAAATTTAACATTTAACTTTTTATTTGCATAAACTAAACCAGACTGAGTCAACGTTGAAGAACTCCTTTGTCCTGCAGGATGTCGATGATAATGAAAACCTCTCACACTTTTACCTTTTCCCCATGTGTACGATTTATTTACCAAATGGTCAAAACCCGCTTTTTTTATATCAAAGTAACAATTCTCTCTCTTTTTAGGGAAGTCTTTAAAACAGTAAACACATTATGATTTACACAGACAACGTTCTTGTAATTACACCCCCAACCAAGCAGTGCATTTTATCAGCACCATATATGCTTTAAATACACACACAGGAATCCAGCTTTCATCCCACAACTTTAAAACGAGCTTCAGATTCGACAACCACATACAAAATAGAAGCAGAAATGTAAAAAAAATAGACAGAAATGTAAAGACACAAAGGGTTATATATCTGGCTTTGAATTAAATCAGCATGAAATTTAGTTTGAAATGAGTAGAAACTGAAATGTGTACAAAAACCACATTTTAATAACACATACCGTAATATATATTCATTTTAGTTTTAATGTTATGCCATGCCTTGCTAAGCTAAGCTAAGCTAAGCTAAGCTAAGCTAAGCTAAGCTAAGCTGATAACTTTCCAAATGTAGTTTCAGATCTAACAAAAGTATCAAATGTAAATAATAGTTAATCTTGTCTTGTACTGTGAAATTAAATTGTTTTGGACACATCCATCATAAAATTGTTCTTATGTGCGACTAAAAAAAAAAAACAGAAGCGAGGTCAACGTATAAAATCTTGTAAGAGTGGAAATACACCTCAAAAAGAGCAGATTTAAAAAAAAGAAGTCATCTATTCTTGTAGTGCTTTGGTTTGTACATTAGGTTTGGATGTGTTGCTTCATCGTGTTAAACCAYGCTGGCCACGAACAGAGCGGCGCTGGTGGCGAGGGCCAGGCTGAGCGCGGAGGACGCGGGCAGGCCCGGCGCGGCGTTGCACAGGTCCGTAACGCAGCACGTCTTGTTTATCTTGTAGACRGTGGCGCTGGCGCTGCCGACCGTGATGTTCTCATTTGTAGTCTGGTTGCACAAAGCCGTGCTGAGACAGCCCTTCATTTTGATACTGACAAAACCAGCTGTGGAGAGATGACACAAAAAAAAAATATTAGTGTGTGTGATCGGAGTAAAGATATTCCTTTAAAGGGATCTACGATTAGTTGTAACATTAGACTTTATTTGATAAACGTTTATTTTAACTGTAAAATAAAGACTGTAAAAACACTGTAGGCTGTTTAGTTTTTATAATTTTTAAACTAAAAGTTTTAAAATATATTACACGGATGGAGCCATTTTATTTACACGCAAAGCATTCTGGGTAAATGATGACGTGGATAGGTCCTCGGTGTGAGGCTGCTAGCGAGCTATATCCACCCTGAAGGTTAATCTTGGACAATATCTGATGATCGACTCTTTTAAATGAAACCAGAGAGCGTTGACAGAGAGGAGAAGGTAGAAATGGCTCAGCCTGTAACTGAAAATGTGGTTGGAGGACAACAGAGCTGCTTCATGGAAGAAGAACCTCAGCTTAGCCTGTTAGCTTTAGCATTAGCCCCGATGCTATCACCACATATATGTATTAGCTCAGCGCTACACATTCTCCTCTCGTCACCGAGGTCCTCCATCCACATGACAGAGAGCGGAACGCAAAAATGACTCAGTCTGCAACTGAAAACATGGATGGAGGACCTCAGTTTAGCTTGTTTGTCGCGCTAGCGCCGAGCTAATACACATAAGGTGCTAGCACAAAGGCTAACAGGCTAAGCTGAGGTTCTTCTTCCATGAAGCAGCTCTGTTGTCCTCCATCTACATTTTCAGTTCCAGGCTGAGTCATTTCTACCTTCTCCTCTCTGTCAACGCTCTCTGGTTTCATTTAAAAGAGTCGATCATCAGATATTGTCCAAGATTAACCTTCAGGGTGGATATAGCTCGCTAGCAGCCTCGCACCGAGGACCTATCCACGTCATCATTTAMCCAGAATGCTTTGTGTGTAAATAMAATGGCTYCRTYCGTGTTRAAATRTATTTTTAAAAATTTACAAAACTAAACAGCCCACATTATTTTTACATTCTTTATTTTACAGTTAAAATAAACGTTTATCAAATAAAGTCTAATGTTACAACTAATCAGGGATCCCTTTAAGACAAACTTTTATGTTTTATGGTTTCAGCCAACCTTACGTGATCTGATTATCACCTGACCATAACGTTTTACTGTTAGTGACTCAGAGAGGAAATAAAAAAAACGTCTCGTCACTACTGGTAAACCCCTGCCCTCGTTTGGCTTCTGGACAGTACGCTTCAGGAATGCTGTCAGGTTCGTGTTGGAGAGATCCTCATCTCATCGCACTGCGAGCTGCTCACCTGCCTTCCCTTCACCACTGTAGCACTGCTCTCCGGCGTCACACGTGGTCTTGGTCGTAAGGCACAGGTCCCAAAAGCCAATGCCACATTTGTAACAGTTCAGAGCTTGACCTGTTGGGAGAAAAGGTTAAACAGAAAACAAATGGGTTTGGGTTACACAATCAACAGAAAATACACTTAATTTCAAAACTCAAAGAYGTCTGGATGATGACTAGGGATGTAAACAACTTCAACTCACTATTAATTGTCACRTAATTGKTTTATTAGATTAAAATCCATTCCAATCATCACATGGTCCAATTAAATAACTCCAACTGAAAAAGTGTGCCATCTCTGACACTGTTTCAGTTTGACTCAAAAGTAGAGACTTCAAACTTTAAACCAGTTTAAATTGTGTTGTTAGGCAATGGTTATGATAAATAYACGCCACATTTAATTTTCTTAAAATGACAATGCCAAAAAAAATCTTTTTCCTGACCGAGGCACAAACTTATTTGTCAGGTAGCAAAAAATATACAGGACAAAAACAGTGAGCAGCACGCCGATGTGTGACTCAGGGGGGAACACCTGCTCCAGGTAGACCCACTTTCCTCACAGTTAAAAATATATATAAATCTGTCGTTTCAGCCACAACAAGAAGGSAGCAAAAAGTAAAGAATCTGAGAAAAATTGAACATTTTAAMTGTAAATATGTTCTAATTATAATAAATTAATAATAGTTAGTCTTTTCAAGTTTTTCCACCCATCAACAGCCTAATAGAGTTCTGTCTGGTTGTTTTTTACACTGCAAAAAATGTCCACCTAACCAAGTTTTAAAATCTTATATCAGCCAAAAAATCTCTTTGATCTTGTTTTGAGACTGATTTACTAAACAGGAACTGGTTGTGTAAGAATAATCATCTTGTTGTCAGAATGTGTAAGATTATTTGTCTTGTTCGCCTGAAAATTTGACTCTAAGTCAAAAATTTCTGCCACTGGATTAAAAAGTTTTACTTGGTAAGATTCATGAAATACTTGATTTGACTCAATTAATTCTTATTTCTTTATTATTCTTACACAATCAGTTCTTGTTTAGTAAATCAGACTCAAAACAAGATTAAAAAGACTTTTTGGCTGATATAAGATTTTAAAACTTGGTAAGATGGACAGTTTTTGCTGTGTATAAAGATGTCCAGTTTAATAATGTGTGAGAAATCTTTTTTGTTTGTTTATTCAGTCAGTATTTAATACAGCAGGCAAAATAAATTGTTAAAATATATTGATCTGTTTCGTTTTTCCAGCATATCATTTAAGATTAACTCTTCATGGCTTCATGGAAAGACCCTCTCGATGCAAGAGAAAACTCAATTAATTGTTATTCAAAGGATAAGATCAATCAACTTTAGATTACTTCATTAATCAATAGCTTACATCCCTAAAGGTGACCAACAGATGTTCTAAAAATTGCGTTTGAAGTTGTTGCTAAAACAAAAATAGTTTGGATGAAGTGACGTCTTCATTTCATCTGTGCCAAATCTTTAATCTGACGTTTAATCTGATTTGCTGACAGGTCAGGTGTCTTCCAAGAAGTTTACTTCCTGGTCTCTAACCTGAAACAAGTTCCCTTAAAATAGTTTCAGCTTAAACGATAACAATCCTCAACAGTGTTTAACGTGAAAACAAGAAATTCATAATTAAACTTTGTTTCCAATGTTTTATGAGGAAGTAAATAAAAATGTTTGGTTTGACTCGGGCTTTTATTTACGCAGAACTTATTTTTATTTCTGAAAGATTTTTATATAATCACCCAGTCCTGTAAACGAGAAATTAAAAAACTGTTTGTCTCAACGTAATCATTTACCTACCTTTCATTTCATTTGTGATTTTGAAACACATATATTGTTTTTCTAATTTTTCTTTTTATTGTATATAAATTGTTTGTTTTGTTTTAATGAATGAATAAATGAATAAACTAGACTAAAAACTAAAATTTAAGAAAATCTATTTTTCATATAATTTACAGACACATTAGGCTTACTTGTGGTTTTGTCTTTAAAATAAAAAATTGCGTTAAAAGTACAGAATCAGGAGAGAACGKAAAGAAAATGAGTTTGAATGTGGAGTTATTGCTGAAAACACAAGAAAATCTAAAATAAAAAGACTTTGTACATCATTAATGACAGGTTTTTGTTGTTGTTTTGCAACAGCAGCTGAAACAATAACCCAGAATAAACTACAAACTTCAGCTGCTATGATTACGTCTCATCTGTTCCAGTCATTTCCATGACATTTCCCAGAATCCTCCGCTGCTGGCTGCAACGTTCTCGCCAAGCGGCCGCTCTGAGTGTGACTTTGAACCAACATTGAAACTGCTGTAAAAAAAAAACACAAACCTGTGGCTCTAGTTTCAGAGCCAACAACTTGTGACTGCTGTCTACGAAAAGTACCGACGTCATGAACCAAACAAAGCTACACAATGTTCCCTTTTTTTAAAAAAACCCCCGCTGCGTTCTTTGAGTTTAGATAAAAATTCTGATTAATTTTAACATCCAGTTATTTTAAGTGAGATTAAATCATTTTCTCAGATAAAAACACATTTAGGCTGCCTTCACTAAGCTGCTCTTACCTGTTCTAATAAAGGTAAATAATTTTAATTTATAATCCACAAACTCTTAGTGTCACTTGAATAAGCTGAGAAATCCTAACAACCGTGTTATCTGTCCAAGTATTCTCACAGCCCTGAAAAAGGCTGCAGACTGATAGAAAAGATGTTTTCATACTTTAGTTTAAAAATTGAGCTAAAATTAGTACTTTAGTTCCCGTACAAAATATTCAAAATGTTTGGTCCAAAATGTTTTCTATGTTTAATAGTTTGATCTGAGAAAAACAACAAAGACGTAATACAGAAAAAAGATAACTAAAGCTGATTCTGTTYCTCTTTTCACACCAAAATCAAAGATTACTGAAAAATTTGAAACTTAATTTTCTTGTTTCGAACATCCTCCAGCTGCTATGAGGAGAATGTATTAAATACAGTGACACAAAAGAGAAAACTATTTCTCATTTAAAGAGTTACCTTCGGTAAAACCTGAACAGGGACCAGATTTGGCCCGCGGRCCTTGAGTTTGACACGTGCTTTAGGGCTTATATTAGTCATACTGATTGATTTAGGTTTGTAAAAAAAAACGAGCAGCTCAAATATTGCTGAATAAATATGTTTACTCTAAAATAAATTAAAACTCTGAATAAAGACTAAAAGTGAAAAATTAAAACACTTGTTAATTTGATATAAAAACAGCAAAAACACGAGAAAGCAACACATATTCACTGTAACCATATAAAAAAGCATGAAAACAGAGAAACACAACATAAATTTTGTAATTTAAAAACAAAATAAATCTTGTTATGCGG
This sequence comes from Austrofundulus limnaeus, assembly GCF_001266775.1. Classification (NCBI taxonomy): domain Eukaryota; kingdom Metazoa; phylum Chordata; class Actinopteri; order Cyprinodontiformes; family Rivulidae; genus Austrofundulus; species Austrofundulus limnaeus. The sequence continues at coordinate 153,447 of NW_013952500.1, read as the reverse complement.
MCCTAATAATCCAGAAACGAACAAACAATATGTTTCAGACACTAATGAGCTCAAAGCTGAYGACCTAAAGTGACGTATACATTTTAACTTCCTTCTTTTAAATCATATGATGTTTTGTCAGAATAAATTCCGGTCTGACTCATTCATTAGGTAACCTTTTAAATTTAGATAAAAGGGGGAAAAAATGGCAGTTTTTCCCTTTAACGTCTATTTGAAACACCTAAAACCATTATTTAAGTTGTAAAACACAACATATTTCAGAACATTTTTTAATATTATATGAAATAAAGCTTTTCACATCTGTAAAAACCTTATTCTTTTGGTTTAAAAACCTTTTAAAGCCAGCAGCTCCACACCCTGACCTGCATAGTTTCTCACATAGTTTCGGTTACACCCTCGCCGCTGACAGGCCTCACGTTAAACTCTTAACACTTATARATGCTTTACATGAACCGGAATACGATTTGCTTAAAGAACAAAACGTGTTTTGTTGCAAATTTTAGATTAAACCGAATATTTTTTCACTTAAACTGCCTAACTTTGGTTAAAAATCTATTTTCTTTTCATTTATTCTGATCTAACCTGGAAGTAAGGTTGGGTATTTTTTTATTATTTTTTTCAGACTTTTTAAAATTGATCGTATAATTTAGGTTTTAAAACACAGACAAAAATGAAATAATAATAAAAAATAAAATAAAAAATTCAAAGTGCCGTGTTCCTGCTCGGTGCTGCCACACCTCATTCCTGAGGCGTCTGCAATGCCGCCAGACGAGAAGAACGCTTCTTCTTTTATGTGTTCTTGGAAATCCTGTCAGACCGGATCCTCATCACGGATCCTCTCTGCCTGGGCACGAAGCTCGTGACGTAAAACGCGCTGCGTTTAAAATAGGCAAGACATAAAATAAAGCAGCAGAGCTGTGAAGAAAACACTCAGCTGCTGTTTCTTCTTCTTTTATCACATTTATATTTTTGTTTTAAACACACGATCATCTGGACTGAAATCAGATAAGACTTCCTGTTTTACTGTCAGCGTCTCATATTTCAGGGCACAAGTCGCCGCTCCACATTTTTGTGAGTTTTGTCACGTAGCCCAAACCAGAGTCAGTCTTTTGTCTCCGATCGTTCTTGATATTTTCCGCCGTGCAGCTGTGGACGTTCGTACAATAACCTGATAGCTGTTTTTAAAAAATAAAAATAAAATACAACCGTCTTCATTCCACGTACGGGAAAAAGATGCACCAAAACTACAAAGAGGTGCAGCTTTGTTCAGATTAATTACCTCTCAAATCAACCCTCTAAGGCACGTGTCAAACTCAAGGCCCGCTGGCCAAATCTGGCCCTCCTTCACATTTTATCCGGCCCCGACAAAAACATTTTAATGTGAAAAACTTTTATGGCATCTCTTTTTTTATGGCTTTATTTAATATTAGGGCTGTCAAATGATTAATATCTTTAATCTGATTAATCCCAAAGTAGCTGTGAATTAATCATGATTAATCTTAAATTTAATATACATTTCTATTGCATATTGATAAAATGAATTACTTGAGTTTTTAATGTTTTTATTTAGAAAACAAAATTGAAGCTTAGACATGATTTTTTTTATATAAAACAGGACCAAAAAATGCTCCAAACATATTTGAG
>NW_013952500.1:140644-150590 GCF_001266775.1 Austrofundulus limnaeus | reverse complement strand
TTTTTTTGTTAACCGGATTTGCTGGATTGGGATCAAATGTATCTCAAAGAAATAATAGAATGAAAAAAAAGTATGTTCTAAACATCACGTAACAAATAATTTGCAAACATAATTTTATTTATATAAGAGTAATTAGTTATATRATATTTCTTCAATAATAATTGGCAGAAATTGGCAGCCCTGTTTAAAGGATCGGTAATTATACACAACCTTTCAATAGTTTTACCAAGTTCAGTCTTAAATTAATGTTTTGTTACTAAATAAAACACAACCATTAATTTGTATCAAATTCCAATTGTATCAAATATCCGACTGGGGCCTTTTATGACCAAAAACAATTCTTTTAGGTTAACTGGTAACTCTAAAGAGAGCACCGTTTTGTCTCTTTGTGTCCCTACTGGAAACCTGTCCAGGGTGTCCCCCCACCAGTATAAGAACCAGCTTCCTGTGACTTTAAAAGRAGGATAAAGGAAATGGATGGTTTTAATGGTAAAAAAATTAAAAAGTTGTGACTGAAACTTTAATTAAACTGAAGTACACTGATTTATTATTAAAATAATAATAAAAAAAACCTGTTTCAGCTCTCACCTGTGAGGTGTGGCGCTCAACAAGCTCTGCCAGTCCTATACTGCCCCCTACTGCTCCACCACCACAACTACAGTCTGCAGACTTTTAAATAATCTGCCTCTCCAATCAGAATCAGTTTTATTGGCCACGTATGTTGACACATACAAGGAATTTGTGGCTGTTCGTGTCGCTCTAGAATTAACTCTATTTACACAGTACATAATATACATAAAGATTATACTTCACTATAACTGGATGTGCGGTGTGCTTTACAGTGTAAAAGTTAACTCATCTGCAGTTTAAGAACCTTAAATGAGATTATTCATATTAAAAGTTTATGTCTTGTATGGAACATTTACAGTGATCGAAACTAAAAATAAAAACAGCATGTTTATGCTAACGATGCCGTAAAGAAGTGGACGTTATTTAATGTTTCGCTGCAGGAGTTACGTTTAAAAGACTAGGACGGGAGTTAGGCGTGGCGTTTCCCTAAACTGGCGTTTTAGTTAAAAGAGAGGTTAGGATCAGATTTATCCTTCAGGGCGCTGCTGTTGTCAGAGGTTTAAGCAATTCTTGTTTCCAGTTGAAACACGTCTTAAATGTCAGCTCTGTTGTCCCTGACTCAGCGCGGGGAGTGGTCCATGTGACTCCTGTAAGGAATTAGGAGGACGAGGCCCTCCTTTAAGCTGAAAATCCAGCATCGTCTCAGCGTTAAAACCACTCTGGTTCCCACATTTAGCAGATAAAAGACTGGGCGATGCACGAAAAAAACAACAAAAAAGCTGCACAGGAAGTCAATGAGTAAAACATATTAAGAAGACACTTCAATTAGGTCTATTTCTAACATCTCCTCCCACTCTTTTTTTACATATGAGYGTAAAAAGCAGCCAACGCCCATGGAGGTATAAAAGAATTTGTTTATTTTTCAGGCAGCTGGTGTTTGAGGGAAACCTCTYAGTCTCCTGTAACGAGTTGACATCAGACATAAACCCAACCACCTGAGGTCATCCTCTCCTTCCCACAGCAGTAAACACACTCGCTTTGTGAATAAATCCTTTGTCAGCTGAGATCAGTGCTCCTTTAAAAGGAGGAAACTCCAACGAGCTGAAGGTATAAAACCATCAGCTAAAAATGTAAAAACAGCTGCAGCCAATGAGGGTGTGGTTGGAGACAGGAAGTCTGAGCTCTAAAACAACAACAAMCCCAAACACAAAGGGAGAACAAACTTTACGCAGCCTGGAATCCCACTGTTGATGTGGAATTTGATACTTAGGGAAAAAAAACCAGCAGATGCTTTTTAACAACGTGGGGAATTTCTCAGGCTGGCGAGCTGCAACATGATTCAGCCTCTGGAAAAAAAAAAAAAAAAAGCAAACAGCCTCACCCTCAGCTAACGGCTCTAAACACAAACACTTTCCGCCACGGCTGACTCACAAAACCAACCACAACCAGGAACTTTATTCAATATGTTATTATTTTTTTAATTTACTCAATACAAACGTTTCAAAACAAAACGTAATTCGTGAACATTTTTGTGATTCATCACCTGGTGAGCAATAAGCTATTCCCACTTTATATTTGAAAAGGTTTCACAATAATGCTGAACATTATAAGGATTTCCTGACTCCTGAAGACACGCCTGTTTGTAATTGTCAATTTAAAAGTAAATTACGACCAGTTTAGTTCGTTTTCACGCAAATCTAAATCACGGCAAATTTTCTGTATTTTTTGTATTTGTTGTTATGATTMGTTCTGTGAGCACAGGTCACATAATTAAGGTTAAATCACTTTTATGTTACAAAATGTATCTATTAAACGTCAGTTTTTAATTTACTTTTATTTTCTAGGATTATCAGTTCTATAAAGTGCTGAAACTGTAGCTGATTTACAATTATTTACTCACACTTGTACCAATTTAGGTGTTAAAAATGAACTGATTTTCATTAAAACATGTTTTTATCTGAATAAAATTACCTTTTTGTTTTATTGGTACAATATTTTAATTTTAACAAACGCAATTACCTTCATTGTGATCTTCCTACTTCCTAAATCAGCTGTTAGAGTAATAAATGACCTTTCTGTTCTGATGTTTAGCCTCAGGTTAATTACAAATGTTTTATGCTTTACAGTTTATCATTAGATTTAGCCGATTTTGCGTAGTACAAACAAAAATTGTGCAAAACAAAAACAAAATGCATGTTTCTCATCTTACTTGAGGCGATTTTTTTTTTGCATCTGTGTCAAGACATCGGAAGAAAAGCTTCARTTTGAATGCATGTTCTTCACAGTTTGCAAGTCAAATTAGCACATTCTTGTGCTTGAGCTGATAATTTGCGAGTCAAATGTTTTAACGTGTAACGATAAGCTGAACTTTGTTTACCAAAGGTTGTGTTGTGTTTTGATCTTCAGTTATTACGAATATCTTTACCGGTGGTTTTGKGTAACGTTTTCATTTGTTTRCCTTAATTCAACCAGGCAAATCGCAGTAAACGTGCAGGTTTTTTTAGACTCAAAACCAGCACAAACTCCYGGTCTGAACTGGGAATCGAACCCTGTGAGACATCAGAGCTAACCGCTAATCCACCATGTTGCACGAAAGGCTTGGATGCACAGAAAGATTTTAAAATGTATTCCCTCTGAAAATATAAAAATAAAAAAWTTCACCAACAATGAGTTTGTGTACTCATTTAAAACTGGTTTAAAGGACTCCCCTTAAAAACTAATTCAGTCTGAAAGGCTTGTTTTGTTTTTACATTATTACACAAGGCTGCATTCTGATTAAACCAGTTTGAGTTGGTTTAACTCTTTAAACCATTTTACTCACTTTGATTTAAAGATTAAAAACATTGCTGTTTGGTAAATAAAATAGACTTTTCTAATCAGTAAATACATTTAAATAACGCCCTGAAGTGTAATTATTACAGATGGCCACTAGGGGCGCTGCAGTGTTTGTTTCCAGCATCGTCCACCCTTTTTAACAAGTTTTCATTTCTTTTATAAAGGGTTAAATTGGTACATTTGGCCTTTCATGGGCGAATTTGTCATTTGGATCAGTTGAAATATCTATAACCTATGTTTGATATGCATTTTATTCTRCAGATTTTGTTTTAAATAATCCAAATAGCTGAGTTTTAACAGAACATGTTAATTATTGTTGCTAAAACAATAAAATCAGATTAACATTGAGCAGACTGAGGTGCCTTTTTWAACTTTTATATTAAAGGTCTCAATGTTCTTGACATTTTTTATGAGGTTGGGCAAAAAAAAATTACCTGAACACACCCAGTTTATGGTTTCTGCTAACACACTACAATAAAGACAAATGTAAACAATAAAAACAAAAAACTACACATCTCACTAAACATTTAGGCTGTGGGGAAAACACAGAAACAATGTAAATATATATATTTTTTAATTGCTTTACATTTTTAAGTGGTTTAAATTACAGGGTTTTTTTTTTTTAATAACAGTTTTACTGAATAAATAAAGATTATATCCTTACCAACTGCAAAGCAGATAGCCACTGCAAAAATAAAACAAAGTCTCTTCATTTTGGAGAAGAAAGAGCTCTTTAGAGAAGAGTCTGCCTGCTGGATGAACGCTTTGGACCGTTAGTCAAACCTTTTTTTTTTTTTTCCTCCAGACAAGACTGCATTTATTATCCAGCACATCCCACCCTCGCTTCACCATTAACCAATCAAGAGCCGCGCTTTTGCATCTTAACCAATCAGGAAACGCGTTTCCGCACTGTTAACCAATCAGGAGCCGCTCATCCACACATCGGTTCCGCCTCAAAACACAGGTGGAGGCTGGTGGGTGAGCAGAGAACAAGGTAAAACGGAAGAAGTCTGGGTCGTGTTCAAACAAAAACAAACTTTTAAACAAACAAATAAAAATGATGGAACCAAAAAATATAAATAACAAAATAAAATATAAATTAGATCATCAATCATTTTAAATGCTCGTCAACACTAGTCAACAGAAAAATAACTATTGGTTTGACAGAGCTAATCTTTGATGTGGTAGCACCATAGTTCAAACATATTTTACAGCAAATAGTTTTACATTAAATACTTTTGGATGTATACAATTTATTCACAGGACAGATAAGACAAGTCAGGTTTCTCATAAATAAAAATGTTGAGTTTTATAGAGATAAAAGCACCAAACTAGAGAAATATCTGCTCAGTAAATTATAGAAAGTAGCTGAAACGTCAACAAAGAAAACAGGAACATAAATGAGGTAACAGAAAATGATGATGAAGCTGATGTTTATACAATACATAAGAAAACAATACAATACATGAAAATGACACAATGAAACACAATTTCCCTTTACCTGCTACTAAAGGGCAAATCAACAATTCCTGTCAGTGTTTTCTCATCATGTGTCATGACTACCAAATTTAATATATATATATTTGGCAAGAGCATTCCCGAGGGTAATTTAAATATTAATCAGACAACAGAAGTACACAAATAATTTGTGACTTGAACCTGCCTTGCTGAATACTAACATGTTTGTTGCTGAAATACCAGAGTACTGCGGTAGTTCACGGTTGAAATATAGGAGAACTTGGGTGTTTGCTGATGAAATACCAGAGTACCCTTGTGATTTGCTATGGAATTACTGGGGTACTTTGGTGTTCATCCTCGTGACCCTCAAAGGAAGATGTAAGTTAAGATAATATACAGTGTGGATGGATTTCTGTTTGCTGCTAAAATACCAAAGTACTACAGCAGTACACATTTGAAATACCGGAGTACTCTGGTAGTTTGCTGCTAAAATACCAGAGTACTACAGCAGTACACATTTGAAATACCGGAGTACTCTGGTAGTTTGCTGCTAAAATACCAGAGTGCCACAGTAGTTCACGGTTGAAATAACGGAGTACTCTGGTAGTTTGCTGCTAAAATTCTTGGAGTACTTCGATGTTTGCTGCTACAATACTGCAGTACTTCAAGGTTTTCTGCTACAATACCAGAGTACTTTGGTGTTTGTTGCTGAAATATCCGAGTATTCCGGTAGTTGGTTGCTGAAATAGTAGAGTATGCTCGTGGTTTCTGCTAAAATACCAGAGTACCACATTAGTTCATGGTTGATATACCAATGTACTCTTGTGTTTGCTGCTGAAATACAGTAGTTCACGGTTGAAATAATGATGTACTCTAGCGTTTTCTGCTAAAATACAAAAGTACCACATTAGTTCATGGTTGAAATGCTGGTGTACTCTGGGATTTTCTGCTAAAGTACCACAGTACCCCATTAATTCATGGTTAAAATACTGGTGTACTCTGGTGTTTCCTGCTAAAATACTAGAGTACCACATTAGTTCATGGTTGAAATAACGAAGTACTCTGGTGCTTTCTGTTAAAATAACAAAGTACCACATTAATTCATGGTTGAACTACTGGTGTACTCTGGTGTTTTCTGTTAAAATACTAGAGTACCACATTAGTTCATGGTTGAATGAACGGAGTACTCTGGTGTTTTCTGTTAAAATAACAAAGTACCACATTAAATCATGGTTGAAATACTGGTGTACTCTGGTGGTTTCTGCTAAAATACCAGAGTACCACATTAGTTCATGGTTGAAATACCAGTGTACTCTTGTGTTTGCTGCTGAAATACTAGAGTACCACAGTAGTTCACGGTTGAAATAATGATGTACTCTAGTGTTTTCTGCTAAAATACCAAAGTACCACATTTGTTAATGGTTCAAATAATGTAGTATTCTGGAGTTTTCTGCTAAAATACCAAAGTATCACATTAGTTCATGCTTGAAATACTGGTGTACTCTGGGATTTTCTGCTAAAGTACCACAGCACCCCATTAATTCATGGTTAAAATACTGGTGTACTCTGGTGTTTCCTGCTAAAATACTAGAGTACCATATTAGTTCATGGTTGAATGAATGTGTACTCTGGTGATTTCTGCTAAAATACCAAAGTGCCACATTAGTTAATGGTTGAAATGATGTAGTATTCTGGTGTTTTCTATACCACAGTACCACATAAGTTCATGGTTGAATGAACGGAGTACTCTGGTGTTTTCTTCTAAAATACCAAAGTACCACATTAGTTCATGGTTGAAATACTGGTGTACTCTGGGATTTTCTGCTAAAGTACCACAGTACCACATTAATTCATGGTTAAAATACTGGTGTACTCTGGTGTTGCCTGCTAAAATACTAGAGTACCACACTAGTTCATATGGTTGAATGAATGGAGTACTCTGGTGTTTTCTGCTAAAATATCAAAGTACCACATTAGTTAATGGTTGAAATAATGTAGTATTCTGGTGTTTTCTATGCCACAGTACCACATTAGTTCATGGTTGAAATACTGGTGTACTTTGGTGTTTTCTGCTAAAATACTAGAGTACCTATGTATTTTACCATTTGAGACTCACAACTTTTCTGTATCTGTTAAAACCCTGTAGGCATCTTGTTATTTAAATAAACCAAAATGTAAATTTTGGCCAACATTAGTATTTTTAAACAGGATGTTTTCAGGGTTCTTTAAAGCTACAAGAAAATAGAAAATGAAAACTGTCAGGGCTCAGAGAAGTCTCTGTGAGCTTGAGCTTTGTTTTCAAACAAACTTCTGAAACTTGTCTTCATCAGAACGTATCGATGGTTCGAACGTTGGGCAGGTCTCGGCTCGCCTGCTTGTTTGCTCTCACTTGAAGTGTTTGCAAACTGACAAGAGCATGACATGGTTGGGTGACAAGTCCAGACTTGGGATTCTTTTAGAGTTTGTTCACGCCCAGCACAAGGAGAGGAGGTATTTAATGGTCCGTGTGTTTCTATGTGAACAATTAAGTTACACTGGGGGGGGGGTGGAAACAAATAGGTTTTCCTGCTGGAGGCTGTGACAGCTCTGAAACTGCAAACTCAAGAGATCTGGAAATATTTCCTGGAAGGGTGGGGGTCTGAGTTTGGTTGTTTTTGAAACGGGATCCGAGTTTCCCAACGTTTGACGCTTGGAAAGAGGGCGTGTGACAAACAAACTGATTACCAGGGCAGAAATGACAACTTAACTCTAGAAACAGAGAGCAAAAGAAGAAAATATATCTTCCTTGGACAGCTTTAAAAAAATCTCTGGTGCTGTATTTGGCGTCAGGGTCACATAAATGGACATCTGAGTTTGTCACAACAGGTCTTTTGTCAGGACAGTTTTGGTTGAGACAGCAAGGAGGGGATAATATAACAAGACAAAGAAACAGGTCAAGAAACTCTCCCACACAGGGGGGCCGGTTGTAGAGGTGAGAAGAAACAAACATGTTATTCCCTGACCTCCAAGTGGTTATAATAATAATAAAAAACATTAAACCTCCTGGTCTACACATGGGTTCCATCTTTGACAGGAAAAACATGTAAAGGTATGAAAGAGGCCATAGATCCAGCTCTTATTTTGGTAAACAGTCGTCATCTTTGGATGTTTTCCACAATAAAGGTCGTCTGTTCTGCACTCCTGTGAAACCAAATCTGTGGCTTCCATGTTCTCAGTGTTTACACAACATATCTCATCATAACTTGGTAAACAATGGGTGATTACATCTTTTTACCACTCGTCTCTTGTGAGCTTTTGGAACAGGACACTTCAGACCTGCTGCCCCACTGCGACCCGACTCTGCAGGAACTAAACAAAGTGTAATTTTAACACCTATAGAGTTGGATTTAACTCTGTTTCATATAATATTTGGTCCAAAATTAGTGTAAAATGTACTCTATAGCCAGTGTAAACTTTTCAGAGTTAATTTTACTGTGTTAAAATCAACAATGAATTGAGTAAAATTATTTAACACTATAGCTCATTAACTCTCTACAGAGTAATAATGTTATTTTTTATGGAGTAAATTTTACAATAACCTGACTTTAAAATATGCTCCTTATTGTGTATTACTAATGTACTTTGTTTTCCTTTTACACAGTTTGAGTCAGAGTACACAGAGGTCTGCACCTTATCCCAGAGTTAATAATAACTCTTAAAGTCTTGTATTAACCCTGGTCATGAGTTGGTGAAACAGCACAACAGTGTGACCCTTCWCACACCAGGAAGTACCTCTCACTCATGGTGTCGACTTATGGTAAATAACACAAAACTTAAACTTGAAAAACGAAACAACCTGAACAAGAAAACTAACCAGAAAAACTAATTTTTACACTCATGAACATTTTTAATAATCTTAGACATGCAAACACATCATTTCTACTAGATTACCCAGCATTCCTTGCTGAGAAAATTCTGGTCCATGAGGAAGAGGGCGGGGCTTTTCAGAATACTTCTTTCAACACTGCATTGTGTTATAKAAYRACACTGTTRRGTGTTAATCAAGACTTAACAGTGGGCGGAGCTTATTTGACACTGTCCAGAGTTGAGACAACACTGATGAAATCAACACTGTGAATTAACACCAACACTGGACGTCTGTTCACTCAGAAAGTGTTAAAATAACACTTGGGGAGCTGAAATTAACTCTGAAAAGTTTAACACTGCAAATTTAACACTCGATTTTTTACTGTGTGGCAGATGACGGACGGAGGGGACGTCATTGGGTCTAATTCAAGATGATCACTACGGCTAATTCACATGGTGGGCAGCACTAATCTAAAAATTACTTCCACTATCCCTAAAGCACTAACTCAAATATTTAGATCCCCTAATTCTAAAGCACTAAAATAACCCAGTCAACCCATGAACGTTCTTCAACAGACAACATTTCACCGTCAGCTAACATTAACATTGATCAATAACATTATAGACATCAGTTAGTGCTTCTAAATGTAACCTATAAATTTAACAAGTGCTAATGCACTGATAAACTCTAAAATTAGCAAAAGCCCTAAAGCACTAATCAGGAAGTTAGTTCCCCTATTAGTGCTTTAGTGCTTTAGGGGAACTGTGAACCACTGCTAATTCGCATTACATAAAAAGTACAAAGGATTATGACCACTCAGCAACAACCCCCAGATTTCAGACTTTTTTCCTCAGARWTCKGAGATCGAAGTCAGAATTTGTTTGCGTGATCTCGTGCAATATTAAGCAGTGACGGGTTATGATTATTTTTTACAGAAGAGGATAATATAATATTTTTTTCTCCTGATTTCTGACTTTTCAGAATTCTGACTATTTCTAATTCTGAAACAGTGTGTAGGATTTGTTGTTTTCAGCGACATCTAGTGGTTGCGTGGTTGAATCATCCTCCCTGGTCCTCCCCCCACCCCCACCCTCCGCTTCCAAACACAAAGGAGTTGCTACGGTGTCTCTCAGGTGTCAAAAACCTTTRATAATTCCAACCGCGATGTCTACCAGCAGCTTCAGGGCTAGTGATGTTTCAAGTGGTAAGATTATGAGCTTTAATAAGTAAAATTAT
>NW_013952500.1:138786-140336 GCF_001266775.1 Austrofundulus limnaeus | reverse complement strand
ATTCTAGACAGTTTATCAGCTAAAAAAAAGTTAATTTTGGGGTAAGTTACTCTTTAAAGTCAGAATTCTGACTTTCTTCAAATCTGGGGAAAATGTCAGAATTCTGAGATTAAATGATAAAAAAATGTTAGATTTCCTAAATTTTCTCTTCTCAGATTTGTAAAAAAAAGTTTGATTTCTGGAATTAGTCATAATTCTGACCTTTTTCCTAATCTATAAAAAAGAATTCTGAGCTTGAAGTCATAATTTGCAGTATTAACGCAGATTATTTTTTTCCAGTTTGACATACAGCAAACGTCTGCATATTTTATTGTTTATAAATACTCTGGTATGAAATAGGTGGATAATACTCATTCCTCCGAGGAATCTCAGGTATATTACGTAGTGTTTCAGATTTGTGTGGTCGTTACTGCAGCATGTTGGAGCTTGTCGCACCGCTGGAGGCCCTGACAGTTTTAGAAGTTGGCAGTGAGTTTAAAAGCACATTCCTGACAAACAAGAAGTTTATTCCTTAACCTATTCAGTGAAATCAAGCATAAAGATAATTTAGGACTCATTTATTATTGGCTTCACCCCTGACCGTCAATCCATCTGAGAAAAGTTCTAAAAAAAGGCAGATTTCTTTTTATCATCCGCATCTTGTTTATTAAATATTCCCGCGATGTTCGTTTCTGTGTGGTTTCTTAAAGATCYGTTGGTGTATGTCAGGCTCATTTGAGTGGGAAATGTTGCAACGCCATGCTGGGGTGTGGCAGAAAAATGTTACGAATGCAGATCAGATTGCATAAAAACCAAAGAGCCATGAAACTATTTGGTTATTTGACTTTGACGGTGTTGTTCTCAAGGTTTGTTTAAGAAACGACGAAAAAAAGCAGGTGACTCTGTGCTCAGGAGTGCTCAAATATTTAAGGAGCGAGGAGGAATGCCCGGAGAGATGGGGCTGTGTGGTTTGAGGTTCTCCTGGAGCACGAAGGGAAACTCCCTCCTTTTCTCCTGGAAAATCTGACAGCGCAGAGCCAAAAACAGAAAAAAACTTTGAGTCACATGTGAAGAAGCCACACTCTGCTTCACCCCCCTGCTGCAGCATTAATGCCAGTTTGGGTTTGAGGAAAACATCACACAAACCAAAAAACTATTTTTAATGAAGCTCCCGAAAACTGGAGTCGATTCAAGATGGCCGACAACTTTAACCAACACATAAAGGGCTGCAATTAAATCAGTTTTACCAATTTTGAGCTGAAACCTGGGTGTGGTAGTAGCTGACAGTCATTCCTGATTGTTACACATGGTGCAATAATAAACGGCCACTTCAGCTAATATTAGGTGTTGAGCTAAAAGTGGGCGTGGCAGCTGAGAGTCATCCTCAGGTGGAAACATCTCACAGGTTTGATCACATGAAAGGTTTGTCCATCATAAGATCAGCTTAGGTTAAAAGTCTGCAGAGTTAAATAAAGTACCATAAAGTGAGACTTGAGTAAAAGTACCTTACCAAAAAATTACTTTGGTAAAAGTTAAAGTCTCCTTTAGGAATATTACTTGAGTAAAAGTAC
>NW_013952500.1:133356-136179 GCF_001266775.1 Austrofundulus limnaeus | reverse complement strand
GTAATATATTTACTGAGAAAAATGGTGACGTGTTCAATACTTATTTTACCTGCTGTATCTGATATTTTTGTACTTTTTTTAAAAGTAAAAGTATTGATTTAAAATGAGCAGTTAGATTTTATGTAATGACATTTATTAGGAGGTGACCTCACCAAAAAAATGCAGAAATGACTGATGCATTAGTCCAGCTTTTTCAGTTTATTTACATATATATCAAGGGGGATCAAAACTATTCCGCAAAATGTAAATCTATCCGAGGGCTGCAGCCAAATGCAGTAATATAAGTCATGAAATACAAATACTTCTTAAGTACAGTCCTTTTATTTTAATGATTATGTACTGCTGAAGTGTCACAGTTAAATTCACTCTATGTAAGAGGCACAGTTTATATGGATAGTATTTATTTTTTACAATAACAAGCTGGAATGAAAAGAAGCAAAAATGAAATAAAAGTAACAACTTTCTACTTTAGCCTTTTTTAAAAGGCAAGGAGTAGAAAGTACAGATAAATGTGTGAAAATGTAAAAAGTAGGCTGAAAAAAGAATTACTCAAGTACAGATACCCAAAAATTATACTTAAGTACAGTAACAAAGTTTTTGTACTTAGTTACTTTACAACTCTGAAAGTCTGTCATGGATTTTGATTTATTGGCCTGAATGCTAATAAATTTTCTCATTATTGTTTTTCTGTTTCTYTTTACTGTTTTACATTTCCCGTACATTTTTTTATCATGTATCTCCTGCAGTCTTTGTGCCGTTACAATTCATGTATTAAAATGTTCAGCTTCATTTGGACTTTCAGCAATTTGTACTTGTTTAGCCATTAAGGCCACTTTTTTCTCATTGAAAATAAATAGCAGCCTTCAATTTACTTAAAAATTTTACAGCTTTTTACCTTTTGTACTGGTTTGGCTTCTTTCTGCTCATTTCAGCAGCCAGATTTATGCTGTATTCAGTTTCTTGACACATTTTTTGCTCTTTTTCTACAGATTTTTCCAACTCTCAGCTGAAGYTAAGTGTTCAAATTTAAAGTTTCAGCTTTTTCAGCAGCTTTCTGCAAAAAATATTTCAGAATAAAACATCCACACTGCAAAAATGCAGTGCGGATGTTTTATTTTCTGCTTTTTTTCCCTCCCTCTTCAATTAAAAATAATAGTCACAGCCTGACTGAGGTCTTGTGATCGTGTGTCACTGCTGTGTGGCTGTTTTGTYGGACCACTCAAAGAATCATGTGACAAGTCATCAGAACCACACCCGAATCCCAGACAATCAGAACCGCCTCCAAGGTGTCCTCCACCGCTCGAAAACATGACGAAACTGGGATTTGTGGTTGATTTACATCACCTTTTCCCTCCCGACTGGTTCAGGGACACCGATATTTAACTTTAAAACACAAAAAACAAAAACTGTATGAAAAGAAAATAGAAGTTTATTGAGTTTTCGAATCCTGCTCACTTTCTCTCGAGTCACACAAACAAACAAACAAACATTACAGGTAAAAATTGTGTATCTGGGAAAAACCTAAAAGCAAAACTCTGCTGCAGAGGGCGCCCCCTGCTGTTTCAAGCAAAACGAGCAGGAGGTGGGGAGTCTGTCTGAAGCTGAACATAAATAATGACGGAGGTTGAAATTAGTCCGATTCAGGTTTTTCACATCTTGGAGTCTTGTTGTGCTTGAATTAAACAGGTAATCAGCAAAAAAATTATATAAATCCTAGAAGAAGAAAAAACAAAAGCAAGCCTGGCCATGTTCAGGTAACAAAAATCATCGTAAATGTTTAAAAAGTTTCTGATTTTTTTTTTTAACACGCTCCAACCCGATGACGTCAGGAATTAAAACGACGCTTTATTTCCAGTAAACGGTTAAAATCTCATCTGATGTGTCTTTAAACAGTACCACAGGTGCCTTCAGGCTTTTTATCAGACATTCAGCAGATTAAAAGGGAACAAAGCTAGTTTTGTATCACTGCACACACCACACTGAACAGCTATCTGAGGAGCTTAAAACCCTAGATCGTCTAAAACCAGCTTCGTGGTTCCTCTGAACACAGCTGCTGGCGTTATTAAACCCTTATAGCTGACCTCCCGGGATGTGGTCGCAAGAAGAAATGCGACCCCAGACTGTTTTCATGGTAGGAAAGCGAGCCGAGGAGCCGATTCTGAACAATAACGCGTCGAATTAAAGCAACTGGTCCAGGTTTAAGTTGGTAAAAAATAGTTTGAGTTTGTAGAAGAATAAAAATGAGAACAACCTCCYTGCACTAAAAAAAAAAAAAAAA
The DNA here is from genome assembly GCF_001266775.1 of Austrofundulus limnaeus. Taxonomy (NCBI): domain Eukaryota; kingdom Metazoa; phylum Chordata; class Actinopteri; order Cyprinodontiformes; family Rivulidae; genus Austrofundulus; species Austrofundulus limnaeus. The sequence goes on along the minus strand of NW_013952500.1, from coordinate 133,901 downwards.
CAAGAGATCGTGTGTTTACGTTTTGTTTGTTGGAGTAAAAGCTTAACTAGTCCCAACTGAAAACATCCAGGTACTGATTATTAATTACCAGTGAGCTGATTTTTAAACATTTAATCTGCTGGCAGACGTCAGAACAGACACGTGCACGGAAAGCTGAGGAACTCACACAGGTTTGTTACAATTGTTTGACAATTCAGAGAATCTTACGGCGTCCTCTAAACAATCCAAGTACTTTAAGGCAAATTTGACAAACAGCTCAGAAAGACGTTTAGCTTTTTTTTTCTCTTTTCTTTTTTACAAAATACCTGCCAGCAGCCTCCGAACTGCCTCTGTGAGCGCCGCTCTGAGCCTTCATGCACTGCAAGCTGACGGGGGGGGGGGGGTTCACTTTTAACCTCCTGTCTGTCAAAGCTGAATATAAAAATCATTTCTGCTGTGGTGAAACTGAGCGATTGAAGGAGAGCCTCTGTTTTTGGCACGGATGAGGTTGGTTTGGTAAAATGTGTGTGTGTGTGTGTGTGTGTGTGTGTGTGTGTGTGTGTGTG
>NW_013952500.1:129235-132065 GCF_001266775.1 Austrofundulus limnaeus | reverse complement strand
CCCCCCGCCCTCAGTTTTGTAAACTTTGTAAGATACTTTTTTTCCTAAATACTACATAAAAACCTGTGTTTCCTGTCTTCTCTAACTCCAGTGACCTGAGGCTCATTTCAGTTCAGCTGAAGGTTTGTTCCTGTTTAAAAGGAGTTTTTCCTTTCCACTGTCGCCAACCACTCAGGATGCGAGACTGCAACTAAACGATTCAACACAATCTGATCTATAATGTATGTGAATATTTTCTATGATGCTCTGAGACGACTCCTGTTGTGAATACAGTACGCATAAAGTGAGTCGCAGAAAACCTAACTGTCGAAATGTACAATGCATTGAAGTAATGGTTTTACATGGTGGTTACAGGGCAGCAGCACTGCACCGTGCCTCAATAGCTGGATGAGATTAGAAAATTAGGTCGTGGGATGGCTGGTGAACTACATGTTGTACAGGGATTAACAGCAAGCCACACTGCAGCAACAATACACCACAAAAATGCCAGAATAATCTTTGAGACAAATCTATGCAAAGCTACATAGATAACCCACACCACAGCCAGAGGGTTTTAGTCATAGCCTGCTGCTGGTGCAGGTTTAGGTTAGCTGGTTTAAAACACACAGGGCCTCTGTTCTCGCTGGGAGGGGGACTGCGTTGTTTCATAATGCCTTTTCAACACCCCGAGCTCCCGGTTTTCTGCTCCCTGCTCTTTAAATCCGCCGGGATTCACACGCCGACATCGCGTCTCTTCATCCCACCTTGTTGTTTTATCGATAAATGCCAGGAGGAGGCTCGAAGCGAAGTGGAATAAACGATTTTTATTAAGAGAACAAAACAAAATGGCGGTGGTAACTACAGAGGCCTGTGGCCGTCAACACAGCACGGTTACAGCAGAGTCCTAACCACAACTTACACGCTTTAGATTTAAATAAGAATAAAACAAGTTTACATGTGTTTAAAAAATATCAGGACAAAAACGCATTAAAATGAGTGTTTTGACATTTGAAGTGAAAAGGGGTGTGCTCCTTAACTGTGAACGAGCGCACGATCCGGCTCGGAGACAACGAGGGCAGGAGCGTTCGGAGTATGCCGCCCGGCAGACACACGCTCGCTTATTACGCCGGCACATAAATGGAACGGACCTAAGGAATTAGCCGAAGCCACTACTAGCGTCAGTTTAAGCTAACYGCTAACATCAGATGCGTAGTATTTGTTAGTAAATAACAGTTTCTTGCTATTTTAACCATAGACATACACACACCAGTATTAAAAACGCAAGCGAATGCGCATTTATTTCCAAAATATCCCTCATAAAAGATTTACCTGGAAAATACTCCAGCTAACCTCGAAGGCTAACAAGCTAGGTTGGCTAACAACAACAATCAAGTCGTCGCTTTTTAAAAAATAAACACCAACTCCCGGCCTCAAAGTATAATCCCGTGTGAACAATAATGCCATTTCAAACTCAGCACTAACGCCACCCTRTCTGGTAAATCGTTTTGGGTTAAAATATTTTAAATTTTCCAGCCACTGACCTGGTCTTGTCCCGACTTGTTGTATCGCAGAATGAGCTTAGCAAAGGCACACACCGAGAGGAAGGTCTTTGATAAAACCTGCCCTAACTTTGATGAGGCTGACGCTSTGCAGGTAAACAATCCGATCCGCTTACTTGTGCTCCCTTCTTTTTTTCTCTCCCGGGGATTAAAAAAATGAATGGAAAAAAAAAGGAAAAATAAAGTTGTTGATGCTGGACTCAATCCGTCACCTAAAGAGCCGTCAACGGCTACTGAGGAGATTGAGCCGGAGGAAGGCGATGGTATTTAAATAAATTAATAATTTTAATTAAAAACAATAATCAAACAAATGTTTGTTATTGTTAAAAACGGCTATATTTTCTCCTGCTAAAAATAATCGGTTTGCATACTTTTAATTGTTTAAACAACCTTAAAAAGCAATGCTTATTTTGCTATTTTTAGTTTTTTTTTTTCCTCAAGCAAAACGAATATTTTCAGAATAAATATATTTATGTTTAAGTATTAAAACTGCTATATGATTAGGGCAAGAAAACTACAAACAAAATTAATGAAAAACTGATCAAAACCTCCAGGAGCAAGGAAACTTGATGATTTAAAACTTTTGCACAGAGCTGTGATTTTGAATTTCAGGATTATTATTATTATTATGAGTTAAAATTCTCAATTTATTTTTCATGCATGGGTAGGGTATTTTCACCACTAAAAAARGTCATCATTACCAGAAACTATCTCCAGTTTTTGTTGACTTTTATTTGACTTAGTCTGATTTTTGACTCTGTGATTTAGTATTTTAGTTATATGGTATTTGGTATGCATTAAAATGTATGGAAGCCCATTTCCGCCACCCTGATAAAAAAATAAAACTTGTATCTCATAATTATGACTTAGCTTTCTCATTATTATGAGATACTATCTCATTATTATGACTTAGCTTTCTCATTATTATGAGGTACAAGTTTTATTTATTTTTTTAATCAGGGTGGCGGAAATGGGCTTCCATAAAAATGCCATAATTATAACTTTGCATCTAATAAAAGATGCTGAGTTAATAGTTTAGGATAGTATCTCATTCTTACAAGATGGTAAGTTATGGTTAAGAGATCATAACTCTTCTTAAATAAAGGTCCTATTATTATAATTCTGAGATGTCCTGATGYATCTCAGTAATCCAGGTAAAAAATCAAAGGAAAAAAAATTGCATAGGTTTTCTGGACGGGTTCTTCTTCAATGAAAYGTTTCGTCTCTCTTCCAAGAGACTTCTTCAGTCTGAGAGTTTCAGGCAAAATTCAGGCTTTTGAGTCCTGCCTCCA
>NW_013952500.1:127534-128720 GCF_001266775.1 Austrofundulus limnaeus | reverse complement strand
GCTATCTGAGTCTGCTGCGTGTACAAAAATATTGTTCAAGTCTGTATTTCTGATAAATTAGAATGTAGATTTTTTTATTTATTTGAAAAACAATTTTTAAACATTTGAAAAGCACAGACAAAAGAAATAATACATTCTTAGTGGTTGATCATAATTCATAAACTTATATCAGAAACATAATAAAAACAGAACATGTTACAGAACTCTGGTTTATTAAAACCATTCCCTTGTAATATAATAACCAACATTCAACAAACATACAACAAATCCAAAGATCACCAAACAGATCTTTTTAAAAAAAATCCTCTGATTTATTTTTCCTCCTTGGTCATGTTTGGGCTTTTAAAGCCTAACAGAGCTATGAAACTATGCAATGTTTGGTAAAATATAAATTAAACACCAAGTCTAATCAGCTGTGGGAACAGAAAAAGAGAAGAGAAAAACACAAACAAATGGAAGTTCACAGTGATGAGTCTCATTTGTTTTTTTTTATTCTGCGTTGCTTTATTCCTGAGAGTAATTCTCCTTTCCCTTTRAATCTGAAAAACAAACACAATGTAAAAACCAAAGCATAAATTTGATTACAAACGTAGCGGTTGACTCCTACCTGACTGGTAGCTCTACCGTCCACTGTAAAGGTTAATCTTGACGAACGAGATGGTCTCCCAGTAGTTATTTTTCCCCTTTTCATAGATGGCRTAAATGTATTTTTCATCATCGACGGAGCCGCTGTCCAACGACGTGATGCAGGAGTAACCGCTCGGCCCTCCCCATATCTGAACGGCTTTGTTTTCCCAAGACTTCCCRTTAGTCAGCGACCATCGCAGCGTCAGGTTCACTCCTGAAAAGGCGGTTAAAACAAGTCAATCACAGCCGTAATCCCTGCTGCTTTTCACAAAGTTTAGAACGCTCCCTACTGTGTTGCTCGTTGGCGGGGTTGATGAAGTAGAGCACGCCGTYTTTCTGCAGCGCTCCGGCTGCCACGGTCGGATCCACCAAATTGGTGTCGAAAAACAGCTCGTCCACGGGGAGGGTCAGGCCTCCGTCCAGGCTGCGGACCACGATGCGGCAGCGGCAGTGGTAGTTGTTCTGGTTCCTCACGTTGATCATGATGCTGCCGTCCGGCAACTCAACTGGCTAAAACACAGAAGGCAGAAATGCAAACTGATCCATCCATCCATCCATC
>NW_013952500.1:124993-126410 GCF_001266775.1 Austrofundulus limnaeus | reverse complement strand
TTTTAAAGAAGTGTTGTTTCTCTGTTTAAACAATCATTCAGTTTAAACTTTAGCTCACATAAAAGCAACGTGTGGCGTCTCACGTGTTTTGTATCAGGTAACTCTCTCACCTGGATGCCGAAGCCCGGCCCAGGAGCGAAMGCTTTGACCCCGAGCTGGACCGAGAGGTTTCTGGGAACGCTCCAGCTCAGGCCGTCGTCCACGCTCTCCACCATCATGGTGCTGGCCGGGCTGCAGTGGTACAGGTGGAAGCAGTAGGAGTAGATCAGGATGACCGAACCGGYTTCCTCGTCCACCACCACCGAGCCCAGGTTCAGGCCGTTTGGGTGGTACGCGTCGTCGACGATGAAGGCGGTCGGGGACCAGGTGTTTCCTGGAGGAGAAGACGAATTAGACGCAACACTTTAAAACCTGATAAGTTTTAATCTCGTGCGAAAGTAAAGATYGTTGCGAGGGTCCTGCCTTTGTCGGTCGACCGTCTCATTGCGAGGAACTTCGCTCCGATGTCGCCGGACGACAACTTCCTGGCCTCGCTGAACGCCAGCAGGCTCCCTTTGGGGGTGAAGGTGATGAGGGGGATCCTGTAGGTGTTGACATCCCCCTGGGCTCCGCTGATCCACAGCAGCTCCTCCACGTAAACTAAAGGATTAATCTGGAGGTCAAGGGGAACGTAAGGTTAGATATTTATACGTAAAACCTTGAAGCAGGTTCGTATGAGAAATATCAATCTAGTTTGGTGATAAGCTCAGCCCCAAATCAGATTGAGTCATTACGATTAAAAAAAAAACTTGAATTCAGGCCCAGACCATAAAACACCTCCACCGTGCTTTATTATTGCCCGTTGACACACTTTACCTTTCATAGTTTCTTTTTTAAAGATGTATTTCTTTTAGAAAATGCCTAGTGTTTACTTTACTGTTTTATTACCATCTAAAAACTGAGACATCAAAAAAGTTTCAACGCTTTATACTTTTATTCCCGGCATTAAAGAGAAAATATTAATTCTGCACATGTATTTAATAAGGTGTTACACATTAAATAACAGTTTTATTTACCTGTGCAGAGTTGAAAACACACAAACACGGTGACAGCAGGAAAAACACCGAGAACATCTGACTTCCGGTTCCCATCTTGGAAACTCAGCATTTACAAACTTTTTTATCCCGCTCCGACCAAAAAAATTAAAAATAAAAACATGAGCCGAGAGTCAAAATGCTTCCATGCGTCCATAAAATGGCGAGCTAACTAAATCTGTTATCATTTTACAATCAGTTTTAGCCGGGTTCATCATGTGACTATTGCGTTTGGTCGCGTGACTACCAACACTTACCAAAATAAAAGCACCTTATAAAAATGTCTTTCTCCCAGAACTGTTATTTTTTAATTTCCTCAATTATTTTTTCATAAAGTGACATGT
>NW_013952500.1:116201-121882 GCF_001266775.1 Austrofundulus limnaeus | reverse complement strand
CCATAGACTTTTATAAACACAAGCACACTATTTGTCAAAATTTTCCTAAAGTTAAAAAAAAATCCTTTTACACTAACATATGATTAGTTTTTTATTGTTTTATGATTCTTCTCTTATTACACATCCATCATGTGTTAACATGTCTTTGTAAATAAATTCATTTTGTCTCTCTATTAATCACTTCCTGTTTTTATTCTTCTTCAAAAGCAAGTATGCATAACATTTGCTAGACTTCACTTTATGTTATCAACAAAAATATCAACCTTAAAAACAGGAACATGTAATATTTTCAAAACAAAAGCAAATAATCATAACTAACGTGTGCTTTTAAGGACTTTAAAATAAAATAAAWATCTTTATTGCACACCAAAACCCCTTACAAATAGTAGTGCAGAAAACTGGACAAAACAGTAAAAAGTTTAAGCATTTAAAAAAATAAGGAACAAAGGACATWGATCTGTGTAAATCTGTCTTTGCTGCATTCAGAAGAGAACATACATCGTGTAAAAGCTACTAAAGCTTCTTAAATGAATACGTACTTGAATAATACATGGATCCTGAAAATAAATAGAAATAGAAAAAGGCCAGCAGAGATAAATCAGTCACAAAGCAGGAAAAGACTTGCATGACAGTGAAGAAATTCATAGTAATTACAGATTAGTACTGATGTTAGAAACACTAGATTATTAGGGTTTCCTTTTTATAATATTTTTATGTGTGATTTATTGATATAGAGTAGTTACATGTCTGAATCATAAACAACACATAAGTGAACCAAATGATAACATTAGGTTGAGTTTATTGGATTAATGCCTGTGATTCAGCCGTAGGTCAGTAGGGGGCGAACTCAGGCATTGAAGAATCGTGTATAAAAACATGTACTTCCTGATTTTTAGTCAGTGTGGTTTAGCTTGTCAGCCCGGTGACAATAAACCTCACTCAGRTCCAGAATTCTGGTGTTGTATGACTTTATTCCGTACACAAATCGTTTTATTTAACAATTGTGTTTTCATCTTGACTTCACTTGTATTAACACGTATTTTTCTTACAACAGCTTAACCTGAGATTKAACTCAATTTAATTTATTCCCTGAGAAAGTGACAAATATTACAGATACACAGATAGCAGGACAAACAGTGTTAGTGCAAAATATGCAAGAAAATGGAAATGGGATACTTTGTATATTTGTATCAAACTGAGACCTCATTAAAAAGATTCGAATATTGTCTGCATAAAGAGTGATTATAAACTCCACCTCTCATATTGTAATCAAAAACAAAACACAAAGACATCAAAGGCACAGCTTGAGGGCAACATTAAACTGTTGGCACTTCTCGAGTTTATTAAGCGATCATAAAAATACTTTCCCTGTCATGAGTGGGCTAAATGTCTCTGGGTGGGCGTTTAAAAGCTTATATGGTTCATGGCATGACTGTAGTGTCCAAACAAATCCTTTTATTTTATTTTTCTGCATAATTTCCTGATTTCAGTTGTTTTTTTCTTCTAAGCAAAGGGTTTAAAAATGACCAGAAGAAACACAAAGTTAAAATTTGGATTTAAAATAATTTAAAGTAAAGATGCACAATCATTGTTTCGGTACCATCGATCGAACATAAAGAGCTGGAAATTCACGGTGAAGTCTTTGTTTTCAGGGTGATTTATGCAGAAAAAAAGCCAATGGTCTGAAAGTAAACTTCAGTTTCTGTTTCCATTTAAGGTTAAAATCTGAAAGACAAGCACAAATTAAAAATGACAAGGAGTCAAATTAAAAGTCAGACTTGTTGGTTTGGGTGGACCCGTTACCTCATGCCTGATCCGGTTCTCTACTGGCCACCGAACAGGTGGATCTTAACGAAGGAGATGGTCTCCCAGTAGTCCTTGTGGCCTTTTTCGTAGATGGCGTAGATGTACTTTTCATCTTCTACAGAACCGCTGTTGAACGATGTGATGCAGGAATAAGCACTCGGTCCTTCCCATATCTGGACGGCTTTGTTTTCCCAAGACTTCCCGTTTGTGAATGACCAGCGTAGCGTTAGATTCACTCCTGATGGGTTGGTGATAAAAGAGTTAGTTTTCTTATGTCCTTATGAAAGATTAAAGTGTTTGGTTTTAGTCTGACTCAGTTTAACTGTCTATCATTTATATATAAACAAGYCTGGAAGTTAAAGCGTTTAATGTCTCTTACTGTTTTGGTAGTGGGAAGGGTTGGAGAAGTAGAGCACGCCATCCTTCTGCAGCGCTCCGGCTGCTACAACCGGATCCACTAAATTGGTGTCGAAAAACAGCTCGTCCATGGGGAGGGTCAGGCCTCCGTCCAGGCTGCGGCTCACGATGCGACAGCGACAGTGGTAGTTGTTCTGGTTCCGCACATTGATCAGGATGCTGCCGTCCGGCAACTCTACCGGCTAAAGGAGAAGAAAGAGAGTCTGACTGCTGAGCTGATAATCAAATACAGAGAAACATTGTCTGTAAAAACACAGAGTGATGCTGGAACTGAGCTAAAGATAAAAGCAGAACACAAGCTAAAGGCTAAAAGGAGCAAAATGCTAGAAAAGTATTAAAAAGTTAAGAAGCTCAAAGTAGCAAAAGGCTAAATAAAAAACAAAAAGAAAAAAATTGTGTAGGTCTTCTGGACKGTCTTTCTGCACAAACAGAGGTGGAGGCCTCCGTTTTCAGCTGTCCCCCTCCTACAGCGCGGCCATTGCCAGTATCACTCCACCCCCTGTTAACAATAAGTGTTAATTAGGTGTCAATGATAGCCATGTGATGTGAGTATCAGTCACATGGAGGCAGGGCTTAAAAGCCTGAATTTTGCCTGAAACTCTCAGACTGAAGAAGTCTCTTGGAGGAGAGACGAAACGTTTCATTARAGAAGAACCCGTCCAGAGGACCTATTCAATTTTTTTCTTTTTGATTTTTTACCTGGATTACTGAGATGCATCAGGACAAAAGCCAAAAAGTACCAAAAGGCTAGCTGAAAGATAAAAGAAACACAAGTCTAGCTACAGGCTAAAAGTATTAAAAGCTAGCTAAAATCTAAAATTAGCAAAAGGCTATCTAGAAGCACAAAGTAGCAAAAGACTAGCTAAAAGTCAAAAACTAACAAAAGGTTAACTAAAAGCTARAAGTAGCAAAACCTATAGAAAAGTTTAAAAAATTTAGCCAAAAGTTTAAAGAAACAAACATCTAACTAAATGCTAAAATAATTTAAATGCTAGCTAAAATCTAATAATAGCAAAAGGCTATCTAGAAGCACTAAGTAGCAAAAGACTAGCTAAGCCAAAAACTAACAAAAGGCTAACTAAAGGCTATAAAAGCTAAAAGTAGCAAATCCTGTAGAAAAGTTTAAAAYGTTTAGCCAAAATTTTAAAGAAACAAAAATCTAACTAAAGGCTAAAATAATTAAAATGCTAGCTAAAATCTAAAAGTAGCAAAAGTCTATCTAGAAGTGCAGTCACAAAAGACTAGCTAAAAGCCAAAACTAAAATACAGCTAACTAAAATGTGAAATTATATAAAAATAACTTATCTATAAGTTCAAAGTAACAAAAGGCTAGCAAAAAGCTAAAAGCAGTAAAAAGATAGAAAGTAAAAGTAACAAAAAGACTAACTAAAAGCTAAAAGTATCAAAAAGCTATTGGAAAGTTTCAAAATGTTAGCCAAAAGTTTAAAGAAACAAAATCAAGCAAAAAGCTAAAATTATTAAAATGCTTGCTAAAATACAAAAGTAGCAAAAGAAGCTTAACTAAAAATTTAAAGTAGCAAAATGCTATCTAATGGCTGGCTAAAACTTTTCAAATAACAAAATGATAGTTGACTGCTAAAAGTAGCAGAACAGTAGCTAAAGTAAAAAGGAACAAAAGCCAGCAAATGGCTAAAATTAGCTAAAATACTAGCTGTATGCTAAAAGTAGCATTACGAATGACAAGAAAACAATGTAAGGGGAAAATATTTGTAGATTCAATATTTTGAAAGTGATAAAATGTTGCAGAAGTTACTGCAGCCGTCTGGAGAAGATGAATGTTTTAACATAAAAATGGCTAAAATAGCAGCGTACCTGGCACTCATCAGGGTTGAAGTCCAGAGGTTTCTTCGGCTGGTTGTAAGGGATGCTCTTCAGCGCCGCTCCGTTGTACCAGCTCTTACCGTGGTCGTCGCTCAGGATGCAGAAAACGCCGTCTCCCTCGATCGTCCCGTGGCCACAGACCACCAGCCTCCCCTTTGCTGGTTGGAGGTGTTTCTTTAAAAAAACACAATCAAATTATAAATTTATAGCAAATTCGACTTGTTTTCTAAAGCTAAACCATTGCGTCGATTACAAAAAAAAAAAAAAAAAAAGCTTTTTTAATCAGTCCCTCACCTGGATGCCGAAGCCCGGCCCGGCCAGGAAAGCTTTAGTTCCCAGCTGGACCGAGAGGTTTCTGGGAACGCTCCAGCTCAGGCCGTCGTCCACGCTCTCCACCATCATGGTGCTGGCCGGGCTGCAGTGGTACAGGTGGAAGCAGAGGGAGTAGATCAGGATGATGGAGCCGGTTTCCTCGTCCACCACCACCGAGCCCAGGTTCAGGCCGTCCGCACGGTACTCATCGTCCACTATGAAGGCGGTCGGAGACCAGGTGTTTCCTGGAGGGACGACAAAAATTAAATCAATACTTAATTAATACATGTAACTTATCCYAATGATTACCAAACGAGGAGCAGGTGTGTGGAAAGAAGACAAAGKTGGCTCAGGAGAAACTAACGAGCCAAAAGTCGAAACATAAAACCAATGTTGACGGTGGTCCTGCCTTTGTTCGTGGAGCGTCTCAACGCGATGAACTTCGCTCCGACGTCATTGGACGACAACTTCCTGGCCTCGCTGAAGGCCAGCAGGCTCCCTTTAGGGGTGAAGGTGATGAGGGGGATCCTGTAGGCGCTGACTTGGCCCTGGACTCCGCTCACCCACAGCAGCTTCTCCTCGTAAACCAGAGGGTTAATCTGAGCCACGGAAGACAAATTAAAAAGTGAGGCGGCAAGACAACAAAGGGTAAGGTACATCTTTTACTAAACCAGTTTGAGCATGTTTGCTATGAGCTTCATCAGAAAATCACAAGACAGTCTGGTGAGCAAGCAGTGCTCATCAAAAGCTTTGAGTCACTTCATTGCAAAAAAAATGGACACAAAGACTTGATAAAACATGAATAAAAAAGAAAATAATGAGAATAAAAAGAGTTTTTATAATTAATTGGTTTAAATGCTTGGATTAAATTGTTTTGCAGTGTTTACACATCACATAATGACACTAATATTAGCTGTAGAGTCACTGACTTTCTCTTATTCCCTTTTGTTTTTTATCTTCTCATATGATAATAAGTTTCAGAGTAGTTGACGTGCTGAAGACTTTTACACACTGTTATGTAATTGACATTTACTGGACTTCCTGATATCGAGCTCAAACGCTACATTTACAGTAATAACTTCATCGTTTTCACCTGTTGTGTGAAGCGGCACCGAGTGTGTTTATAATGTGCTAATTATCAGATAACAACCGGTACCTGTGCAGGGTCGATGCCACAAACACACGGAGACAGCAGGAAAATCACGGAAATTATCCAACTTCCGGTTTTCATGTTAAAAATTCAGCTCCGAAAAAATAAAAATTAAAGATAAAATAAATATATAAATAAAATTAAGAAACATGAA
>NW_013952500.1:111150-116124 GCF_001266775.1 Austrofundulus limnaeus | reverse complement strand
AGAGAGAGAGAGAGAGAGAGAGAGAGAGAGAGAGAGAGAGAGAGAGAGAGAGAGAGAGAGAGAGAGAGGAGGAACCAGTTGAACAGTCTAGGCATGAATCTCCTCTGTATCAGCAGCATGAAGGTGCTGTTTTCAAGGAACCACTTGTTGGTTCTTCAACTCTTTGGAAACAAAGTTCACATCAGAAATGGCAGAAGACAGCCTTGTTGACAAGACCGACTCTCATCTGAAGCACAGGTGTGTGTTTCCTTCTGTAAAAACAGCCTCTTTGTGTCATTTATATCTTCTTAGGAGCCTCATATGAAAACTATTGCGTAACATTTCAAAATGTGGCACATCTTTATTTTTGATTAAAGCAAGTGAAGCTATAAACATGAGCCTAACACTTTGTCCTGCAGGTGAAAGATGACCTGATGTGTTGTAACATGTTTACGCTCTGTAAACAGGATGTTGACAGATGCTGTCAGAAGATAAGATATATATATTTTTTGCTCCAACTGCTGTGTGTGGCAATAAAAACGGTGAAGATGCATTTTGAGATAAGATGTGAACTTCTGCTTGCAAACCAAATAAGGAGGCAAATATAATTTTAAACTGCATGTCAGCAGGAGCTTTAAAGAGAAGCAAGGAAGTGAAAATGAAACAAACGAAGGCGGCGTTTTTCACGCTTGACTGTAAAAAAAAGGTCTCCTTTCAGATGCAGCGAGGCAGGAACGTGTGACAGAAAACTAACCTCTGCAGGGTTTGCTTTCATCTTCAAAATAAAGCTGATGTGTGTGGACAGGCTTAAATTTTACACAATTACTGCTCAGAAAAGCCCATAAAATGTAACTCCAGAGATCATTTTATCTTCTAAATTTAATACTTTCCACACGTTAGTCAAAGCAGTAACAGCCCTAATGTCTGAAAGCAGAAGTAATCTGTTTGTCTAGTGTCAAAGGAACCGAGAACATATTTGTTAGATTTAAAACTTGTGGCCTAACTGAGAGGCTTTTAAAGGGGCAATATCAACTTTTTTGAGTTTTATATCATGTTATAATGTTATACTCTCATTAAAAAAAACATGTCCAAAGCCTTGCTCTGACTCATTCACGCATGTTTGAGAAATCCTGCAGCGTTTTTAGGAAGCCATGCTGAGGAGCAAAACGACAGGTGGGGACCAGAAACTCCTCTGGGACGTGTCCTTAAGCCTAACTTCCTCATGGCAGAGCCCCACCCCCCCACCCTCTTTCACCACGCACCCTGCCCATGACTCCTGCAGGCTCTCAAAAGTAGGGGTCTCTGCAGACGAGTGCGGACCAGTGGGCGTGTCACAAGGAAAGGCGATTCTAAAGCTACACACCTGATTTGACGGACTTTGTTAAAGGGACACACCTGACTGGACAAGAACAAAAGGGGCGTTACTGTACGGCACCACTTTTTCAGGAGAACCCTACTTGGGTCACATTTCTCCTGGTTAACCTTAGTGTTGGGGTCAGGGTCAGGCTGTAAAGACATCAAGCAGGATCTAAGGATACCATTATGTAGGCCTTGTAGCCCACAGTGTTTCTGCTTTAGACACGCCCACTCTTGTGACACGCCCACTTTGATTCCGCAGATAACCCCTTCTTGGCTCTCGGGTGAAACTGAAAGTGAAACTGAAACTGTCTGCTGAGCTCCTTCTCACTCAGCGAAGCTCTTTTCAGATTCAAAATACCTTTTGAGGAAATGTATTTTCAGATTCCAAGCAATTTGCATCATGGCGCATGCATGAAACCCCCCCACCCCCACCCCACCCACACACACACACTGAAATGGGCGGGACAGAAGCAGAAGGTGGTTTTTAAAGCGACAGAGGCCAATTTCAAGGCGTTTATAAGAGGAAGTGATGAGAAGATAAGTTTGTTTTCTCTTTAAACATAAAAACAGCATTTTAATAACAGCTAAAGGTGACATAGATAGTTTGTTATGGTATAGTATTTAAATGTATGCCTGAGAAACACGTAATATTGCCCCTTTAAAAAAAAGTGCATGTATGGTGTCACATTCTGTATGTTGAACCATGTAAATATGAAACTTTTCTGCCTCGTTTTGCCAGAGCGCTTTTTATAAACCTCATTTGAAGTGGCACAGTTCCAGCAGAACTTGTTCTTTGTTTAGCGGATTAGCTTTTCTGCTAAATTTGAAAACTGTTCGCGGACCATTTARCTTCGCTTCAGTTCAACTCTATTAATTTATAAAGCACCAAGTCACAGTAAACGGTCTCAGGGCACTGTACACAAAAAATATATAAGTCTAAAGAAGCCAGCAGATTGTGTTGAATCACTCCGTCACAGTCTCCCATCCTGAGCAGCACAGTGGCGACAGTGGAGAAGAAAAACTCCCTTTTAACAGGAAGAAACCTCCAGCAGAACCAGAACAGGCGACCATCTGCCTCGACGGCTTCTGATAAATTAGGAACATTAATTCCATCAAAATCTAATWAACAAACTAACATCAACAGGTTTKTGTCAGTCCCACCAGTTTTCAGCTCSAAGGGGACAAAGACGYCACMGCTTAGCRGTTAGCAATTAGCTGTGCTAGCTAAATCTCTACTTGTTTGTCTGYTTAGCATTAGCTCTCACTAAGACAACTGAGTGACAGCCATGTTAGCAGTAAGTGATCAGCTGTGAGTTAGCTTCTGCTAATTTTTTTACTTGTTTAGCATTAGCGCTCGCTTAGGCGACTGAGTGGCTGCCATCTTTGCGGTTAGCAMTTAATTGTTAATGTTAGCTTCCGCTAGTTTTTACTTGTTTATCTGTTTTGTGTTAACTTCCACTAAAAAGACTGACAGTCATCTTAGCRGTTAGCTATTAGTGTTAGCTTAAACTCATCTTTATTTAGTTGCTTAGCGTTAGCTTCCTCTAAAAAGACTCTGTGACAGTCATCTTAGCAATTAGCAATTAGCTGTTASTTTTAGCATCCTCTAGTTTTTAGCTGTTTAGTGTTAGTTTCTGCTCATTTTTTCTCTTCTTTTTTATGTTTGGCTTTAGCRAAGCTATATTTTAGTTAGCAAATTATGAGTTAGTGAAGTCAACTTTTTGTTTAGCTGTATCTACCACTGCTGATTTGATATAATGACTGGTCACTTATTTACCTAAAAACAGGACTTTTAGTATAATGACATGGACAATAGACTTAAACAGTGAAGTTAAACATTTCTTCAACCAAAATAACACCACCTGAAATAATCTCCAGTATTTGCATTAAGCAAATTTATTCAGAATCCTTGATTTCGAGGCATTCACTAAAGAAAACAGAAAAAAAAAAACGCTTCCAACGTGTGGGAGTCAAAAAGGTTTGAGCTTATCGTTGCATAACGTTGAACAAATATGTGTTGTAACAGCAAAGGAGCAGAGCAACAAATTAATTTAAAAAAATCCAGATTTGTTCTCATCTAAACCACAGCGTGTACACGTGGAAGAGAGAAAGACTTTTTCATTAACTTTGCTGTTAAACTCTTTTCCTCTCCTTCAGGATCTGGTGACCTCAGAGATGCTGGAGGACCAGGATCAGGACTGTCAGGTGACAGAGGAGATTGTGGTGGACTTGAGAGAAAACAGAAATGACCAGGTGTCCAACAACAACAGATCCACTTGGTTGAATGGTAAACTGTCTTTATTTGGCCTATTTTATATTAATAATCTTAGTAGATAATGTTAAATATTAAATATTATTCTGTTTTCAGTTTTGTTTAAGATATTATTTCTGTTCTTTTAGATGGATTTAAATTATATTTAAACAGATTTCAGTGATGTCTCTCATTTTCTACTGTTTTATGACACAATTGTTATTTATAATGTTATCTTTGTATTTTTGTCAAATCGTCATTTTCATTATTGAAGCGATCGTCTCTGTCTCTGTCAGGTCAGTGTGTCGTGGCGATGTCCAGCATTTCAAACTTCAACCCCACCTTTGACCTGTCTCTGTGTCGCGCCAAACTAGAGAGGAAAGGTTTCAAGGTTGGTGTAAGCCATTTAAACCAGTTCATCTGAGGTATGTGTTTGTTTTTACTTCCTGTTAATTGTCCCAGCAGATTCCAGTCACTGACATGGAGCTTCCTCTGAAAACGGCCCTGGATGTTCCCTCCGTCAGAAGATTTATGGTTTTCAACTCGAGTTTCTTCCACTTTCTAATGGCACCGGTACATAAACTCACTAATTCTGCTTACTGCTCTTCTTGTTTGTGTTTCTGACCATTAGCTAAGCTGTTGAAGCTAATCAGCTAGTAATATTTGTTTACTTTGCTTCCATCAGGTGGTGTACGTGGTGGTGTGGTGCGCCGTCTTCTCCACCCTCCACATGTACATCAGTGTCAGTGACTTCTGGGTCCTCTGTCTCTCCGTCAGCCTGGTCTCCATCCTCCTCACCACCGCCGTCATCTTCATCCTTCATCACTGCAAAAAGGAGGTACGTGCCACTGATAAAACTGTTCGGATTCATCGTTCGACGAGTAAAAAGCCAAACGTTTCCGGTTCAGATCAACATCAACGTAGACGTTCGGTTGGTCCGGGTCAACGAGACGATGGCGAAACACAAGCTGCTGGTTGGCGTGGCCGACTGGGTGAAAAACTGCACTGGAAATATGCAGGTTTGTTCCCAAAATTTAAGATGAGTCTTAAGTAAAACACAAAAAAATTGCACCAAAATGCCAAAAGATTTATGTGAATGTGTCCATATTTGACCCTGTCTGGTTATTTCTTGTGTCTTTGCAGTTGTACTTTGTGTACTGGGACATGTCCTGCTGTTTGAAGACACTGAGCTGCTTCACAACACCTGAAACTCAGGTGAGACTCAAGTCCATCTGTACTTCCAGGCTCTTTAAGGGAACCTCGACTAGTTGTAACATAAGACGGTATTGTAAAAACATTTACTTCAACTATAAAAATTAGATTAGACTGTATGACGACATAGCGTTAGCTTCTCGAAGTAATATATAAATATACAGTGGGGAAAA
>NW_013952500.1:97021-108722 GCF_001266775.1 Austrofundulus limnaeus | reverse complement strand
CAACTAAAGGTGACATAGATACTTTATTATGGTATAGTATTAAAATATATGCCTGACAAACACATAATATTGCCCCTTTAAAGTCTTGTTTTTCCTTTTATCTTCATCAGAACAAGCTGAAGAGCAGGATGTCGCATGTCGTCTTGGTGTCCGAGGTCCCTCCTGCCGACCCTGAGGTCGTCGATCACGAGGGCTCAGACTGCGAACAAGAACTGGATGAAAGCAGGCCTCTGCTGGAAAGAGAGGAGGTGACGTCATCTGCTCGACCAGGGGGCACYAAAATCACTTCCAGCTTCAGCCTGGTCCCTGAAGCTTCTTTATCTGCTCAGGTGAGAGTCGTTCCTTGAATGATAGACCTGTAGCCACATCTTATACAACCATCAAAACAAAACAAAAAACACACCTGAACGTGTTTCTGTGCACCTCAGGCTAAGGCACACCAGCTTCTGATGACGTACAGCGCGGTTTATGTGAAGCTGCTGATGTCCGAGAAGCTGTCCGGACCGTCCAACTACCGCCTGCGGACCCGCAATAACCACTGCRCCACCGCCCCCGTCTGCCTCTGCCAATACATCAAAAATAAAATCCTTCAGTGACGAAGCAGAGAAACTGCAGCAGCTCAGAGCCTGAAACTGATTTAAGAGCAGCCGGAGGCTTCAGAGGGAAATTGACACGTTAGAACATTTTTCTCTGGAGCCAGAGTGGACTGACCRTGTTCTGATTAATCCATGGGCCCATTTGGACCTTAACGCTGTTTATTAGCTGCTGTTTTTCTGTGTTGGCACCACCTGGATGTTTGCTGAAATCTCTGCTGTGGAGCATTATTTGTACAAGACAATCCCAGTTGTTCGTACTATTTACTGCTGTTTAAATTATTTGCACAAATATTTACGCTGTAGGTTTGTTTGTTTGAATTTAGCTGTTTTTGCTAACGGTTTACATGGTTGTAGGAAGTGGTGCAGATATTCGTACACATACTTCTTATGTACTGTATTATTTTCACAACATATACTGTAACGCTGATCTGGCAGCTTTAACACTTTAAGTAAAATCTTCAGCATTTCTTTACCTTTTTTATTTTTGTATTTTAAAAAGCAACATAAACAGACAAATGACAATTTTAAAATACAAAKTTGTCAATATCAAATGCTGCAAAAGTCTTATTTTTTAAGGGAAATGTTTTAAACAGATAGTTTAAAAATCAGTTTTTTTTATACATAGTTTGTTCCAAGTTTAGAAAAATCTTCAGCATTTCTTTACCTTTTTTATTTTTGTATTTTAAAAAGCAACATAAACAGACAAATGACAATTTTAAAATACAAATTTGTCAATATCAAATGCTGCAAAAGTCTTATTTTTTAAGGGAAATGTTTTAAACAGATAGTTTAAAAATCAGTTTTTTTATACATACTGTAGTTTGTTCCAAGTTTAGAAAATATCCAGAAGTCTGGTCTATTTGGGTTTTGTTTAACCCCTAAACAGTTGCCCCTGAAATTCATTAAAAGCCTTTCGACATTTGTTTTTTGTGTATTTTTTGTAAGGGTGTCAAACTAAAGGTAAGAAACAGAGGAAGTCATCTGACACCCTTGTTTTCAAAAGAAAACCCCCTAGAAATGTTTAAAGGCAGAAACTGCACTGTTTTTGCTCACAGGTAGAACAAAGACTGTTAAGGAGCTAAATCAAGTCAAACTCAAGGCCTGCGGGCCAAATGTGGGCCGCCACAGCATTTTATGTGGCCCTTGAGAGCTGGCAAAATACACTATGTAAATTCTTCACTTCACTGTGAGGTGAAAATAACCACGTYTTCTGGTTGAAGTGGAACTGCTGTTGCTCAATGAAGAGAGAAACTCTGCAACAGGCTGGTTGAACAGCAAGAATCTTTATTTTGCAGTCCAGGAGATTACAGCCAAAAACCGAATTGTGGCCTTCAAACCAAATGATTCATCAAGTAAGGAAGATGAAAAACAAAGGCGAAGAGCAGGGGCGTACAAGGTTAGGCTTCACAGATGTACCATAAATTTTGTCACGGTATACCTTCTTCCTAATATGGTAATATGCGCCGAGCTCTGAAGCTGGAAAAACCAAGCGACATCACATCTGTGCATTCCTGAGAACAGGCCCACCCACTCTTGGACACTACAACTGCATTTCAGTTGGCTACTTTGGCTGTGGCCCAGTTGTACTGGGAAGTGGGGATTTCCCACTTACAAGTTGTAAATTTCAACTGAAACACTTTTATGGGGGAAATTCYATGTCGGAACGTGGGAGTTCAGAATTAAAGATGGCGGCTACTCACTGCAACTCATCAGTGAGTAAAACACTTTTACTTTTAATTGTATTTCTGTACATTTATTTGAAATTTAGTTGTACACTTAGTACYTTTCAGCTTTTAAAAAACTGACAACTGGGAACAGGTGCGAGTGGGCGGGGCAGAAGATGAGGTTGTAAGCAGACTGAAGGAGAGAAGTGACAGCACTGGGGAAAAACAAAAACGCATAGAAAACAACTAGACGAGTTTTTACAATGTAAAAACAAGTGTGCATTGCCATGCAGCATGGCTTTGCCTGCAGCATTGGACTTGCAAAATGAAGTGTGACCAAGTTCACGTGTTTTCTAATTATTATCAGTCAAACACCTGCCAAGTCAGCAGGTGTTTGTAATTAGGATAATTGTGTGACAACACAGTATAACAAACTGAAATTATGTAGTTTTACTGAAACAGTTTGTTCATAGCTGGGATTGAACCCTGATCTCCTGAATGAAATCCCACAGTGTTCACCATGGCACTATAGGAGATGTGGCGGAGGACAATCCCAGGGCTTGGATTGTATGTATGCAGAAAGAGTTTACCTTGCCAATACAATTATTGACACTAAACTGCATAATTTTACAAAAATAGAGCAGTAGTAAGACAATATTATAGTAAAACATCAAAATACAATCATATTAGTACTGTAAACACTGAACTACTGAGTTGAAATATTAAACTATGGTGCAGTACCAAATTGTGTAGATGCAGCAGGGGGCAGTATTGGACCAATAMAAGGCTCCATTGACTGCCATTRTAATTCATTAAACATTAATATTTCATAAACTATAAGTTTTACAGKCAMCAWAAGGCATRGCCATCATTTGGCACAGGGGCTTYACAGATATAAATTACAATGGCAGCTCTAGGACAAAGTATGCAGGAGGAGAAGCATGGCAAAGTTGAGATGACTTGGATGGGAAACGAATCACAATAGTGTGCATTGCATTGGCAATGCACACTGATAAGAAACAAATCTAAAATAAACTGAAAACCTCCAAAAACAACTAAAAAAAATCAGATTCATACATTTTGAAATATTAGCTTCCCCTTATCTTGAAACACGACCGGCCTTCGGCCCATCATCGATCCTGATGCTGCAGCTGAGATGGCAGCAGTAGGATGCAGCAGGTCGACACAAACACACACAGCGCAGCAGCCGGAGTGTCTGACCCCGAGGCTCAGACATCACATGGATGGAGGAGAGAGGCGGGCAGCGAGGGGCYGAGTTAAACCATCTCAGAGACACCGGCGCTCCTCTGGAATCTAAACGGCCATCTGTGTTGGTCCAGAAACTGTCTGGCTCTGCTGCCTCTTACTTTCATTCCAGYTTTCTGTTGGAGGTAAACCAAGTTTTTATTAAAAGATACGTTCAGCAGTTTGAGCACAAACCCAATAATGTTTAACTGATTGAGGTGATAAATCAAAATTAGAGATAAATAATATTTGTTCAATTAAAGCCACAAGAGAAATTAAACAATGACAGCTGACTGGTTTTCTAATGCTTTCATRGTGGCTTTAATGCATGGTTTGAGTCTGTGTAATTATCATAAAATAATCAGCGGCTGCCAAACAAAAACCCACAAGACCTCCTGTGATTAAAACAGAAGATTGTGAGAGCTTCTGTGGATCATTTTCTGACAGAGTAAGGAAAAAAAGAGAGAGAGTGGGGAGAAAGAAAAACAGGGCAACTATAAATAGCATCTTAGTGATGAGGGAGAAGAGACGCCACCGAGACCGAGAGAGAGGATGGAGACCAGGAAATGAAAAAAGGTGTCGTTCACAAACCAGAATTATTCTTTTATTCGTTACTCAAACAAATGAGTTCAGAAACAACCGATGCATGTAACAGCCAAGAGCATGAGAATAATAATAATAATAATAAACCCCACATGTACACAGCTTTGGCTCTTTGAATAAACCCTTCAAATTTACAAGCTCAAAAACACACTCTGAACTTAAAAACAATAAAAAAAGGAAATAAAAGAATAATCTGTTAGCTCACAGGAAGATGTATCCTAACCTCGTGTGACAAAACAAAAATTAAATTCTGCAAACCTCTCAGTGCATGACTTTCTGTTAGTGGTGGGCACAGCTAACACTAACCAGCTAATTGCTAACTGCTAYGCTAAGATGACACTAAACGAAATCCACTAAATGAAAAATTTTGTTCTGATATTAGCTGATTAGCAGAACCATGCCCACCACTAACATCAAACAGCGCCGTGCCTCATTTACACACTGAATATCACTGCCTGTGTAACAACAGGGCCTGCTTTTAAACAGAGRAAAAACTAAAACTAAAACAGGGAATTAGCTTAAATTAAAGTATATGCTCTACATTTTTAGAGGTATATTTTATTTGGCTTTTTTTGTTCTTTTTTGTTTTAGTTGTTGCAGAATCTAATAAAATCAAAACCACTTTTGTGTRAACGTGTAGCTGCAGCTGCTATTTTAGCAACAGGAAGCTGAGAAATACGTAAAAACAGCCGCTAGCTCCTCAAACACTTGCTTATGAGCATTAAATATATACTTTTTAATAGAAATAAATGTTATGAGTTGTACGTTATTTAAAATACTGACTTGTCAAAAGCAATAAAATACAGTAAATTTGATCGATTATACGTAGGTTTTTTTAACACAGTTTTTCTCCAAACATTATTTTAGAAGATGACTTTAAATTTTCTTAACCTTGTCTCTGTAAGCCCAGATGCTTTTTTTTTAAATAATTGAACATATGCATTTAATAACAACATATTTTTAATTAAATGTTCAYTTTCAACTAACTAGATTCATAAAGATCTCTTTAGATTTTTTTAATACCTTCACCAAATGGACCAGCACAGAAAAATATGGAAACAGTAGAAAATTAGGTTCAGTGATATGGGTATCAATTTTTCCAAAAGTGCTATAATATTTTTCTTCTTTCCAACTGGAAACATTCATTTCAAAACCCCTAAAGATTTAGATAATAATAAGGTTTCGCACTAAAAGTAGGAAATTTAGTTTTTATTTTTGTAACAATACATTTTGGCCATCAATCTTTTATCAGATGAAACCAGTTCCTTAAAAATGGGGTCACATTTGTGGGTTGCGCTCATGAAAGACTCTTGTTTGGTGCTGATTGGATCATTAATTTACCAAACAAGGGCCTCAGTGGCATGTGGAAGACCCAYATACAGCAACATCTGATATAAGATTTATTTCCGAGAAGCAGTGGGCACAGCAAACTAACGCTACACATATATGGTGGACTTAAAGTTGGTAAAAACACATCCAAAAAACATTTTCTAAATTAATTATTAGTTCTGCTTTTAGCTGTTAGCTGATTAGCAGAACCATGGTCACCACTGCCAAGATAAAAACAATGGGCCTCATGCAAGAACATGTTTGTATTCTTATCCTAAATTTCTCTTACTTTTGTTCGTACGAAGGGTTCGTACGAACATGTCACGTCATTCAACAAACTCTTCTATCTTCAGGAAAAGTGTGTAAATGAGCTTCGTAATTTACACCTTTTCTATCCAGCTGCTCGTGCACGCGAGAGGAGATTAGCATAATTACCACCCCAAAAACACCATATAAGGCTGTGTTTCCTGCCTCAGATACAAGGAAGTGTCCATTCATGAAAAATGACAGCGAAAACTAAAAAGAAAAACTTTACGAGTTCAGAGATTGAAGTCCGTCTGTCAGAGATCCAGAAAAGAAAATCTGTCATTTTTAGCAGGTCAGCTG
The DNA here is from genome assembly GCF_001266775.1 of Austrofundulus limnaeus. Classification (NCBI taxonomy): domain Eukaryota; kingdom Metazoa; phylum Chordata; class Actinopteri; order Cyprinodontiformes; family Rivulidae; genus Austrofundulus; species Austrofundulus limnaeus. Next base: position 102,679 of record NW_013952500.1, on the reverse strand, counting down.
TGGAATAAAAAGAGCTGCTAAAAGTATAAACAACTGTGTTAAATCATTTTCATTTATTCAGAAGACACGGCGCTGCGCACCGTACACCCCCCCCCTCTCCCCCCGCGCGCTGCGTGGTCGCAGGTGGTCTCTGTTGCGGGTTTGAAATAAGCATTTTAAAATGTTTTCAAAATAAGTCTGGCACTTTGGAGAAAACCCAGGACTTGCTGGAGGGATTATGTATCCCCTCTGGTCTGGGAACGTCTCGGAGCCCCCCAGGACGAGCTGGAAGGTGTCGCTGGGGAGAGCGGGGTCTCCTGCTGCCCCCACTACCCGATCCCGGATAAGCGGCAGAAAATGGACGGACGGACAATTTATATTGTAAGTCTAAATTATTACATTTAAAATTATAACTCTAATTCAAGCAGARTAGCCTATTGTCAACATAATTACGGAGTGTAATTTATTTTCAACTCAAAATATCTTCAAACTAACGAAATATAAAGTTATTAATGAAGAAAACCTGTCTGATAACAGCAGACTGACTGCTGGTAAAACATACGACAGGTCTGGACCACTCGTGAATTTTGTTCGTATCTGAAAAAAATCTTAGAATACGAAAACATTGGTGAATGCCACAAATTCTCCTAAATCACTCGTACGCACAACTTAAGAACAAATCTGTGCGTACGAACGGTTCTTGCATGAGGCCCATTGTTACAAAAAAGAAATAATCAACCAAACACAAATTTCCTTACTTTTTTTAGGTTTAGCTGATACTGTCACTTTGCAGCTGTGTTAAAGACAACAGCACTGCTGCTGTTTCGCGCTACATTGTAGAAACCAGACACACATCCAGTTCAAATAGATAAGACAAACAGAAACAAATTGTGGATGACATGCAGGGTTTTGTTGCCTCACAGTCTAACGTTGCCCTAAAACAGTGTTTGAAAGAGAAACAGATGCACCACGCAGAAAAGCTAATAACTTAACATCCTTCTTTCTCCTTCTCGCAGCAGCTTGTTTGACATTTTAAATAAAAAATACCGCAGCACAATCGTTAAAATTTTACACAACGTTCCCACCGACAGCTGTGAGACGTTTGCACCGAAAGCCCATTCGCCTGGATTAATACTCATCATGCGCTAGAATATCTAGAAATGTGCRATTTTATCCGGTTACTACAAAGTGCAATATGATCATCACAACTTTAAGCCAATTCAGAGTATCAGGTAGCTGCAACAAATCACTATAAGTTACAGCRGACAAGGTCACTGCAAGGGTAGATATAGATTAATAAATAACGGATAATAAACAAGTAAACAAATATACCATTTATAAATTATGCGTCATCAAAAACCAGCTAAGATGTGCACTAAATCTAAAATAAATAGCTTGCTGATAACAGACACTCACTCCACTGTCTTTATTTGGTTTACATCGATCCATCGCCCCATTGAACACAGTCTGGTAAATCTACACTGTTTACACGTGGTTCAACTCCCAAAAACAGAAAACAGATTTAAACAGTAGTTAATAAACCTATTTAGTAGATTTTGTTTTTAAAATATTAAGCAGTGACCCATCTTTTTATACCACATCGGTGAAGGCTGTATTAACTAATGAAAGCTGGATGAACTGTTAACGATTTGTTTCTACTCTGACCCGGTGTTTTACGCTCAAAACCTCYGCTCCTATTTTTGGTCACTAGTAGGTGGGAGCTGGACTCTTYCCTCCAGCTAAAAAAAAACAACAACCGAAAGGAGCCGGAAAACGTATCCCGACCAGTTAGGGTTCCCACTCGTCRTCGTGATGCTGCGAAGCGATGATGACGACCACGGTGAGGATGGTGCACAGCACGATGGAGGCGATGCCCACGGCCAAGCTGATGAAGGAGAAGTTGCGGGCCTCGCGCGAGGCTATCTCCGCCGTCACCATGTCCCCTCTGGCTATCGCCGTGCGCACCTGAGTGATAAAACAAGAAAAAAAAAAAAGGGAAAAACATGAGGTAACGCGTTATTAATATGAAATGAGCATTATCCGGTGGAGTGACCCTACTTTCATCAAAATCTGCAGCATTTTCAGCAGGTTATTAACCAGAGCAGCCTCTGAGTCAGAGGCATTTCCAGTAGCTTTAAATGGAGAGGCCACTGCAAAAACTGTCCACCTTACCAAGTTTTAAACTCTTATATCAGCCAAAAAGTCTTTTTGATCTTGTTTTGAGACTGATTTACTAAACAAGAACTGATTGTGTAAGAATAATCATCTTGTTTTCAGAATGTGTAAGATTATTTGTCTTGTTAGTCTGAAAATTTGACTCAAATTAAGTCAAAAATTTCTGCCAATGGAGTAAGAAAATTTTACTTGGTAAGATTCTTGAAATACTTGATTTGACTCAATTTTTTCTTATTTCAAGAATCTTACCAAGTAAAATTTTCTTACTCCATTGGCARAAATTTTTGACTTAATTTGAGTCAAATTTTCAGACTAACAAGACAAATAATCTTACACATTCTGAAAACAAGATTATTATTCTACACAATCAGTTCTTGTTTAGTAAATCAGTCTCAAAACAAGATCAAAAAGATTTTTTTGGCTGGATATAAGGTTTTAAAACTTGGTAAGAATGACAGTTTTTGCAGTGCAGGGCTATTCAACTGGCGGCCCGAGGGCCACATCCGACCCGCGAGTGACCAAAATTCGGCCTGCCAATTGGTTTCCTGCTTTAATCACTCTTTCTATTGGTTAAATATAGACATGTTTGACAGAAATATCTGAATCTTGGCTAGAAGCTGGTAAAACCCATTTCTATGAACACCTGAGACAGTTAAAATTACAAGCAGTTGTAGATAAAACTATTAAGTGAAAATAAAATTGGTTTAAAAATTCAAGACAGAGATGTCCAAATAATATTTGTGTCATAATGTGTTCTTTTTGTTTTTGATATTGTTTAATTACTTTTATAGAGTTCTGTATGTTGTATTCATGATTAAATACAGCAAAATAAGCTATTTCAAAAGGTAACAGATCTTTGTAAAACTTGTGAAAGAAAATAGGAAATTAGGCATGTTTACCTTAATACGTGAAAGAAAATACACCAATATTTGAATGTGAAAAGAGTTATACAACAGCGCTGAGCTGGACCATGTTTTATCCTCTCTCTTCAGCAACTCAATCCAGGAAGTATTGTTAGTTATAACATCTTCTTCAAGATCTGACCCCGCCTACTAAGTTTGACATCACTAGGAGGGAACACTGTCCTCCTGCTCCAGGGTCAAATCCTCTCGACATCATCAGCTAGTGTTTATTTTACATTCAGTAACTATGTGTTGAATATGTGTTCAGGCATGTAGCTTATACATCCTGCTCTACGTAACCATATCATTTATTTACATAACTTTAACTGCTGGATGTTCGGCCCCTGAGCTGCTGACCTGCAGTAACTGTGGCCCCCACAGAGCAGTTTAGTTGAATAGCCCTGGTCTAAAACATTTAACTGTGATTTATCTAGTTTTGTTTTTTAACTCCAGTTCTACTGCTTTGACCTTTTAGCTACAGTTAAGCTAGTTTTTGTTTTTAGCTACTGTTGCGTTAACTGGGACCATAGCATTTCCWGTGACGCTGCTGTTTTTGTTTACTAAGTTCCCCACTTTTTTTTTGTTTTACTCTGCAGGAGGTCATTAAGGGTTCTGGTTATTTTAGACCTTGTATTCGTGGGACCAGATTCAGCGTGAGGACCCGAATCATTAACCCGGGCAGATCAGGAACCGACCAGCTCCAGTGTGTGGACGGACTTCACTGCAGACGCCGCGCAGCTCCGACCACGGGTCCAACGTCCTGTCAGCTCCGCTCAGCTCACAGCTGGCTGAGCGGGCCCCGAGGACAAAATCCATTCGGTCCCGTTGTGCTGACGGTGGTGCTGTTGCGTAACGGGGCACGCTGAGTGCACGCTGGTCAGCATGGCCCGACATCAGCATGGATAAACAAGAGGAACCACGAAGCGTGAGATCCACCGGAACGAGCTTTGACACGTCTAACGTCAACACGTACCAGAAACTGATACTTAGGGCGTAAAAGAGCTTTAACCTGCACTGCTTTGATGATTGCGATGATGCCCGTGGGCCAGAAGCAGCAGACGGTGGTGAGCACGGCGATGGGCAGGTAGTCGTGCGGCGGCCGGCGGTCCATCAGGGTGATGCTGGGCGGCATTTGCATGGGGTGAATCTGGCCCGGGGGGATCCCTGGATGGGTTCCTCCTGCTGGCATGTAGGGCTGACCCTGAGCAGATACAGAGGGAAACATCTGCCTTTAAAAAAAAGAAGAGGCTTGTAAAACACGTCCATGTGAAACGGTGCAGAGGAGCAGCAAAACATGCTGGGAGGGAAAAGAGACATTTTTTATTGTTTACATTTTTACCACTTTATCACCACAGACTTTGAGTTTAATAAATCAAATCTCAAAAGTTTCTGCTTCATTGATGACTTTTGTTAAAAAAATTACATTTTGTAAACARTCTTTCTCTTCCAATGCTCCGTTTAGTTTTTAGTTATTGTTTAGCTAATTTTAACCAAGCTAAACATAACTATAAGTTATAATTTAGCTAAGTTTAATATTGTACTACCAATAGTTACTGTTTAAAWTTGTATTAGGTACTTTTTTTTCTAATTCAAGCCTTTAGCTAAGACTACAATTTTGCTAATTCATTTAGCTATGGTCTAAAGTTTAGCTAGAGTGTTTCTGTATGAAACTTTAGCCATAATTATGCTAACTTTAGCCTTTAGCTACTCATTTAAAAATTTTAGCATTTAGCCAAAGATTAAGTTTGGTTAATTTTAACTATGTTGCTGCTAATTTTAGCTTTAAGCTGATCGTACAGTACTGTACCTTTACCTCCACCCTTTTTTTTTTTTAGCTAATTTAGGCTTTTAGCTGATGTCTTTCATAATCTCAAGCTTGAGTTACAATTACAGTTTTGTTATATCTTTTAACTACTTTTTCACTATTTTGTACTTTTAGGTATAATTTTGCTCATTTTAGTTTTTAGCTTTTGATAGCCTGTACCCATGGATTTGCTATTTTGTTGTTTAGATTGTTTCATTTTTACAGTTTTTATACTTTGAATTTCATGTCCTTGTTTTGGCTGTTATTCAGCGTTTCTGKCGTCGGTCCGTCTGATTGGTTCTGGTGGATTTTTACAGTCTGGTAGCTGAATCACAGATCTTAATCGCAGTGATTTTAGATTAGATTTCAGCTCCAAACAGCTGGTCCACCTCAGGTTTTCACCAACACCCACCTGCTCCTCTGCTGAACTCGTTAGCAGAGAAAACCTCGGCTTCTTTAAGATTCTTTAAACTCGTTCAGTTTTTTTTCCTCGTTACTTTATATTTAATTACACGCTCAGAGACGGCTCTGCATTTCAGCCTCATTAAGATGTCAAAATTCATTAGCAGCAAACCCAGAAATGTATGAACGGCTCCGACTATTTCATGAGAGTTGCGAGATGAGCGCCGCAGTGCAGATGTTCCAGCTGTGGCTCGTTTTGGCCCAAGGACGGTATGAGGGTTAAAAAACATGCATTAAAATACATATAGCGGGTAAAATAAGTATTGAACACGTCACCATTTTTCTCAGTAAATATATTACTAGAGGTGCTAATGACATGAAATTTTCACCAGATGT
>NW_013952500.1:93823-95631 GCF_001266775.1 Austrofundulus limnaeus | reverse complement strand
TCATTAGCACCTCTAGTAATATATTTACTGAGAAAAATGTTGACGTGTTCAATACTTATTTTACCCGCTGTAAATACTCAGAAATAAACTGTATTTAAAATCATTTTCTATTCCATCAGACTCAAAACTGATTTCTGGTAAAAAAAAAAAAAAAAAAGTTTTTTTGCCTCTTTTGGGAAACAATAAAGTCAAACTGAGATCCACTTAAAGCAAAGGAAGCCATTAAAGCTTCTTGATTTTTTATTATTTCCTAAATCAGCTTCCTGTATAATTATTGTAAATTAGGGGTTAATTACTTGAACACTTGACACCACAGGACAGGCAAAGGAAGGAGGAAATAATTGATTTAACAGGACTTTTGCGTCTGTTTCGGACTCACCGAAGCCATGGGGTAGACGGGTACGTAGGCCGTGCAGGGCTGCAGTTGCAGGGGGTAACCCGGGTGGATGTACCCCACGGGGGGGTGCGGCACGTTGGCCCCCGGGCCCTGGGTCTGGATGGTGTAGCCCTGTGGGGCTCCCTGCGCCCCCATGGGGCTGCAGTTGAACTGGGTCTCCTGAAGATATCCTTCGGAGCCGGGGGGAGGAGGTGGAGCTGGGTAACCGGGCTGAGTTCCCGGCGCGGTGGGCATGCCGGGGTGAGGCGGCACGTTGGGGTCCTGGGGCCCCGGCAGGTACGGAGGCGGCTGCATGGTCTGACGGCCAGAATCATCGAGCCCTGAGGGAGGAGGATCGAGGAAAAATAAAATTAAAAAACACATMATCACCCGCCGCCCTTATTAAAATCTGTCCAATGAGATTTTTCTACTGCGATGCAAYGAAAAGCACTACTTTTAGAAAACATTTCACTATTTTTAACTTTAGCAAAATTTAGCTCCTTTTTTGGGGATGACTCATGTACCACACCAAATTTTGTCTCAATATAAGTAAAACCGACTAAATYATACGTAAATGACCGTGAAATTCGGCGGCCATCTTGAATTAAATTCAACCAGCTCTAACTTAATATTTCAAAGTTTGACGTGAATGTAAGTATTTTGCTAACAGACAGATTGATAATGGCAACATTTTTAAAAATTTAAACACGATTTATTTTAATTCCTGTTGAATATTCTCCTCATAAACCTAATAAAAACCTGATATTTTCCACCCTGCTGAGTCTCCTGATGATGGCTCTGATATTTGAAAAAAAAAGGAGAAAAAAAACTGCCTTTTTTCCTGTTTATTATCAGTTAGAAATGTGACATTTCAGCCGCGGAGAATCTCATCTGTCCTCCATCTCACACCTGAGCGTTCGTCAAACACAGACGATCACAGACAGAGGAGGTTCTGCTGCAGAGATAACACGCTCTGACAGCGACACGAGGAAGAGGAGGTGTGGGGGGGAACAAAACAAAAACAAAAAAAAAAGAGAAAGATGTCGCAGGAGACGAGGACCAGAGGACGGACAGGGTGAGGGACAGGGACACCTGGACCAGGTGAAACAAGCAGCTCGATGAGGAGACAAACCACACGTCCCTCCTCCGTGAATCGTTTTAAATATCAGGATTTTATTTTGTAAATTTGTCGTTAAAACAGTCKTTTGTAAGAAATCAACCTTTAAAGATCGTAACATCAGAAAAAACTGGTTCAAATTCAGAAATTTGATGTTTTTAATTAAGTTTGATTTTATTTCTGAAGATGAAGCTAAAATGTTATTTAGTTTAATAACAATGAGTTGATCATCATCATAAGGGGTCTTTCGTGTTGAGGGGATCCGTTTTGGTGGCCTTAGGATCACATCCCTGCTTTTTGCGGATGATGTGGTCC
>NW_013952500.1:87773-93114 GCF_001266775.1 Austrofundulus limnaeus | reverse complement strand
GATGGATGGATGGATGGATGGATGGATGGATGGATGGATGGATGGATGGATGGATGGATGGATGGATGAACAATGAGTTGATTCAGAATCTGACAAAGTTTCATTATAGAGAATGTTTCTCCTACATTACAGACTTTCATTCCAGACTTGATAATTTAAGCTTTGCTACTTTAACTTTTAAATAACCTTACAGTTAGAGTTTGATTGTGTTTTGATTTTAGACATTTTGTTACTTTTAACTATTTCACTCAGTTTGGCTTTCAGGTTGTTTTTTTATTTTTATTTTCATTTTTGCGCTTTCTTCATCAAACTATCATTCAGCAAATTTCAGCAGTTGTTTGCCACAGAAAATGGGTTTCTCTCTCTCTCCTTTTTTATTTATTTGCTTTAAAAACCAATCAAAATTTTGAACTAATTAAAGTTGTTTTTTTTAACAAAGAACCTGAATTTCTGGGATTTAGGATTTAATGTTTCTTTAGATGTTTATTAGAGTTTTTTTTAAATATGGACATCATTTCTTTACATTTTTAAAGTCTAATTTAAAGAAAATGGCGCAACAACATATTTTTTTCTTTAATAAATTCAATTCTGAACATTTTATTGATAAAAAACAGTTAAATTCTGCAGATATTTTCAACTTTATTCAGAACAAAGCTGCCAGTCTGTGCTGCAGACAACTGAAAGCTGCAGGTTTTCTTCTTTTATTTCATTTATTTAAATTATTAACGACACGAGCCTCGGACCTCACGCGCGCACGGACACCCACATCATGACTCGTGCGTGAAAACGAGCAGGAAATGATTGAATCCAGGTTTGCAGTTAATTAAATCTGTGCTCATTCTTGCTCCTGGGGTGAACTGAAGCACTTTTTTATTATCGTTATTTTCTTTATCAGTTATTAATGATATTTTGGAGGCCCTGCGGAGATTTTCTCCCCCTCATCTCCTGGTGCTGCACCCACACAGAGGCGCATCGACGCGGTGCGGATGAGGATGGAGGGATGGATGAGGATGGATGGATGGATGGAGGGATGGAGTTAACAAAAGAAAATCAGCCTCACCGTGTTTTTCTGACGACATGCCTCCTGATCTTCCTCCTCCGATGATTTAATTTCAGTCCAGCTGCAGCTGAAGCGTCTCGATGATTCAGACTTTTTATTCTGAATATTCCATCATCAGGACGGCCTCATTTCAAAAACATCAACTTAAAGAATCAAAAACAAACCAATAAATAAAATAAACTAAAAACCCCCGCAGGAGTTCACTGTCTGAATCAGCTCAATCCTCTGCTCTCCTGACCAACACGTCGCTGCATTWATCAGACACAACCAGGGTTGCCAGATAGGAAATGACGAAACGCCGAACTGTCGCTGTAAAATTATCCTATTTTGATACTTATCATATGTGCGGAGTGAGGAGAGCGGCGCATGCGCACAGGAAGGAGGGGCTTGAGTCTGTTCTACGCAAAGTTAGTTCTTTTTAGTGGACATAAATGTCAAAAACTATTTATTATATCAGAAAACCCCACAAATTAGTGTAAACTGCGAAAATTGTAACTGAGCTTCCCTTTACTTAAAGCAACAGACAAAACAAGGAATCTTTCCTAAAGTGACAGACACTGAAACATGGGAATCTTTCCTAAAGTGACAGACACTGAAACATGGGAATCTTTCCTAAAATGACACACTGAAACATAGAAATCTTTCCTAAAATGACAGACACTGATACACGGAATCTTTTCTAAAGTGACAGACACTGAAACATGGGAATCTTTCCTAAAGTGACAGACACTGAAACATGGGAATCTTTCCTAAAGTGACAGACATGTTTACAAGGTGGGTATCTTTCCTAAAATGACAGACACTGATATATAGGAATCTTTTCTAAAGTGACAGACACTGATACACGGGAATCTTTTCTAAAGTGACAGACACTGATACACGGGAATCTTTTCTAAAGTGACAGACACTGCGGAATCTTTCCTAAAGTAAAAGACACTGATACATGGGAATCTTTCCTAAAGTGACAGACACTGATACATGGGAATCTTTCCTAAAGTGACAGACACTGATACATGGGAATCTTTCCTAAAGTGACAGACTTGTTTTCAAGGAGGGAATCTTTCCTGAAGCGGCAGACATGTTTACAAGGTGGGTATCTTTCCTAAAATGACAGACACGGATACATGGGAATCTTTCCTAAAGTGACAGATACTGATACATGGGAATCTTTCCTAAAAGGACAGACACTGATACATGGGAATCTTTCCAAAAATGACATACACTGATACATGGGATTCTTTTCTAAAGTGACAGACACTGATACATGGGAATCTTTTCTAAAGTGACAGACACTGATATATGGGAATCTTTCCTAAAGTGACAGACTTGTTTTCAAGGAGGGAATCTTTCCTGAAGCGGCAGACATGTTTACAACAAGGTGGGCATCTTTCCTAAAATGACAGACACTGTGGAATCTTTCCTAAAGCGACAGACACTGATACATGGGAATCTTTCCTAAAATGACAGACACAGATACATGGGAATCTTTCCTAAAGTGACAGACACTGATATATGGGAATCTTTTCTAAAGTGACAGACACTGATACACGGGAATCTTTCCTAAAGTGACAGACACTGATACATAAGAATCTTTCCTAAGATGACAGACACTGATACATGGGAATCTTTCCTAAAGTGACAGACACTGATACATGGGAATCTTTTCTAAAGTGACAGACACTGTGGAATCTTTCCTAAAGTGACAGATTTGTTTTCAAGGAGGGAATCTTTCCTAAAGTGACAGACTTGTTTTCAAGGAGGGAATCTTTCCTGAAGCGGCAGACACGTTTACAACAAGGTGGGTATCTTTCCTAAAATGACACTGTGGAATCTTTCCAAAAATGACACTGTGGAATCTTTCCTAAAGTGACAGACACTGAGATATGGGAATCTTTTCTAAAATGACAAAGACTTGTTTACAACAAGGAGGGTACATATCCTAAAGTGACGGACACTAACACATGCAAATCTTTTCTAAAATGACACTTGTTTACAAGGACAGAATCTTTCCTAAAGTGACAGTGATACTAGGGAATTTTTGTCTAAAATGACAGACACGTTTACAAAAAGGAGGGAATCTTTCCTAAAGTGACACTGATTCAAGGAGGGAATCTTTTCTAAAGGAAAAGACACATTCACAACAAGAAGGAATCCAGTAAGAGGCTTAAAATATTCTCAAACATAAAGTTAAAGTTGGAATACAGATTTTATTGTTGTACAATAAATTACAGTGATTTTATTTTCACAGTCTGTACTTTGGTCTGTTAATAAAATCAAGATGTAAACATGTATTTTTCTTTGTAATAATCATTTCAGGCACATCCAGCTCTAAACATGCTCTACATGTCCTCTCTCAGTGTGTGTAGAGGGAGGCGGTGAAGACGATGTCTCTGCGGATGGACAGAGAGGCTCGCTCCATCTTGCTTCCCAGGACGGAGTCGCCCACGATGCGGGCCGCCTGTCGCACCTCCTTCAGCACCTCGTCCAGCCGCTGGATGCAGCGGACCACCGTCCCCTCCTGGACGTCTGTGAGCTGGGCGATCTCAGCAAACGGCTGAGACGAAACGACAGGATATACTTTTTATTTAATGTTTCATATTAAAATACAAAATTATAACTATGGTTCCATACATTTTAATGAAGATTACACTGACTGTTGTTTTACCAAAGATGTTATTTTTAGTTAGAATGATAATTTTGATAATTTTATGTTTTAGCTAGACTTAAGCTAATGTAGCTAAACTTTAGCCCCTTTAAGAAAATCCTTTGCTACTTTTAGCTAGCCTTTTGTTACACTTAGCTAACTTTTAGCTCATTTTAGGAAAGCCTTTCCTTTTGATAATTTAGCTAAGCTTTAGCTCATTTTTTAAAAGACTTTGCTACTTTTAGCCAGCCTTTTTTTGCTTTTAGCTAATGTTTAGCTCCTTTTAGAAAAGCCTTTGCTAAATTTAGCTAGCCTTTTGTTACTTTTAGCTAACCTTTAACTGCTTTTAGAACAGCCTTTGCAACTTTTAGCTAGCCTTTTGTTAATCTTAGCTAAGCTTTAGTCCCTTTTAAAAATCTTTGCTACTTTTAGATTTTTGGTACTTTTAGCTAGCCTTTTGTTGATTTAAGCGTTAGTTCCTTTTTTCCCCTTATTTTAACATTTTGCTAGTTTAAGCTAGCCTTTTGTTACTCTTAGCTAACTTTTAGCTGATTTTAGGAGAGCCTTTGCTAATTTTAGCTAGCCTTTTGTTACTTTTAGCTAACGTTTAGCTCCTCTTACAAAAGTCTTTGCTAATTTTAGCTAGCCCTTCGTTACTTTTAGCTAAGCTTTAGCTACTTTTAGAATAGCCTTTGCTACTTTAAGATTTTTCGTACTTTTAGCTAGGCTTTTGTTATTTTTACCTAAGTTTTAACGTATATTTTTTCCCTAATTTTAAAATTTTGCTAGTTTAAGCTAAACTACCTCAATTTCGAAAATTTTTTGCTACTCTTAGCTAGCTTTTTGTTACTTTTAGCTAACCTTTAGCTGCTTTTAGGTAAGCTGTTAGTATTTTTAACTAGATTTTTGCTCACTGTAACTAACATTAAGCTCTTTGTAGAAAAGCTTTTGGTGTTTTTAGCAAGATTTTTGCTTATTTTAGCTTTTAGGTACTCCCACCAGATATTTTGGCTTTACCAGACAATAAGGTGTGACCCGGTGCTGAATCCTCACCATGCCTCTGGCCCAGCAGTACACCACCTCCGTCAGGCCGAACTTCAGCTGACCCACGAACTCCTCGGCTGTTTGGGGTAAGCCACACTCCCGCTGCAGCTCTCCGATCCTCCGGGCCACTGACAGAACCTGATCGATGCCCTGCGAGGAGGAAGAGGTGAGCAGGGGGATCACGTGACGCGACACGGATCAGCGGGTCGTCACGCCTCACCTCCTTCAGGGTGCTGGTGATGTGCGGCTCCACCTGCGTGTTCTGCGTGAACACCAGGCAGGACAGCAGGGCGGCGCTCTCCTCGGGCGCCAGCGGGCTCAGGACGTTCTCGAACAGAAGCTCGGTCAGCAGAAGCTCGTGGCTGCTGATCTGACACGCCACCCGGCCCTTCAGCTGCACGGCACCGCTGCTGTCCACGTACTGGAGCGACTGGAGGACCTGAGACGACACCAGGGGGGGACATAATCTCTGAGATTAAACACTGAACTCTAAATATGTCCTGTAAAACTTTTTGACTTTTCAGAATTATGTTTTGTATAGTGGTATTAATTTATATTTTCAGATCTTCCAAGGAGCCAATTATGGAACTCTC
>NW_013952500.1:85774-87559 GCF_001266775.1 Austrofundulus limnaeus | reverse complement strand
GCAATTATGCTGAGTCAGGCTTGATTTTTAGTAATCTTTTCCTGTTGAATMAATAAATCAAATCAATCAATCAAAAAAACCCCACTTCATTTATAACCCAAAAGAACAGTAAAGAAATCTTGACCTAAAGATTTTATTGGTCGAGTCTGATTTTAGCCACATTTGCAAGACATGGATCTAAAAACTGAGCTTTAGCTTTTAGCCAACATTGTGCTTCATTTAGCCTTTAGCTACTTTTCTACATTTAGAGTTTAGCTAGTGCATTGTTTCAGATTTTAATGTATTGCTGTTTTAGCTTTTAGCTGACGTACTGCTCATTTTAGGTTTTAGCTAGTGTACCGCTTGTTTTACCTTGTAGCTAATATGTTGTTGTTTCAGCTTTTAGCTAGTGTACCGCTGGTCTTGGGTTTGAGCTAATATGTTGCCATTTTAGCTTTTAGGTGGTGTACTGCTTGTTTTAGCATTTAGCTAGTGGGTTGCTGTTTTAGCTAACATTGTTTTATTCAGTTTTTAGCTTGTGTTCTTTTTTTCATATTTAGCTAATGTGTTGTTTAGCTTTTAGCTGTATGCTAGTGTTTTAGCTTTTAGCTAGTGAACTACTTATTTTGGGTTTTAGTGTGTTGTTAATTTTGATCTTAGCTAATGTTTTTTTCTATTTGACATTTAGTTTGTGTTCTTCTTTTCAGCTACTGTGTTGTTCTTTTAGTAAGTAAAACTTTATTTATACAGCACCTTTCAAGAAATCACAAAGTGCTTAAACAAACAAATAAAAAAATACACAAAGCAAATTTAAACAAAAACTGATAAGTTTTTAGCTGACCTTTAAAAGAGTCCACAGATTCTGCTGATGTTAAATTCATTTTAGCTTTTAGCTAGTGTGTTGCAGTTTTAGGTTTAGCAATTTTAGCTTTTAGCTAACGCTGTGTTCTATTCTGCTTTTAAGCTTTTTTTTTAGCTAGTGTATTGCTTGTTTTCGCTTTAATAGTAGCTAATGTGTTGTTTTAGCTCTTAGCTAGTGTATTGCTGCTTAAGATTGTAGCTAATGTGTTGCTGTTTTAGATTTTAACTAACATTTTGTTCTATTCAACTCGTAGCTTGTGTTTTTATTTAGCTAGCATTCTATTTTTTTAGCTAGTGTTCTGCTTTTGTAGCTTTTACCTAGTATTCAGCTTCTTGGATAAGAATGGAAATCTCACATAAATCATTTAAAAACAAAAATAGCCAAATACATTGCAGTATTATATAAAGTAAGAGACTTATTTAATGATAAAGCTCTGTTTATATTATATAATGCAATTGTTCCACACTTGATTTACTGTGTTGAAGTCTGGGGTAAAGCGCGCAAAACAATCACAAATCCTATTTTTATTTTACAGAAAAGGGCTGTCAGAATTATCTCCAAAACATTACCGTCACCCATCAAATATATTATTTTCTAAATTGAAATTATTAAAATGTTATGAGTTGCTTGATTATAATATCTCATAGATTATGTATAAGGTTCATAAAAAGTGTACCTTTAAACATACAGTTATATTTTAAGAGAAAAAGTTTATATAATCTTAAGGGACTTGAGATGTTTATAAAACCTAAAATTCGAACAAATTTGAAGGATAGATGCACTTCAGTTCAAGGAATAAGATTGTGGAATAATCTGGAAAATGATTATAAAAATGTCCTGATGCATCTCAGGCAACCTTCAGGTAAAAATGAAGACCCCAAACCCAGACCCAAACCAGTGGTTATTCCGTATGTTGCGGGTGTTTCGGAGAAACTGAGACGTTT
>NW_013952500.1:80896-83286 GCF_001266775.1 Austrofundulus limnaeus | reverse complement strand
TTTTTTGTGTATAAAAGTTTTAGTTTTATTTTTAAATTAAATGAATAATAAAAAAAAAGAGCTGTGAATATTTCTGCGAGTCTTTTCGTTGCAATGACGTCTCTAAAACAGAAGATCTCGGGTCCAGACCTTGATCCTCTGGTGATACTCAGGCAGGAGAGTCAGAGACTGATCTGACATCAGAAACAGCAGCCGGTCCAACTCCTCCTGAACGCTCATCCTCTCTTTAATACGAGCAAACTGAAACACACACAAACACAGTTCCTCAAAACCAATAAAATAACACATAAGAGCAAAAAAAAATGTTTTTAACACAGACCAGTCAGTGTCAGAATGAGCACCGGCTGCAGGAAAAATGATGAGATTTACTAAATGATGAGATTTACTGAAATAAATTTTTATCTTTTACAGTTTGTTGTGGAAACAGACGGCTCAGATGCTGGAGACACGTCTCAAAGAGCACAAAAGCAGAAATGTCACGACGCAGTTTGATGTCATTTTGATGAAAGAGGAGGAGAAACGATAAGAGGAAAWAAAAGAGTCAGGATGTGAGATGAGTGTCGTCTGAAAGGCTTTGATGTTAATGAGCTGCTGTAATATTCAACTGGAGAACAAAAGGAGTTCAGTTTGATGAGTTTATTAACAAACACACTCAGAACTGTCTTATTAATAATCACACACACACACTAGGGGYTGGGCAATATTGGCAAAAAAAATTCATCACGATTAATTGTGGTATTTAGTCGATAACGATTAATTGTGTGAATGCCGTTAAGGCACTTTGTTTTTATTTTTTACTTTTTCGTGCTTCTTTCTGCTAGTTATAGTTCTTTATGCTTTTTACAGCTGCTTTCTGCAATATTCAGATATTTTAGCCTTTAGCTTTTTTATGCTAATTCAGCTATAGCTCTGCTTCTTTTTGTTATTTTTATGCTTTTTCTGCCTTTTTTACTTTTTTGTGCTTCTTTCTGCTAATTTGAGTTATTTATGCTTTTTACAGTTGCTTTCTGCAATATTCAGCTATTTCAGCCTTTAGCTTTTTATGGTAATTCAGCTATATTTTGGTCCTTTTTTCTGTTTTTCTGCATTTTTCTGCWTTTTTCAGCTTTTCAAATTTAACTTATAATAATTCTTTCGCTAATTCAGCTCAATTTCAGCTTCTTCTGCAGCTTTCAGCTTACGTTCTCAGCAACAGGCATTCACACTTGCATTTTCGCAGGAAATGCAATTTCCCCTGGAGTCCCTTATGTCCTGGTCACATGACCAATTCAGTGGGAAAGATTTGCTCTTCATAAAAATCTGTTCCAAATTATGTCAAAATTACAGACTTCAGGCTAAACATGAAATTTTAAATTGTGTTGATAAATAAATAAATTACAGAACTTTTTTTTAATGTTCGTCATATTTGAAGCGAAGAGGAGCATCGAGCGGACTGACCGGGGAAATCTCCACTCAGTCTGCCTGGTGGCATTAATCGTATTAATCGATTATTGTTTTTCTGACGATTAATTGCACACGATACGATTATGCCCAACCCTAACACACACACACACACACACACACACACAAACCTGCTCTGCGAACGTGGGGGAGTGGATGCAGCTGAAAGCCCTCAGGCTGTCCTGCAGCGCTCGGAGCCTCATGCACCCCTCCACCACGTCCACGCTCTTCAGCTGGAGGTCGTTCACCGGGTCCAGGGTCGCCATGCCGCCGGGGTTCRCCTCAGCCAATCGTAAAAGCTCCTGCGTCGCCGTGGAAATGGCCTGGCCGGGAGGATCGTGCCTAGAAGGAAAAATAATAATAAACAGTTTGTCGTTTGTTGTTTTCAGTGGTTTCAGCYAAYGAGCTGCTGAGACCTGAATCGCGGMTGCTGCCTCTTGTTGTAGTTATCGATGATCCTGTCAGGAATCACTTTCAGTGTTTTCACTGTGATGGCTGAGATGTCTTGAAGCTTTAGTTTCTGCACCGTGTGGCTGCAGGAACCTGAGGGAAACAAATTAAATCAGCGCAGGTGTAACAAACGACCAACAGCCCCTGAAAACCGTCGACCTGCCTTCAGGGACGAACAGAGCCGTGTTGTAGAGGTGCACGAACGCTGCGTTGTCCTTTCCTTCGCCCTCCTCGTTACCTTTCTCACAGAGAATAAGAGCCGTGAAGGTGCGGTTCACCGCATCACTGGACACCTGGGAAACACAGAAAAAAAGTAAAGGATGTGCAAAAAGCAAGGTGAATGCTTAACGTTAAAAGATTTTTGCTGAAAGCTGCCGAAGTCGAGCTGATGTGAGATGCATTTTAACAGCTGACTTTTGCTTAACGTAAGAAACCAAAGTGAAAAATCAGCAGAAAAATGTGTCAAAAAAGCTGAACAGAGCAGAAATGTACCTAAAATT
>NW_013952500.1:72908-78327 GCF_001266775.1 Austrofundulus limnaeus | reverse complement strand
TTTAGCTACTTTTAGATAACATTTTGCTACTGTTAGCTTAAAGCTAACATCACACTACTTTTAGATATTACGTTTTTCTTGTGTTGTTTAGATAGCATTTTGCTCATTGTAGCTTTGAATGTTTTACCTTAGTGTTTAGCTACTTTTAGCCAAACATCTATTCTCTAGTTAATCTTCTGCTACCTTTAGCTAGCCTTTCACCACTTTTAGCTTCTTGCCAGATTTTTCCAGTTTTAATTTTTGCTTAGCATTTAGCTCTCTAGCTGTAAATGTTTTGCTCTACTTAGCATTTAGGTTGGGTTTTGCTACTTTTAGTTATCCTTTTGCCATCCATTTGCTACTTTTAAATTTTAGTTAGCATTGTGYTYCTTTTAGCTTTTAATGTTCCTCTYAATTTAGCATTTAGCTAGTGTTTTGAGACTTTTAGCTCCTAACCAAACACTGATACTAGTCTTTAGTTAGTCTCACCGTCATCATGACGTGAAGATCTGCCATCTCATGAACGCCCGATTTACACAAAATGATGACGGTGCCAGTGGCGTCCAGGCCTCTGCGGCCCGCTCTGCCCGCCATCTGGATGTACTCCCCTGAAAACACAAATAAAAACGTTAAAACTCTGCTTTATGTTTCTTAAATCYAATTCAAACTAAAGTGAAATGTTTTAGACAGAAAAGGAAAACGGGGAGACCTGGCAGCAGGTTTCTGAATCCGGTCCCGTCGTGTTTCCTGATGTTGTCGAACACYACGGTCCTGGCGGGCATGTTGACCCCCATCGCGAACGTTTCTGTGGCAAACAGCACCTGGGAGAGGACGGGGTACTTTAAACACTCAAACATGTGTTGTTATAGCTCTTCTGCTCCGACTCACCTTAACGAGACCTCGAGAGAAAAGCATCTCGATGACCTCCTTCAGGATGGGCAGGATCCCGCTGTGATGGACGGCGATGCCTCGCTTCAAAAGGTCCCGCATGAGTAAAATCTAAAGCAGCGTGTCAGGATATTCTGATTAATACATCTTTAACGTATCGTTCTCACAGCTCGTATTTAAAGTGTTTGTGACATGCATGTTCTTCAAAAACAGAAAGTCTAAGAAAACATCTTTATATTTAAGAAAGTTGAAATAATACAAACAATTGAAGCCATTTTGTCCCATAACTGGCATATTTTCTTTTGAACTTGGCTCAGACAAAATGAAACAGGAAGTGACATCAAAGGGGAACACTTTAACAAAGAAAACTCTCTGGTCTTTGTTTATTGTAATAATATTATTTGAACTCTGACTCTTCTTCATCTCATAGTGACTCAAAATAATCTATAGAAACATCAGAGTCTTCTCTACAGTCTGGGTTGTTGGCTGTTGTAGCAACGCTCTGTTTACATTCAGACATTCCCCTATGACATCACTTCCTGTTACTTCACAAGCAAATATCTCAACAACTGTTCATCTCAGCRACATGAAATTTCTTTTGCGATATTTTATCACTGTCCTCTTTCTAAAAATGCCTTCATTTGTTCACCGGCACTTTAATGTAACTTTTTACCTGCGGCAGCTGCCGGTCTCCTCCTCGGAGGCGGCTGAGGCTTTTCTGGAAGAAGGAGTGGACCTCCGCCTTCTCCACAGAGGTGGTGAGGTCCATGGAGTCCAGCGAGCGGGCGTTCTCGTCGCACCGGGCCCGGGAGAACGTGAACGCCACCACCGGGGTCTGCTGCCGTTGAGACAGGAAGTGCAGAAGGGCGAGCCACACCGCCCGGTCCTGGAGGAAGACAGGAAGGTGAAACACCAGCAACAAAATAATAAAGGTCGGCGAGGCGACGCGAGGCAATTACCTGACTGGCTGAGGTGTTCTGAGAGGTGATTTTAGCGCCGAACGATTGGGCGTGCTTGCTGGTGCGCTCCTTCTTTGCGTCGACAGCAGCGTAGTACCTGAACCAGAGAAGAGCCGTTTCTTTAACAGGAAACGAATCAGTCAAAGAGGCGTGGAGCGGCGCGGCGTGTCGAAGCCCCACCCTTTAGTGAGGAAGTTTCCTGCGGCGTCCACCAGCAGGAACATCTCCTTCTGGGTCTTGGTGCTGTTTCCTGTGTACAGGTGATGCTCCAGAGGGACGGGCCTCTTCATGGTGCTGATCACATAAATGTGCCTCTTTTTGATTCGGCTGCGAGGACGGAGAGCCGACGTCAAACACAAACCACATCTTTAACGCTCCGTGCTTCCGGTGACGTCGTCTTACCCGATCCACTCGCTGAACTCCAGCGCGTTCGGGACGGTGGCGCTGAGGAGGATGATGCTGACGTGATCGGGAAGCATGATCAACACCTCCTCCCAAACAACCCCCCTCTGAGGAAAACAATAAATAATTACCCCTCATGTCATCCATGAAACTGATCAAATCAAAACCTGCAGGAAGGATGTCTGACGTCTGCGTCGTTGATGTAGTGGACCTCATCGAAGATCACCCACTCCAAGTCCCTGATGACCTCCGAGCCGTTGTAGAGCATCGAGCTGAACGCAGACAGAGCTTTAATTCATTTTAAATCCTCACGCTGATTAAAACGTGACGAGGGGACAACGTACCGGAGGATCTCTGTGGTCATGATGAGACAAGACGACTCGGGACTGAGCTGGACGTCGCCCGTCAGGAGTCCAACGTCCCCGAAGGTGGTTTTAAAGTCCCTGAACTTCTGATTGGACAGAGCCTTGATGGGAGACGTGTAGATGGTCCTACGGGTTCAAACAAACAGCAAAAACAAACAAAAAAAAGGGGGATTCAACTCTACAGAAAGTATTTATGGAAAGTCTTTACATCAAAAAATCACTCATGACAATATTTAATTTAAAAAATAAAAAAATAACTATATATTTTATTTTGGCGCCACCAAGTGGCTAATTTATATTTACACATGTAAAAATCTGATCAGTAACAAACTTTAAAATCATTCTAAATAAAAAAGGAAACTTTATGTAAAAGTGTTTCTTTTTTCTCCATAAAAAATAATCTTTTATTATGAAAGAGGATTAGGATTACAGTGCAAAACCTTTTTTTTTTTTCAGAATATGGAAATTCTGGAAGAGAAACAATAAAAAACACTTTTTTTAATCACAGTAACCCTAATCCTCTTCAGTATTTAAAGGTTAAATATAACTTTTGCTTAAATAACTTAAAAACAGTTTATATCTTCTTTTCAGTTCAATTTCCTGTTAATATTAATAACTAAATGATCTCATCCGGTGATTTGTTTTTTCTCAGTGTGGAGCCCCGGCCTGCGGCGGGTGATAATTAGCTCATCCTGACAAACACGCACCTCGTCATGTGCTTCTGGGAGAGCGCGATGGCGTACTCGGCCACCACCGTTTTGCCAGCCGAGGTGTGCGCGGCGACGAACACGGACTCGTGGGCCTCCAGCCTCAGCACCGCCTGCTTCTGGAAGGTGTCCAGCTCAAAGGGCCACTGAGGCAGAGGAGCGGGTCGGGTGAGGGGAACCGATCCGTTTGGGTGTTTAAACAAACATTAAACGGGGATTTTCAGGCTGACCTTGAATGCTGGGTTAGGGATGCGTTTGTAGAAATCTTCGCAGGGGGAGGTTATGTCCACGGGAATGGCCCATTTCTTTTTATCCTCTGGGTTTTCTCTCGCCTTTGGCTTTTCCTCTTTTCCTGTTTTTGCTGGGGACGAGGCGGACACAGCATCCTGAGGACAGAATCGATAAAGTTAACTTGGATTCAGTTTAATTAGCAAAAAATCCCAGAAATGCATTAAAGTGAAGGATCTGTAATAAGCACCTTGATGTCTAAATCTTCCAGACTGTTAGTCCTGGGAAGTTTGACGGCTTCCTCAGTTTGTTTGCCTCCTTCCTCCTTCTCCTCTGCATCAAGCTGCAGATCAGAAATCTCCAGCGTGGACAGTAGAGACATCAGGTTCACCTCTGCCTTTGCTGTTTTATTTATATTATCTTTACAAAACAAATTACGAAGAGAAAAAAGTGAATAGTTACATTTTAAATTACAAAACTGCCCTTTTTTAATTAACACAAAATCCAACCTTTGTTTGTAAAATCCATCCCAGCTTTGAGTCCAGGAGGAACTTGGAGTAAATCTGTGAGGCAAAAAATAGCAACGTTAACAACGTTTGGTGGCGTTCTCATCTAAAACTCAAATTTAGAAATCACCATTCTCAAAGTCTATTTCCTCTTCCAGCTCTGACTTCTTTTTAATCTGGTCCAGAGTCAGTTCCTCCATCCCGCCTGGAAAAAATCAAACACAAATCAGTCAAGGACAACACAAACACCCGACCTGTTCTAAACAACAAATTAGAGGTTGTTTTAAAATGATGCACGTCACCGGGGAGGAAGGGGTAGTTTGTGTTGCTTCCTCTGAGACTTTCTGCAGGAGGTCCGGGCCGACGCTGCAGCGACAGCGAGTTTTTCGCTGACAGGTCGGTGTTTTCCAGTAAAACCTTTCAGTGTTGAAAGGAAGAGGTTTTAAACACAGCATTGAAGAGATTCTGCGTGTTTGGTGGAAAGACTGAACAAATCAAGGCAACAGAATTAATAATTGACTAAAAAGCATAAAAGAAGGGAAGCTGTTACCTCCGTGAARTCCAGCAGCATCCCTGTGGTCGGATCTCTGACCACAGAGAGCCCGGAGTGAAGAGCAGACGAGGAGCAGGAGAGCAGAGCGTCCACRTTAATTTTCCTCTGCGTCACTCTGGTGAAGACGATCATTTGAATTTTACTTTCATTCATTTGGTTTTGCGACACGACAAACAGCGTTACGTACTTGAGAAACTTCTGAAAGGCGAAGTCTGTGTCATGAACAGGAAGCCAGGCAGGATCACGTAAAAATCGTTTCTCCACTTCCGTCTCCAGGTTCAGGCTGGTGGAAGGAAGTCCGTTGGGAAGCTGCAGAAAGAAAGAAAAAATACACCAGAAAAGCTGAACATCCCTCAATTATAAGTTCTTGAAATGCATCCAGAAGATGATGGTTTAAAACGACAGAGGAAGTCTGTGATTTGAGACGTTTGAAAAGGAAAAGGTCATGGCTTCTCTTTCCATAAAGCGTGCAATTTACCCCATGTTTTCCCGGCCATCATCTATCCTTTGAGATTATGGTGGAACTAATACTTTTAGGTTTAAGATAGTAATTCATGACATCATTTAATGACCTACGTTTTCATGACATGCTGTTTATCTGCTGATAGAATAATTAAAGTCAGAACAAGATTTGCTAAYAACAGTCATTCTTAGATATCACTTGTGTTTATCTTTGTGTTTTCCATTGACCTAGCATTTCCTTAGGATGAAATCTTGCTAAGATGACATATTTGTTAAACAATATATATATATATATATACACTGCTCAAAAAAATAAAGGGAACACTTAAACAACGCACGCTGACTCCCGATCTTAATCAATGAAATATTC
>NW_013952500.1:63067-71563 GCF_001266775.1 Austrofundulus limnaeus | reverse complement strand
ACCTGGATGTAAACAAGTTTTATACAAAGGTATCTATTATTTAAGGCCGTAATAAATAACAAAACCTATCTTGTAATTATTTATATTGTGTTTTGAGTTGATTATGTCTGTAATTTTCCCACAAATGAGTTTCATTGTCGTTTCTGGCTCATGAGCTAGCTAGTTAGCGGTGGTGATTAGCTTGAAAAATACAACTCGTATAATTAWAAGAATTTACTTTTTGTTCGCTTTAACAAATCTATGTGTAATTATAGCTGTTGTGTGTTGTATTAGTTCTGTCATGGTGATGTTTCCAAATTCACTGACGGAGGAAGAGGAGGCTTTACAGAAGAAGTATGCTAAACTGAAGAAAAAGGTAGGCATAACTTATTTTGTGTCACATTTGCAAGTATAATAAGCATTTTGTGTTAGGTGTGTTGATTAAACACGTGAAGAGACAAATGAGGAACCAAAACAAGAAAAGGAAGAAACCATTAGGATAAAAAAAGAAAGAATATGTAGAGATAATGCAGCTAAAAGTTTTCCTATACCTTCAAAAAAAAAAAAACTCTTTGAAATACTCAGTGTTTTATTTTATTTTATTTTTTCAGAAAAAGGCACTGCTTGCCCTGAAGAAGCAGAGTTCAACCAATCAGACAAATCAGAGTGGTTTGAAACGAAGTAAGTGAAGGCGTTTTTTTAACACGTTTATGTCAGTATGTTTATTATATTAAACTATTTCTCCAGGCATTGTTGAAAAATTGATAATGTTGCCAAATTTCTTCATTTTCAAACCCTCTGTGATTTGTTTGTCTCAGACAAATACTTCGACAGTGACCACAAAATTTGATATGCTTTTGTTTCTCTTCTGTTTATTTATTTTTATTTATTTATTTTGTTTACAGCTCTGTCAGACCAGCCTGTTGTCGATACGGCAACGGCGACAGAACAAGCAAAGATGCTCATTAAGTCAGGGGCTATCAGTGCTATTAAATCAGAGAACAAGAACTCTGGATTCAAACGGTCTCGAATGCTGGAAATCAAGCTGAAGGTAGAAACATACCAGCTCATATGTGTTTGTMCTCTAGTGTGCTGTTAAACAGTTTGGTTTTGTGTTTCTCATCAGGACCCAGAGAAAGGTCCAGCTCCTGCTTTCCTACCCTTTCAGAGGAGTGTCTCTACAGACGATGACCAACCGGAGGTACAGGAGCGAAAACATGACATAACATTGTCACAAATCTTCATTTTGTGCCTTTAAAAACAACAWAAATTATTCCTGAAAACTCAAGGTGAAAAACAATTCTGTACGTGATCCTGGTTAATATGAAGCTTTTACGTCTTTGTGGTGTGTTTTTGCAGTCTGCAAAGCGAGCCAGCAGGAAATCCCTGTACGAGAGGTAACGCTCAAAACCACAACGAATACACAGCGCGGCGTGTTTGATGTGCCTAAAGTGTGATTCTAACGTTGCTCGGTCGTGTCACCGCAGCTTCGTCAGCTCAAGCGACCGATACCGGGATGAGGACGAAGGAGGCAGCGTCTCATCTGGCCGCGACACGGAGAGAGAGCGAGATATGGACAGAGAGTGGGACAGGGAACGAGACAGAGATAGAGACAGAGAGCGAGATAGAGATAGAGAACGAGAGCGGGACAAGGACAGAAGCAGAGAAAGAGACAGAGAGAGGGAAAGAGATCGAGACAGAGAACGGGACAGAAGCAGAGAAAGAGAACGAGAACGGGACCGAGAAAGAGACAGAGATGGACCTTTCAGACGTGAGTGTTGTTTGTTGTATCTGACAGTGTCCTAAAGTGTTATCTTTAGACAACTTGTATCAAGAAAAGTCCCAGATCACATTTAAATTTATCARCAAAGACCCAAATCTCCAAGTCTTATCAACTTTCCTGGAATTACCCATAATTGTCTCAATTGTCTTGTGTTCTATAAGGTTAGATCTGAGCTCCAGAATTAAAGTCACTTAAGCTCAATAAGAGCATCTGATTTGTAACCTTTGATGGGTCTAAAATCTCTTAAAAGTGTCTAAAATACTATATTAGGATAAACATTTTTTTTCATATAGAATCACAAAATCATCTAATTTACTTGCTTTTTAATTTCTGGGTTGCAGGAGAGCTGCTTCCTAACAATCTGGATATACTTGAGAAAATCTCATTTGTACCTAGAATTCTTTGCACAATCAGACACAGGAGTGCTGTTAAAAACTGAGCTCATTATAAACCTTTCAAAATAAAATGTTGCACAATATTAAATCTATGTAATTCTAATTGGTGTAAAGAGTGAGATTAATTCAGGGAAGTTTTAATTTATGCTTATTGTTTGTTTTTTATTTTATTTAATTTTTACTCCCAGGATCAGACTCGTACCCCGAGCGAAGAGGTGTTCGAAAGGGCAACACGGTGTACGTTTACGGCTCGGGTCTGGTCGAGGACAGCCTGCGCTCTGCCTTCTCTCAGCACGGAAACATCATCGACCTCTCGATGGACAACCCTCGCAAGTATGAAACCGCTGATTATTCCCGCAACGCTCCAGCGGCGCTCCTGATCTGATGTGATCCGCTGCTTGTTTTCAGCTGTGCGTTTATAACGTTTGAGAAGATGGAGTCTGCAGACCAGGCTGTCGCAGAGGTTCGCATCCTGATTACTTTAATAAACAAAACCAGACTTGAGTGTTTTATTCCCGCCTCTCTTGTTTTTGCCTCGTAGCTGAACGGAGTCGTCGTGGGAGACGTTCAGATCAGGGTCAGCATCGCCAGGAAGCAGCCCATGTTGGACGCCGCCACCGGCAAATCCGTGTGGGCTTCGCTGGGTAAACGCYGCTCTCCTCTTCTTGGTTCCGACGCACGACAACGGGTCGACTCTCACCTCTGTTTGTTTCTTTCGCAGCCGTGCAGAACAGCACTAAAGGCTCCTACAGGGACAAGAGGAACCAGGTGGTGTACAACGAAGATTTCCTGGGCTGAAACCTTTCCTGTTCTTACGTTAACATGTTAATCTTTGTTGTCCCTAAAGCGGTTTGTTCGTTGAGCTCAATAAATACATAATCATGTATTTTTTCCCTCTTGACTGAGATTTGGTCAAAAAGATCAGCTTATTTAAATATCTAGTCCAGAGTTTGATGTTTTAAAACCCACATACACAGATTTTATGTACTTTTATTAACAGCATTTAAGGAGCAGCGATGTAAACATTGTTTTGAATGTTTATTACCTCTTCATACCAAACTCCTATTTACATATTTTACACTTTTTAAAATCAGTTTTTGTGCAGCAGGTTAGTTTTCAGCACAGTGACAGGAGAATCGTTACACATTACAATACACACACACACACACACAAAAAAAAATTGTCAGCTTATTTACTTGTTTACAGGTTTTGGGACTTGTGATGAGACGTGTTAAAAACGGTTCACAGTTTCAGAAACAAAAGAGGCTTAAAAATACTTTTTTTAAAACGAATGAAGAATTAAGACTTTTCTGCTTTGGTGTCRGCGTTTCCCCATCAGCGCACAAATTAAACACGCTCAGGGAATTTATTTTTCTAACTTCACCCAGCCCCCCGAAAATAAAACAATATATTATTTATGCTGCAAATTAAGGCATAAGTTCTACAGGGATGGAAGATTTCCTGGCAGTAAAATTCAAAGGATTTAAATGACTCTGCACGTCCTTCATGTCAGMGTCGGTTTCCCTCCAGCTGCAGGTCAGATGTTTACGTCTCCGTTTCGACCTACGACACCTGGTCGGCCACCAGACATTCCTGATCGTCCTCCTGCGCTCCTMCGGCAGCGCCGATCGCTCTCTCCCGCTCCTCCTGCTCGTGCAGCGAGTTCTGGCCCGTGGTTTTGCCGTGCTGCTCCTTCAGGTGGCGCCGCAAGGCGGGCTTGTGGGCGAAGCGGGCGTGGCAGTAGGCGCAGTGGTGCGGCCGCTCGCCGCTGTGGAGGTTCATGTGGTCGATGAGCGTGGACTTCTGCGTGAACGTCTTGTAGCAGAGGGGGCACTGGTGGGCCTTGCTGCCCCCCCGGTGCACGGCCATGTGCCGGGTGAGGTTGGTGGCGTGGTGGAAGTGTTTGCCGCAGCAGGGGCAGACGTACAGCAGGTGGGTGGAGCGGGAGTGGACGGCCAGGGAGTGGGCCGAAGGGAACGTCAGGCCGCAGTGTTCGCAGATCACGGGGCCGGCCACGCTGGAAGTGGATCCCACCACGGCGACGGACTCGTCCCCTCCCTCATTCGCCCCCACGGTCAAACCTGAACTCCCCTCGCCGGCGTCTGACTCCTCCACGGAAAACTGGTTCAAACTGTTGGGTGAAATGATGGGTCTGTCTCCATGACTGCTGCCCAGGCTGAAGTCTAACCTGGGGATCTCAGCTGAGAGGTAACTTCCTGCTGCTGCTGCTTTCAGCTCCTCCTGGCTGTAGTCCAAACCCAAACCCCCTCCCAGCCCACCCGCTGTGAGAAACCACAAGTCCTGCCGGTGAGCTATACTGAGAGGTCGCTTCTCCTGAGAGGACGCCCAGCGTTTCTTTTTGAAGCCCCTCCCCTTTCCCCGCCCCCTGCCACGCCCAACTTTAGGGTCGGACAGCCTGCGCCTGATCGCCTGCAGGCCTTCCAACGTGAGCCCCCCAAAGGTGAGCTCCCCCGCTGAATTCAAGTCATATTCGCTGCCATCTCCGGCAATACCGACTTGTGTCTCTGTAAGACAGAGATCCTGAGGGACGTCGTTAGAAGCTCTCTCCTCGCGCTCTCTGGTCGCCTGCTCTTCCTCAGACATGTACATTCTGAACAGATTATAGTCGGGCTTCACCTCCTCCTCCTCGTCTGATACGTTCACCTGCGACAAAAGATTTAAGTGCTTAGGTCGTCTTCAGATGATCATTCTACAAGTTAAAAGGTCAAACGTTAGAATTTCATCGGTACCACAAGGCTCCCCTCGTAGATGGCTTATAAATAGTTTATAGATTTTATAAATCATTAATAAATGTTTATTATGGATTAATTAAAAACGCGAAATAGACAAAACTGTTCAGTTTCCTGCCAAATGGTGAGCCAAATCTGCTAAGTTTGTAAGCACAATTATGTATTGGAAGCACATATTTGAAAAGTAATAWTGTACTATTTTACTGAATTATACATATTAACAACTGTCAAAGGGAGCCTTATTGTAAAGTGTAAGATAGTACACCATTTATAAGGCTCTATTATGACATTATTATTATTATTATACTGTTTTAAACTTTACAATAAGGCTCCTTTGATTACTGTGGATATGTATAATGCAATAATACAGTACAATATATGTAAAATATGTGTTTTCAATAAATTATTGTGCTTACAAGGTAGTTAACTAGTCTGAAATGTTTAATAAAGCACTTTAGATGTAATATATACATGAACAGATTTGAGTCACTATTTGGCAAGAAACAGGACAATTGTCTCCTTAATTAATGAATAATAAACACTAATTTATAAGGTGTTTACAGATTAATTAATAACAAATCTATAAGCTATTTATAAGGGGAGCCTTATTGTAAAGTGGTACCCTAAAATCTTTCTCAATAACCTCTTATCTGAATCACATCAGATCTGTTGGGACAACGACAACAAAAAGGCTGTAAAAGTTAAGTGGTACAAATAAAAAGCAGCTAAGGGAGCGTTTTACAGCCATAGCTAACAGGTCAGTGAGAGAACTTGTTTTAGAGAGGTTGAATCAGAAGTAAAGCTGGGCAGAGGTGCTCTGTCACCGTCAGAGCTGAATAAAATACAATTTAGCTGAAAAAAAAAAACAAAACAAAACATAAACCAGAACAGGTACCCTAACACAAGGCTCGTCCAGAGCAGGGCTGTGGTCATGCCGAGTGCTGCCTTGAGCAGATGTTTCGCTGTTCTCCTCCACTGAGTGCACGGCGGGGCTGTGCTGTTGCACGGGGGAGGGTCGAGAGGGGGGAGGTGAATCATCGTGAACACTGGCGCTGATTATAACTGGCTGCGTCTGGCTTTCCTCTTCTGTCGCCTGAACATTCAAGGAGAACAGGAAATGGGATAGCTTTAAAGATTTAAGTGAAAATAATCCTGACAAAAATTTTTAAAAAATAAAATAGAGGAAGTTGGGACAATTACATTTAAAGACAGTTGTATTTTTATTATTTGAAAGGAACTGCACGCTGCTTTAGTGACTGTTTTGATACCAWCGGGTGTGGAAATCTGACCTTCAGTGCACCGGGGTTCTTCAGCTGAACGTATTTCTCCAGCGCTCCCCTGCACCGCTCCACAATGTGCTCCATCTGAAAGTAGCTAGCAGCAGTCAGGTAGCTGACAATTTCCTCCGGATTGAATTGCAGGAAGCCAGTGTAGCACGACTGAAGCAAGTCGCACACCACCGACGAGCTATACAGCATCGAGACCTGGATAAAAGAAGAAAACRTTTGTTTTTTTTCCTTTGCTGTAAACGTGTTAAACCGAKTTAYGATCACGACRTAGCGTGTGGTTGTGTTCCTTCACCTGAAGCCTGGGCGACGGGTTGAGGAGGAACTGATCCCGTAGGAAGGGCGAGCAGGCGGCTAGAACCACCTTATGTCCTTTGAACGTCTGGTTGTTGCTGGCCACGATGGTRATGTCACAGAAATGCTGGCGAGACCTGAGCAAGTTCATGTGCTTCAGGGTCATGTCCCCGTGTCCTGGTAACCGGAAACACACTATATCCATCTTGTCTGAAAAGAAACACAGCATGTTTTCTTCAAATCGTCAGAAAAGTCCATTTATTGCAAAAAGAAAATGGARGACAGGAGGGTTCAGTACCTTTTATAATTGAGCTTAATGAGCTTCACAAACACTCACCGAGTTATCCTCTTTTTTTCTCTATTGTTACTGATTTTCTGTATGTTGAACACACTCATTTGATGAGAATAAACACCCCTTATTACACTGTTATTGCAGATTGTGAAATATATAAAAAAAAACAATGACATTTGGCAGCTTTTCAAACAAATCTGTGATTGGATTCAGGCTTTCCAAGAGCTATCACAAATAAAACACACGTTTGTAAACATTTTTATTACAAATTCAGACCATGAAATGTTAGGATTTTCAATTTTTTTAGTAAATTTAGGTTATTTAGATTACAAATAGGTGTAAAATAAAGAAATGAATCTATTCACTTATTTATGTGCAAAGAAATATCCAAATATTAATAATTTACCTGTCTAAAGATGAGATGAAACTTGCGTGTTAAAATAATGCTTTAAATCTGGGTAAAAATTTAGTGCAACAAGTTAAAAAAAGAGTTATTGCTGAAGTAAAAAAAATAAATGCATATGATATAATGAAATCATCTTAAAAGCATCTTAATACTCAGTTAAACGTATTAAAGTAGTATAAATTAGTCTCATTGTTGTGTCTGTAAGGTAAATGCTAATCAAAGCTTTGAAAAGAGGAAGGTCGAAAAAGTATTGCCTCATTTTCACGTTTTAGTCGCWAAAAATGGTTTAAAAATCCAAATRTAATAGTAGAAMCTGTAATATATTTTTMTCTTTCTATTAACTAAAGCGACCGSYTTAAAAYATTAAAATAAATGGCGACATTTGCATTTTTTTTAACTCCTATTGTTGTTGTAGCCCAGCTAGCTAACCCACCTGAGTGTTAGCTACCTTTAGCTAGTATATAACTGTTAGCTTTTTTATCTTCTAAACTAAAAAAACAAACGAATCTCCACATACACCCCAAACTTTTACCATGACTCACCTTGTGGTSTGTCTTTTCCTTTATTTTGTCAAGTAGTTCTGTAAACAGTACGACCGTAAAATATGTTTGCCGACCAACAAAATCTGCACATTTCACACAGCTACAGCCTCGATTACTGTTTACTTTTCGGCCCCCTTATTTTAACCGGAAGTACGTCCCGTGATAACAAATTACAAACCGCTAAAGAGCCGCCAGCTTTCTGACTTTGAGTCGGTTTGTGAGCGGAGCCTCCTCTCTCGGAGAACTGTAAATAAAGAGCATGCCAGCTGATTTCTGATCAGCTTTTCGAAAAATCAATGAGATCTGAAAGGGGGCGGGGCTTGGGTAGATGACGCAGCACGTTCAGATTTCTGCCTACGTTCACTGAGAAYCATGTCAACAATCACTCAGAAAGCAGGCCAGACGTTTTACTAGAAATTAGTCATTATTCAGGGGGTTAACTTGTTTTTCTCTGGGTACCAGCACATATAGGGGTAAGAGGAAATGAAAAAGCAGATAAAATGGCAAAGAAAGCAGTTCAAGAGATTAACATTATAATTAAGACAAGTAAATCTGAAGCGAAAAGCATAATTAAAGAAAGACTGAAGACAGAATGGCAGAAGAGATGGGAGAGAGATAACAAAGGGAGGTGGTTTTATAAGATTCAAAGGAKGGTAGGAGAAACGAGAGCTGGRAAAAGGACCAGAAAAGAAGAAAGAGTGGTAACAAGTTTGAGATTTGGACACACAGGACTTAATTTTACACTTTTTGCAACACAAAAACATAATAC
>NW_013952500.1:57559-62265 GCF_001266775.1 Austrofundulus limnaeus | reverse complement strand
TAGGTGGCGGTAACGCGCATCTTCAGTTTTTTGCCAACCGCCATTAAACGCAAGAAGAAGAAGAAGAAGAGAAACATGTCGGCATCCCAGACGTCGACAAAGGTAGCTAATGTTCTGCGATTCAAAAAGGCTCTTTAACGACATTAATGCTAATTTATCATCTTGTTGACGCACGGTTTATTAAGTAAATGCATTTTAATGATAGTGTCATTTTCATCAAGTGTGTTTGTCGTCTATACTGCCTCTTTATTAAGCTATCTATGCTAGCAGTGTTAGCTTTGGTGTTGTTTTAATTCATTGTTAAATTAAATGTTGATGATTATTTAGTTTTAGGCCGGTTTTGTAAGTGCTTTCTTGCGCTGTGAAGTCGCTTCTTAACGTTTGGGGCTTTGACATGTTGTTCTTTTAATTTATGAACAGTTAAATATCCAAGTTAGTTGCAAAGTTTAGTTTTTCTTCGCACAAACCAGCACTTATTTACGATAGAATTTCGTGCAATTCTTAGCCCCCCTGATTTGCTGCCCCCCACATCCTCTTGAGTACCCAGGTTTTTCCTTTTTCAATTCCCCTACCCATTTAGGAATAGAACCTCATAAATATAAAAACAAACATTGATTTTTCAACAATTAAGAGTTAAAAACAATCATTTACATGTTATTAAAAAAATTAAAATGTAGCGCCTCTGAATAAGGACAACCAGTCTAAAACTAATGTTCTCAAACAAAGATGGAGGTTCTCAGGAGGTTATATTCATATATTTTTAATTAAATATTGAGTAAATAATTTAAATTATATATTAAATATAAAATTAGGCAGTATAGTGGCTGAGTTGGTAGAGCAACATATTGCCTCTAAAGAAAAAGATTATGTTTACACGTCCTCCCTGTGAAGGAGTGGGTTTTCTCCAGGTACTCCAGTTTTATCTCACAGACCAAAATCATATTTATTAAAACTAATATAATATCTAAAAAATAACTATAGAGAAGCAATTCTTGCAGGATGTGTGGCCTCTGTTGAAGTTAAAAATGATTGGATTGGTTGGCCGTGACATATGTGTATACCAGCTTCACTGTGAAGGGTTTGGGTTAATACTACAGTAGATGTAGTTTGTAATTGTGCTTGTTTTAGTCTTTATTTCCAGTTTTGGGGTTTTATAGTTACAGTTTTTCTTCACAAAAGTAAACATCAACAAGTAAATAAAACCTTTAACATACATAGAAGTAGGGTTGGGCATAATCGTATCGTGTGCAATTAATCGTCAGAAAAACAATCGATTACTTTTTGGCACTTGACGATTAATACGATTAATGCCACCAGGCAGAGTCCGCTCGGTGCTCCTCTCTGCTTCAGATATGATGAACGTAAAAAATAAGTTCTGTAATTTATTTATCTATCAACACAATTTATAGTTTGATGTACAGCCTGAAGTCTGTAATTTTGACACAATTTGGAACAGTTTTTTACGAAGAGCAAATCTTTCCTACTAAATTGGTCATGTGACAAGGACATAAGGGTGTCCAGGGACTCCAGGGGATTAATCGTCAAATTAATCGTTCTCGGCTAAATACCACAATTAATCGTGATTTATTTTTTTTGCCAATATTGCCCAACCCTACATAGAAGAGATAATGGCTTTAAAATTTGAAAAGCTTGTTCCTTGTAAATGTCTTTTATATATTATGTATATACTGTATATATATATATACAGTATATACATATACTCTATGTATATATATACTGTATATATATATATATATATATATATATATATACTGTGTATATATACTGTGTATATATATATATATATATATATTTAAATAAAATGACAGACATCACAGCAATCATGTTTGAAGGGAAGTTTCCCCATCACATTTAAAATTGAATTCATTTGAACCCCCACATTACTTCACTCAGTGTTTCTCTTGCTTAACAAATAAATTTACTCCACTTGATGTATATAATACTCACATCAAGTGTTTTCTTTTGTAGGTAAAAGTCTGTTTAACAACCTGTTAAATGGCATTTACTTCTTTCAAAATTTCCTGGGGGAGAAATATTTGTAATGCTGGGGGGACACACTTGTGGGGGGTCTACATGTGGGCCCCCCCAACATTACAAATACTTCTGATGCCACTGAAATATGTACCAATGTAAGAACGATTTATGGTTCTCCATGTGTRAAGATACAGAACATGTTGCAGAAGTGCAGATAGTTTTTTTTCTTGCCAGAACGTCACAAAATCAATAATATCCCTAAAAATAAAGATTGAACATTTGTTGACAAATCTGTAGATTTTATATTGCCATAGCTTTCAAATAGTCATTTTTTACAACCATATCATAAAAATTTTGTTATAGATATTAGTTTTGGTGTGCCACACCAAAAATCAACAAATCAAATCTCATAGGCAATAATTACTGTGGATTTAATAATAGTAAAGTGTGAGATTCAGCTTTAGTTGAAAGTAGCTATGAGGAATAAAACATAGTGATTGCTCAGTGATGAATGAATGAATAAATGAATGAATGAAAGCTAAGCTAATTAGTTGCCAGTGTGCAAAGCGGCCTAGCTCCCGCTGATGTTATGTATTTTCTGTAAACTGATTGGTGTTAAACTGTATTTTAAGGTCATAGATAAGGATTTTCATAATTATTTTAAGCAGAAAGCTGCTCTTTGAGCAGGCTAACAGCTGCAACAGACTAGCCAAAATAAAACGCTTAAATAGCTGAATGTAGCAAAAAGCTAGCTAAAGCTACCTAGCTGATGGGCAGACGAAGCTTCTTCCTTTTTGCAGCTGATGATTGAAAGATTCACTCATCAGTGACATCTTCTGGTCAGCTGAGGTATAGCAGTCGCCAACTTCAAAACTATTCGCTCTTTTTGATTCAAGCTTCAAAGCAAAAATAATAGTTTAGCTTTTTAGCAGCTGTTTCTAAATTAAGAGATTTATTGTCTACACACAAAACATTTTGAAATGTCAATTTTCTAAGAAAACATTGGCGCATATTGTCCTTGTTGGAAGATGTTTTTGATTGAGATGAGTATTTGTTTAAATCACCTCATCAGGGAAGCACAGTGCTGGTAGYGTCATGGTGTGGGCATATCAAWGAGTTTTGTAAGAAAATAAGCAGAATTATATGCAATGGCCAAGTYARTCACYTGACCTGAATCTGATTGAGCATTTCACTTGCTGAAGGGAAAAAAATACCCAAAGACAAGCAGGAGTTGTTGCAGTAGAGGCCTGGCAGAGCATCACCAGGGATGAAACCCAGCATCTAGGATTTTTCAATTAAATATTAAAAAAAAAAGTTTGATTTGAKGCGTTAATTTGTCTCATTATGTTTTAAAAAGTGGGAAGCACAAATTCAAACTGCTGTAACTAAATTTACTTATACTTATGGACCAGTAGTGGTATGTTTTTTGCTCATAGTTGTAAATGCTTTCAGAAATTACCAATTAAACCTTTTCCTTTGTTCTCTGCCAGGAGCYTCCTGAAGAAAATGGCAGTAAAACACCAACCGAGTTGTTTCCAGAGCAAAGAGAAGTAAAGAAAGGTGATTTAAAAGCTGCAGAAAAACTCATTTACTGTATTTCCTGTACAACAGATATCTTGTCTTTTTTCTCTAATTTCACTGATTTAAATCTCTGCTCTGGTTCTCCAGATGAGGCGACCTTCGCCTCGTCTGTCGCTGCCGACAACATAGAGCCCGTGTGTGGTGAGCCGGCGCCGCAGCCTGAGAAGGATTCATCCAAGGCTGCTGAGGACGCAGAGAAACAGTCGCCCGATTCTTCCCCGCTGACCAGACCTGCCGCAGGTGGACCTCGKTCCTTCTCTGACGGAGTTCCCGACTTGTTTTCGTTTTTAGTCACGCCTCCCATGTCTCGTCAAACAGGTCACGCAGCGAAGTCCATTTCATCCATGTCTTCATATCCTTCTACGTCTTCCACTCTGTCGCCCGGTCGGGCAAAGATGAGCGTCGCTGGACCTTCTACCAGCAAGTCCATCCTYTCACCTGCTCCTTCATCCTCCTCTTCCTCCACTACGGTTTCCCCGTCTCCTTCCGTCTCCCCCGGCCCGCACAAGATCCACCGAGCCCGCAAGACCATGAACAGACCTTTGATAGGCCAGGTGAGTTGTCTCTACAGTTTCTTGATTTTTAATGATTATTTTTGTCTTTCATTGTTATTGTTTTTGTTTAACAGATGAGTCAGGGTGAAGCTCCTGCTGCATCAGGATCCTCCACCGSTCTCACTTCTGACGCTGAAACTGGTTCGTTACGAAACTCACATTTACTAAAATTTACTCATTTGTCACATTAGATTTTCAAACTTGGTGCTCAGTTTTGTCACTATGGAGGATAAAAGTGCAAACGTTAGCAATAGGAGGAACATTTTAGGGAGGCTGATGCTCTCAGGATTAAAAACACTCGATTATCCGGTCATCAACAAGAAATTTAAAGAGACTGGAGAGACCTCTGAGCTCAAAGGACGAACGTCAGAAAGTTAATTTTGGATGCTTGTGATCTTTGGAAAGAGCTGCATCAAAAACGTGGATGTTCTCTGTGGGATAAATCTTGTGCCAGCAGGAATTGAATTTAAATTGCTCAGATCGGGCCTCATGCAAGAACATGTTCGTATTCTTATCCTAAATTTCTCTTACTTTTGTTCGTACAAAGGGTTCGTACGAACATGTCACGTCAGATTC
>NW_013952500.1:54427-56804 GCF_001266775.1 Austrofundulus limnaeus | reverse complement strand
TTAAGAACAAATCTGTGCGTACGAACGCTTCTTGCATGAGGCCCAATGAAACTGAATTTGCATAATTTGAAATTGAATACGTTGGTTTGAAAATGAATTTTATTARATTGAAACTGAATTTAAAGTTTTGTATCAGAATTAATTTGCTTTGAAACTGTATTTTGGTTTATTAAAAATTCAGTTTGACTACTTTCACTTTCTGTTCTAAAATTCAGATTTTTGTGTCACATCCTGGTCCTTGAGAAAGCCAGGCAGAGTAATCAAACACAGATGGATCACATATTGATCAGATGCTGCTGCTGACTGATCCATGATGTGATGTAAACATAACATTTTCTACATATAGGTGAAATTAATCACTGCAATAAAATAACTGTTTTTTCACTTTTACAGTGGATTGCATCAACTCTGTTACATACAGAAGGGAAACGTCACCAAAGTGAAACATAAATCTGTGGATCTGTGTTTGATTACTCTGGCTGGCTTTCTCAAGGACCAGGATGTGACACAAAAATCTGAATAATGGAACAAAAAGTGACAGTAGTCAAATTGAATTTTTAATAAACCAAAATACAGTTTCAAAGCAAATTAATTCAAATTCAAAACTTTAAATTCAGTTTCAATTTAATAAAATTCATTTTCAAACCAATGCATTCAATTTCAAATTATGCACATTCAGATTCAATCTGAGCAATTCAAATTCAATTCCTGCTGGCGCAAGATTTATCCCATGGTTCTCAGCCCAGAATTCAAAACTCCTGCCTCTCTGTTGGTATGGGGGTGCATTAGTGTCTCTGTCATTGGTAGCTTAGAGCTGAAAGGAACTATGAGGATTTTAGAACCTCTGCTCCAGATAATGGTCCTGATTTAAAACTTGCTTGTGTTGCTTTTCTGTGAACTCTGTAGTTGCTAAAAAAAGGAAACTGGGTCATTTGTTTGAGAGTGAACCTGGAGGAGCTGAAAACCTTTCAGAGAAGACTCAAACTGTGGTAATAAGATGACTTGTATTAAAACTTTCACAGGAAAGTTTCAGTTCTTTTTTGTTTGAATCTTGTTGTGTTTTTGTTTCTTTACTGAAGAGTAAAAGCTGCTGGTCAGAGGAGGACGGAGGCAAAAAATCTCAACCATCCAGTCCAGCCAGGAGGGATTCTGAAAAGGTGTGAGTTACGCAGTCAGGATTACGTACTTGGTGTAAAAGTTCTGCTTAAATTTAAAATAAAAAATATGTATATTTTTAATTAGTTGGAAAACGGAGGCGACAAAAAGCAGCAAACTACAGACACAGAAGATCAGGTGAGTGTTTCTGTCCTCCAGCCTTAATGAATCATTTTACATTTACTAATTCAGCTACAGCCRTTTAAAACTTCTGCCTCGCAGAGTTCGGAGTCAGAAACACGGAGAGTCCAGAGCAGAAACGAGAGCGAGGAGTCTGCATGGCCGTCGGATCAGAACAAAAACAAAAACTCACTCGGTTCTGTGGAAACAGAGGAAGGTTAGTGAGAAAATCAGCAACGTAATTATTTATATCTGTTTGTAAAGCTGGGGGTGGTGCGGTGCTTGTTTTGTGTTCAGGGTGAATAGTTTGTGTTTTTCAGCAGAGCGGTCTGGAGGGTACACAGAGGTGCCTTTGGGAGCTCTGGACATCGCTGCTGCCGACAGTCTGACTCTTTCTCCTCATGCTGGTGAGTTTAGAACGGTTAGTCTCTCATTACTGAATCATATTTACAGAACTGAAGGATTTTTATTGAAACGATTCAAAGAAGCTGCTGAAGAAACAAAACAATTAGCTTCCTGAACATAATTTATCAGAAAAAATGAAACAAGGTTGATTTATTGTTGAATTTAATTCTGATTTTAAAGATCAGGTTCTGAACCACATCTGCTCAAAAGTGTTTCACTGTCTTTAGAAACATTTGAAACTATAAATAAATTAACCTGCAGCTTAGTTTATTTTTATTCTGCATAGAAGTTATTTTTTGTTCTGAGAAACCAGATTTAGTGTCATAAAACAACCATTTAATGCAAATAACACTTTTTATGCAAAAATTGCCTCTTGTAAAATAAATTTGTTTGCATTTTGGATTAAAAAATGAATTATTTAAGTTCATAAATGTGAAACTTGGCATTCTCTCTGCAGAGGGAAGTGATGCAGGAGACATGGAGCACCTGGAGGAGCTTCCTCTGTGCAGCTGCAGGATGGAGGCTCCTCGCGTGGACAGCACCAGTCACCGGGCCAGCAGGCAGTGCATGGCTACAGAGAGCGTCAACGGAGAGGTTTGTCCATCTGAAAAAACGTAATGTTATGCATATAACTACTGTTCCCTGAAGGAAAGGAACGAGGTACAACATCATGTATGGGAACCACGCTCCTGCGTGT
>NW_013952500.1:45445-47752 GCF_001266775.1 Austrofundulus limnaeus | reverse complement strand
CTTTCTCTGTCGGTCTTCTTCTGCTACTTCTTCTAAGAGATTGGGAGTGCGCTAAGCTTTTTAAAACCTCTGTTATGGGCGGAGTCAAGTTTTTAGTTGGCCAATAAAAATGTTACACCTTATACAGGAAAAGTTTTTTTTAACAAATCAAATCTGTTTTGGAGGGAAAACTTTACTTCGGACAAAGAAAAAGAGAGTGTTTTAGTTTAATTATCTCGCATCTAATTAAAGGTTGAGACATCTGCTTGCCTCAGTAAAATAAGTGTCACACTTAATTATTAAAGATTCAAGTCCTAAAGTTTTTAAGGATTAAATCATGGAATAAAACACACATCTTCTTCAGGGAAACATTTCATCAAAACAATTAACACCACAATACACACAGGTATTAAATAGTTAACTAAGCAAAACTTAGTAGATCCTTTATGGTCGTTTTAGTTCTTTCCTGTAAGAAAAATGGATTAGATGACATTTTTTGCAATAAGACAGAAACATTAGATACACAGATTCTTTATCTTTTCTCCATTTTTTTCACATTTAAAGAAGAATGTAGGTCCTTTGTTCTCAGTCACGCCGAAGAGTCTGGTTAAAGGCATTTATGATCCCTTTGAAGAGGAGCGAACAGACAGTCCTGTGCTTATGGGGGATGGAAGCAACAGAACTTGTGGGGTTCGGAACAGGAATGTGGCGATTCTTATCTATTAACAGTAAGGTGTCAAGACGTCTGGTGGGGGTTTGTGTAAGAGATGTTAATTTGAGTCACAAAGGAAGTTCCATGCAAAAGTCTTTAGAAATA
Organism: Austrofundulus limnaeus; assembly: GCF_001266775.1. Lineage (NCBI taxonomy): Eukaryota > Metazoa > Chordata > Actinopteri > Cyprinodontiformes > Rivulidae > Austrofundulus > Austrofundulus limnaeus. The sequence continues at coordinate 46,956 of NW_013952500.1, read as the reverse complement.
GTCTGAATTTAAAGTGGGGGTTTTCTTCCTTTCTCTGAGCAGTCATAGGAACAAGTTAAGAAATATAGTCAAAACTGATAATTATATGCAGGAAATCACTACAAATGCTAGCTAAAATCAGCAAACCTGAGCTAGAGGTTAAAAGTAGCAGGTTGTTAGCTTCATGTAGCAAAAAGCTAAAGCTAAAAATCTCCCCTTGAACTGAACATATTTACATCAGAACATCCTGGGACGTTTCTAACCAGTGTTCTGCTCTCCAGCTGCGACCCTGCACCAGCTGGACCATGAAAGGGGAAACCATGCGTCCGTCCAGCCGGGTTCCCCTCATGGTTCTGTGCGACGTCCATCGCTCCCACATGGTGAAACACCACTGTTGTCCCGGGTGTGGGTACTTCTGCCTCGCGGTGAGTGAAAACCCACGCGGACCGGCTGTAGCATCTTATTTATGTTTCAGTTTTCACTCTCCTCCTCTTCCAGGGCACGTTTCTGGAGTGCTGCCCGGACGAGCGCATCACCCACCGCTTCCACCGCGGCTGCGTGACGGTGCTGAGCGGCGGGCGCAGCCGGGCCAACGGCGGCGGCCTGCTTTTCTGTCCCCACTGTGGTGAGGACGCCTCGGAGGCGCAGGAGATCGCCATCCCCTCCTCGGCCTCCTCTTCCTCTGCGGCCACCGTCGTCACCATGTCGGCCTCGTCCACGACCACGCCCTCTCTGCCGCCGTCCGCCCCCACGGCTCCGTCCGTCGCTGCCTCGACGGGAGGGATGAAGGATGGGAAGATGCCTGAAAGACCCGTCAGGTTGGAAGATAAAACCGGACATTAATCAAAGATGTGGGCGATGATGACTTTAAAAATAAGTTTAAATACTTTGTTGTTTCAGCGCTCGGATGCGCAGCCACGGTTTGGAAACACCGGCGGTGGAGCAGCAGCAGCCTCCACAGCCCGTAGCCTCAGCAGTGACTGTAGCCGCCGCCCCCCCGGCAGAGGAGGGGGTGGACAGCGTGGGACCGTCGGTCTGCATGCCCAACGGGAAACCGGTCAGCCCCAGCGCGCTTCCACCCGGGCCCAGCAGGGCGGCACTGCAGAAGGCAATCCTCACACAGGAAACGGAGAGGTCACAAAAACATTCAATCACTCTCTTTGGAAAACTATATTTCAGTTTTTATGAGCGAGTGTTTGGTTTTGATCAACCAGGAGGAAGAAACTGAGGTTCCACCCTCGACAGCTCTACCCTGCYGCCAAGCAAGGAGAGGTTCAACGAGTGCTGCTGATGCTGAGTGAGTGACAACAAATGCATTTATCCAGATATAAAACAAGGAAAACCTTCTGAACAGGGAACTTCCTGATCATATCGAGCAGTGAGTGCCAAAGTTATAAATGTTCTGGATTTTTCATTATAGTTTATTTATTTTGTTGTGACTTTTTTCCTTTTATTTCATCCATCCATCCATTTTCTTCCGCCTATCCGGGGTCGGGTCGCGGGGTCAGCAGCTTCAGAAGGGAGGCCCAGAC
>NW_013952500.1:41997-44075 GCF_001266775.1 Austrofundulus limnaeus | reverse complement strand
GTGAAACTACTCAATAAAAAAAAATAAAAATATTGACACTAAAACTAAGGATATTCTATCTATTATTTCAGTTAGTTTTAGTTACTTTTGTAAAAAGGTTATACAGTTTTAGTTAGTTATCGTTTTTTTATTTTATTACAGTTTTTATTTATTTTATTTAACTAAAATGGTTTTTCAGTTTCAGTTTTTGTTATTTAGTTAGTTTTACTAAACTACAAAAACCCTGCTGAGTGTGTAGGGTTATAAAATTTTGTTCAAATCAACAACTGTAAATTTCTTGAGATTAGAGCCATTTTAAAATGACGGCTATCGACTCAGGCTTTTGGCCAAACTATTAAATTCAACTGATAAGATACAACTTCCACAGAACTCGACTATAAAAATCTGAACATAATCAGCATTTAAACATGGAGATGAAACAGAMAAACACTGAGGTCTTTTAAACCTACACGCTTGATTATTTTACATCTTGAAATTACATCAGTGTATCTGGATTTGTGCAACAAGAAAACAAAAAATAMATAAACCCTCAGAGGTGCTCCAAGTCTGCCTGATGTGGATCTGTGTGTTAGCTGGTTCTCAACATGTTCACTCTAACTCTGTTCCAGTGGAGGGCATAGATCCAACATACCAGCCTGAGTCTCAGAACCGGCGCTCTGCTCTTCATGCTGCAGCTCAGAGAGGTCTGCTGGAGGTCTGCTACATGCTGGTTCAGGTAAAAGCTTCCGTCGACGCGATCACGTTTTAACCCTCCCACTGCGAGATACGTTAACGCCCATTTTTTTTCTCTCTTCATCGATCTGGGTTTTTGTTTTTAGGCSGGCGCCAACGTGGACGCCAAAGACAAAGACCAGAGGACCCCCCTGCTGGAAGCCATCATCAATAACCACATCGACGTGGCTCGGTACCTGATCCAGAGCGGCGCCTGCGTCTATCATGTGGTGAGTGCCTGAAAGCGTCAACATTTCCGTTAAACCCGTCCGACGTCTTGACCTTTTTTTTTTTGTCAGGAGGACGACGGGTACACCGGCCTTCATCACGCTGCCAAGTTCGGAAGCTTGGAAATCGTCAAAATGCTTCTGGAGACGGGGCAGGTGGACGTGAACGCTCAGGTGGGAGAAGAGACGCTCAGGATGCAGGATTGTCGCTCTGCGGTGTTTTCAGCACGTTGGAACAAGGATCGGTTGTTTTTGGGTGTTTTTAGGACAGCGGTGGCTGGACGCCCATCATCTGGGCCGCGGAGCACAAACATGTCAACGTGATTAAAACGCTGCTGAACAGAGGAGCTGACGTCACCATCAACGACAAGGTGAGTTCATACAGCTAACGTGTCTAATGTCTCTGTTAGTAAAATATCTTATGACCCAATGGGTTGATTTGACTTGTATCTGCTCTCTTTCCCTCTTGTTTTTTTTTCACCTTACGTTCTGTGGTGACTGCTTTATAAGATGTAATAAGAAAATATAAAGTTAATGTTACATCCTTTGTTCCGAGGCCTGATGAAGTGCCATCATTATTTTATGAAGCTAAATAAAAAAAAATTGAAATTGAATGCATTGTTTTGAAAATAAATTTCACTAAATTGAAACTGAATTTAAAGTTTTGTATCTGAATTAATTTGCTTTGAAACTGTATTTTGGTTTATAAAAAGTCCAATTTGACTACTTTCACTTTCAGTTCCATAATTCAGACATTTGTGTCACATCCTGGTCCTTGAGAAAGCCAGCCAGAGTAATCAAACACAGATCTACAGATTTATGTTTCACTTTGGTGAAGTTTCCCTTCTGTATGTAACAGAGTTGATGCAATCCACTGTAAAAGTGACAAAAACAGACAGTTACTTTATTTTAGTGATTAATTTTACTTATATGTAGAAAATGTTACTGTTGTGGAATACTTATTATGTATCACCTTGACACTGTCCATTGTTCATATCTCATGATATCATCTGAACGTCATCTTCAAGCTGACCTACTTCATGTACCAGAACGAGGCAGATTCTGATTGGTTGTTCATTCTCACACGATGTTAGATGACAGAATGCTGTATATGAGGCCTCTCGAGACACAGTGTGCAAC
>NW_013952500.1:40446-41893 GCF_001266775.1 Austrofundulus limnaeus | reverse complement strand
AACAGCTTTTCTGACATTATTTAAAACATTAGATTGTATAAACTATAAAATATTAATAATAATTGGATTAATATTATTATTAATAGTTTTTATGATTTCTACATCATCAGTCCTGTTTTTCTGCCAACATGTACAGTAATGGGAAATCCAGACTGTTGGTTTCTGAGCACTCCAGCTGTTATATATACGTACCTCCATGCATTTCAGCACAAAATGACTCAGTAAAACACTTTGAAGTGCAGACGACTTTGTGATCGACTCACTTTCCCTCAAATTCATCACTTCAACTTTTTCCAGTTGTGGATTTTGGCAAACAATATAAATTCAAACAAAAGGATACTTACTGTTGTAAAAGTAAAGTAAAAAAAGAAAAGATCTTTGATTTCAGAAGTTTTAAACACACAAACATATATCATCTGGTCCCCACTAAATATTAAAATGAGACAAATGTAATTTCAACAACGACACAGGACTTATGTGATCATCAAACACATCATCAACATTCAATACTCGTGAGTGAAAGACTGAGTCCACCTCCACAGTATCCATGTCAGGAGAGGAGCTGCTGGTCAAAGGCAGGTGTGTTCACCTCTATAAAAACAGGTTTGTCACTTTTCTGGAAAGACATCATCAATACTGACCTCTGTTGCTGCTGATCAGTGTGACAGGGGTTAAAGCTTATTTTCAAACTGTTGTGGAATACTTATTTCTGTATCACCTTGACACTGTCCACTTTTCATATCTTGTGATATCCTCCGGACGTCATCATCGAGTTGACCTATTTCCGTGTATCAGGATGGGGCAGGTTATGATTGGTTGTTCATTCTCACACGATGTTAGATGACAGAATGCTGTATATGAGGCCTCTCGAGACACAGTGTGCAACAGAGTTAGACAGTGAGCAGTGTGGAGAGACTGACAGAGAGGCACAGAGACAGGCCACGTTCTCTGTGTTTCCTGTTGTTGCAATAAAACTCAGCTGATCATCTCACGGAGTACCTTCATTCTTGACCAGAGTATTTCTGTCTCTGTTGTTAAATAAATATTGCCATAACACAAACAACTGGAGGTCTGTCATGCTGCAAGAAAAAAATTAGCCATAGTAGCATTTTTTTAAATTATTTTTCAGCTCTGGGTGTTTCAAAATTCATCCTGATGCCAGAAAGTGAAATATTCAGAGCAAATAAAAGAAAAAAAAAAAAGAAGAAAAACAGCAATAGTTGAGATCCCACAGGCCTCAGTTAGAAAGTTAAATGTTGAAGTTCATGACAGTAAAATGAAGAAAAGAAATGTTTGTCTTGTTTGGAAGGGATGCCAGCATCTTCCTCATTACTCACCTGTCCTTCAGTCTGAGCTGTTTGTTACTTCAGCAACTGGTTTTCATTCACTTATCAGGTCATTACTGTGTATTTTTCCTGCATTGTTTTTTTTTTTTTTTTTTTTTTTT
>NW_013952500.1:36972-38352 GCF_001266775.1 Austrofundulus limnaeus | reverse complement strand
AACAAGAGGAGGGTGGAGCTCTTACCTTAAGTTTAATTTATTTAGACTTGGGTCTAGCTTTTGTTTGTTATTTTTTGTTACACATTTGTTTTTTTGTTTTCCTTGCACATGCCAGTTTTTGCCAGTAATCCATTGCACTATTTTTTACCATATTTCTCATTTTATATTTGTTGAGCGTTGCATTAGTAGAACAGACATTTAATAATTATTTCTTTTCCATTTCTGGTTTTGAGTATTTTCTTTACTCAAGAGGAGGGAATGTTGTGGAATACTTATTCCTGTTTCACCTTGACACTGACCATTGTTCATATCTCGTGATATCTTCCGGACGTCAGCATCAAGTTGACCTATTTTCACGTATCAGGACGAGGCAGATTCTGATTGGTTGTTCATTATCACATGATGTTAGCTGACAGTATATCATTGCTTGGCAGCCAATGACGGGCGGGCCACATCTGACAGACTTCGTGATTGTTTTCTGTTTAATGTCTGCCCATTTATAAATGACTTTATGATCATACCCGCATGACTATTTGTCTTTTTAACACCCTTTTGCCATGTTTCTGACCATCTTCCCACAACACAAACAATAAATAAATTTCCCTTGTCCCCCCCAGTGTCCATGTGTGGTATTAAAACCACTTACGATAAATAAAGAGTTCAAACAGGCTTCCAGCTTGGCTCCACAAGCAAAGGTAGGTTAAGATTAACCTTAACATATACATCCAAAGAGAAAACACTTCCACTAAATAAATTTACACCCATAAACAAAAGACTCCTCATTTAAAAACTCCCTCCAGGAGCTAAAAACACAGAAATACACAATTGCTATTACAATAAGTCATTTCAGTGGATTGAACAGTGTTAGAGAGGGTGAATGGTTGTTTATTCATTTGTCTCTTTGTCTGTCCCCCACAGACACACATTTAGCTTGGTTTGGTGTTCTGATGCCATCTTTCAGTTGGTGATACCTCAGAACGCTCTGTGCTTCATGATGATTTTCAGGTGTGCAGAGTGTTGTTTTTTTACACTACACAACCTTTATAAACCTCAGCAGCAGTGTGTTGTTTTTTACACTACACAAACTTTATAAACCTCAGCAGCAGTGTGTTGTTTTTTTACACTACACAAACTTTATAAACCTCAGCAGCAGTGTGTTGTTTTTTTACACTACACAAACTTTATAAACCTCAGCAGCAGTGTGCAGGTGAGAACATTGGGCCTCATGTAAAAACCGTTGGTACGCACAGATTTGTTCTTAAGTTGTGCGTACGAGTGATTTAGGAGAATTTGTGACATTCACCAATGTTTTCATATTCTACGATTTTTTTCAGACACAAACAAAATTCAGGAGTGGTCCAGACCTGTCGTATATTTTAC
>NW_013952500.1:33875-36962 GCF_001266775.1 Austrofundulus limnaeus | reverse complement strand
CAGCTGATCATCCCACGGAGTACCTTCATTCTTGACCAACGTATTTCTGTCTCTGTTGTTAAATAAATATTGCCATAACAGTGACGTTTTCCTGTTTATCTTCTGTTAATAAATCCATAACACAAACAGCTTTTCTGACATTATTTAAATCATTAGATAGATTATATAAACTGTAAAATATTAATAATAATTGTGTTCATATTATTATTAACAGTTGTAATGATTTCTACATGGTCAGTCCTGTTTCCTGCTCTGTTGTCAACATGTACAGTGATGAGAAATCCAGTCTGGACCGGTTAGCGTTAGCCGTTAGCTTCACCTGCTGATCACAGAGTCACCTGGTTTCTGAGCTCCAGGTGTTCTGGAGGACCTCCTTGGTTCCTCCTTAAAGCTCTTATTTTTTAATTAATTCAGTTTATTAACCAGAGAAAAGATTTGTGTCTGAATGTTTTAGAATAAAATAATTTCATCTGATCCCAACTTCCAGTAATCAAATCAAAGAAAGATAAAGACCTCCATCTGTAACTGTTGGACCTGGAATACCTGGAATACCTGGAACTACCTGGAAGTACCTGTAAATGAGGAATAAGGACAGACATGTCCTGAGAGCCTCCATCAGATCATCATCCTGGTCCTCAAACAGAACATGGATCCAGCAGCAGAGGTGACGGACCCTCAGAGACCCACTGAACCGTTCCAGGAAGTCCCACAGCCTGTGGACGTGTCCACAGACCTGAGAGACTCTGTCCTCTCCTGTACGGAGGACAGAGAGGACAGAGGGACAGAGAGGGACAGAGGACACAGAGGACAGAGGCTGTAATAAGCTCCTCCCACTGTAGCTGAAGCTTTAGGATCTGGACTCTTCCCTGGAAGCGGGTCATTACAGCCACACCAGAACCAGGTCCATGTTGGACTCTCACCTGCTGAGTCCAGTGTTTGGACGTGGACTTCTGTGGACCGGAGCAGAACCAGGCCAACGGCTCGAAGCGTCACACCTCCTGGTTTCTGGTCCTCGTCTCCTGGGACGGGTCGGGTCCCTCCAAAGAACCCGCCCGGTTCTACCTGGACGGTCTGCAGCCAGCCGTGGGTCACCGCTGCCAGCACGCTCCAGGCCAGAACCCTCAGGTCAGGGTCCAGGTCTCTGGACTTCAGTCCCCCCAGAGACCAGTCGTCCCCGGGCCCCTGCAGGAGGACTCTCTTCAGGAGCAGCAGAGTCCGGTCTTGAACGAAGCCCTGCGAGCCGCTGACCGCTGCCAGGAGGGCTGAGAACTGGACCTGGGCCGGTCTCTGGCAGACCTCCGGTCCAACAACAGACCTGGATGCAGCCAGAACCTCCAGCAGGTCCAGCAGGAGGCAGAAGGTGGTTTTCCAGGACCTCCTGAAGGTAAAACCAGTCCAACATGGCTCGGGTTCTGGACTGGGTTCAGGGATCAGTTTGGAACACAGAATCCTGAGACCGGGTTCCAACCGAGAAACCAGACCCCCAACGGTTTCTGAGGGACAGAGAGACAGATCAGACAACAAAGACTTTCACCTGGACCCTGGACCCTGACACAAACCTGGATCAGATCCTTTCAGAAGAGTTTTAAGGACCTCTGTCAGGGACCAGAGACAGGGGTCCAGCTCTGCAGGAGGACAGGAGCTGCTGAAGGCCTGGACACACGTCTCCTGCCACTCAGGACTCACGTCCCCCTGGAGACACAGAGGACAGGACCGGCTGAGTCCACGTCAGGACACAGGTCTACAGAGTCCAGCAGGACCTCATCAGGACCTCAGCAGGACTCACAGAAGTCCTCAGGAGCTGGAGGACGCAGACCGACACGGTCTTTGCTGCCAGATGTGAGACCAGCTGGTCCTCAGCCCGCAGCAGCTGGACCTGGACCGACAGAGTAGTACTGAGTATAAGTTTAAGTACATCAAGTATACTATGCACCGTGTACTTTTAGTGTACTAGAAAGTATACTGATTTAATACTTGTTTGTACTAAATTGGGATGTTTATAAAAGTATACTTTAAGTTTACTGTTATACTGTCTTTTCAAGTTTATACTCTTACCAAAGAGAAGTATACTTTAAGTACATGACATTAAGTATACTGAAGTATATAAAAGTGTATTTTAAGTACATGACATTAAGTATACTAAAGTATATAAAAGTGTATTTCCCTAAGTGGACTTTTATTTACCATGTACACAGTTATACTAGCAGTTTACTGACACGTATACTTCTAGAACTAAATTGACCCACAACAAGTTCATGAAAGTATACTCAGAAGTATATGGAAGTACTCTAAGTATACTTTTAGTTTAATCTTGAAATATACTACAAATAAACCAAACTGTGTGAAAAATATACTTTCAGTGTACTACTGAAGTTTTTCTTGGCCAAACGTTTCAACATTAGTACAGACTAAGTATACTTAGAGTACATTTGTAGTACAAACCAAGTATACTGTACTTGGTTTAGTATATCTCAGGTAAGAACATAAAAAGTACACAGGAAGTATATTTTGCTGAGGGAGAGCCTTCTGTTTGGACCGGAACCAGAGAGGAACCCACCAGCTGAGACATCAGACCCAGGTCTTCCACCAGGACCCTCAGGACCTCCTCCCAGCGGACCGTGGACTCTGCAGGGAGGTTCTGAAGAACCGGACTCCCGCAGAGCTTCTTCACCAGACCCAGACTGATGGAGGTCAGCTCCCAGCACGTGGCCCCTCCCGGCACCCGTCCACTCAGACCCGAGCGAATCAGAACCGCGACGTCCCGGCAGCTCGGTTCGGGACCGGACCCGCTGAGAAAAGACCGATAAACATCCATCAGAACCTGGACGAGATCACTGACAGAGGACTGAGCTCCGAGGGCGGCCATCTTTGATCCTTCTGCTTCTTCTTCGTGGGTTTTAATAAAAACTGACGAGGAAGATATGAATGAGCGCCCCCTGGTGTCAGGAGCCACACATCAGATTTTTATTTTATTTAATGTTTTTTTAGTTTATTTTATGTTTTTAATTTTATTTTAATTTAGTTTAGTTTAGTTTAGTTTAGTTTAGTTTAGTTTCTTTTATTTTACTTTATTTTATTTTATTTTAG
>NW_013952500.1:31562-33187 GCF_001266775.1 Austrofundulus limnaeus | reverse complement strand
TGTTTAAAAAATAAACGTCTCAGTTTCTCCGAAACACCCGCAACATACGGAATAACCACGGGTTTGGGTCTGGGTTTGGGGTCTTCATTTTCACCTGAAGGTTGCATGGAATCCTGTCTGTGTTTGCATCAGGACATAACTTATTAGTTATTTTAAAAAGAACATAATTAAAGCTGACTAATTAATTTTTAATTGGGAGTTTGTTAAAGATGACATTTTATTTTTCTCATTGAGTTGTAAACCAGTCAGTATTTTTCTGTATATAATGAGTCCTGATGTCAGATTACTGATTAAATAATAATTAAACAAAGTCTTTATTTTTTAAATTAAAGGGACTGAAGTGAGTTTGACATTTTATTAAAGTGTTTTTTCACTCATTTTCATGACTGCTGTCTTTGATCGGCTTTAGTTCATAAACTAAAAACTTAGACAGTAAAAACCTTATAAAATTAATTAGTTTTAGTTTTAATACATGAGCTGGAGTTGTTCCAGTGTGGTCCAGGTGACAAAAAACACTAAAATGACTGAATAATAAGGTTTTGCAAACAGAAGAAAGGATCAATAAACCACTGAGTTTTTTATTCTTCTCTCAGCCTACAGMAGTTTGGTTCAGGGTTAAGTTGTCTAAAGGTTGTAGTTTATGAGCCAGAGCTGAGTAAATTGTAAAAACACATTAAAAAAGTGGAATCGCCCTTTAGCAAACCTTTACAGACCTCTGACATTTGGCAGTTATTCCTTTAAATCCCACTGAACTGCCATATAGCAGATATGAATACCTCCAGTGTTTTGTAAATAAGACCATTACATTTGAAATAAGGAAGTCTAAGGTCTCCACTCAGCAACAYGGTGGTCTTCATGGAGCCCAGYGGGACTTTAATGTAACTCCTGTAACTGTTATGGTTTGATGACCCCAAACCCCAAAAATGTCAACATTACCAGAAATTTAGATTCAAGATTCAAAGCTTTATTGTCACACGCACAGTAAAGAAACAGTGCATATAACAAAATATTTTATATAAATCTCAGTGCAAGCAAGTAATAAGATCAAATAAAATAAACATGCAACAATACGATAACAAAAGTATTAGTAAACAGAAATATAAACTATGTCAATAAGCCTATGTTCACTGTTACCTACATGGCTGCAGCAACATTTTTAAAATCTAAAATAAATATAGAACCAACTCAGTTCCATCGTGTATTTGTGTGTAATATTGTGTTATTGTACTATAGTGAGAAAACCTTTATTGTAATTTGTTTCATTCAGCATGTAGCCTTCAGATAGACTAGTTACTTTTGTGCTGCCTGTTTTATAAAGTTTATGTACTTTATTAACAAGTTTTCACATGTCTGCAGTCATCTTTCTTTTTATTATAAAAATAATATTGAATAATGTGAAACTGACACAAAAACATTATTTGAACTATTATTCTAAAACATCTCAAGTATCCCTCCTTTGTACACATTTACACTGTTTTCACACAGAGAAAAGGTGACAAACTGATGGGTCAGAAGAGCTAAAGTTCACATTTTTTAACCTTATTTTTAATTAGTTTTGTCTTTTGAAAAACTGCCAATAGGCAAAGATATTTTTACATAAACTTATACAAAAAACACCTGAAAAA
>NW_013952500.1:30069-30765 GCF_001266775.1 Austrofundulus limnaeus | reverse complement strand
TCTGTTGTTTTGTAGTTAGCACGGATTGCTCGTCAGAGAAATGAGCCTCAGCTTCGGGTCCAGGTGTTGTGAGAAAAGTTCTAATAAAGTCTGAACTTGGTGTTTTTGTCTCGGCTCTGAACCGGAAGCGACGGAAAGATGCAGCTTTTGTTTTGGAAGCTGATTGGATGAACGTCCGCTGCCTGTAGCGTGTGTTCAGTAAGTCTTTGTTTGAGCCAATCACATCAGCTGTTTGTGTCACAGAAAGGCTAACTGTGGTGTTTTCTGCTCCGTCACTGGACTCATCTTTTCTCATCTTTAACCTCTGAGCTCTGGGACAACAACAAACTAAAACATCTTAAAGCTGCTGAAGCTGTTAGCATCATGCTAACTAGCAGCTGCTAACAGCTGCAGGTCAAACAGCTGAGCTAAAAACAGTTTTTAATCAGTTATTAAAGTTTGTTCAGAGGAGCAGCTTTAGCTGTTAGCATGTTTTAAGATGATTTCTTTATTAACTTCAGTTTAATTCAAGAGTTTCTGAGGTCAAACTCAGTAAAACAAATTAAAGTTTTTAATGTTTAGTTTAATCAATCATTTCCTGTTTCTTTAACTTTTACAGGCTCAATATTTCCAGTTTTTTTTAGCCTTACCCTTTTTAGATGTTTTATTTTGTTTCTGTTTGTGTGATGTTTTATTTTCATGAACAAAGTTGTGGTT
>NW_013952500.1:24674-25199 GCF_001266775.1 Austrofundulus limnaeus | reverse complement strand
ACCCCACCCAAACCACTACCATTTTGGGATGCACCCAGTAGCATGGCATTTATTAGGAACGAAGACTTGTGAGTTCTGGTGCATTTCTGCATGCGGGGGTCATTATGTTACCACTGTGGTATCCAGTTATTTTTTGTTTAATGCTTAGTTTTAGTTTAGTTTTTGTTAATTCTAGTATTTTTTTGTAGTTTGCATAAACATATTTGCCAACGCATCCTGCAGCTTGAAGTGTTCCTGTGAGTTAACTAACCATAACTAACCATAACTAACCATAACTAACCTGCAGATATTTGATCATCAGTCAAAGCATCTGTTTTAGTAACACCTTCATAAAATAATCCTGTAACTAAACTTTACCAACCAAGGACTTGGACAGTTGTTACAAGAAGGTGACATTAGTTGTCTGGATCCTGGTGCCACCTGGCTGAGGCTTGTTTTTCACAGGAACTACTGAGAGAAGCTGCTTGTCAACATACTCAGATAATTAGTCCTTTTATTGTGGTAAATGGACTGAACTTATAGAGC
>NW_013952500.1:21605-22429 GCF_001266775.1 Austrofundulus limnaeus | reverse complement strand
ATTTTAATTAAAATGTTTTTTTTTATTTCAGTTTTGGTTATTTAGTTAGTTTTAGTTAACTATAATAACCCTGGTCCCAACACAGGGTTTCTGTCAGGTTCTGGACTCTGACTGGACTGTGCTGACAGCTGGGAGGAGCCTGCTGCATGGTCTGACCTTCAGGGTGAATAATCTCTCCCTCTCTGTAGAATGATGGACTCCAGGTGACCTTTGACCTTGTCAGATTGACGAGCAGCAACAGTTTAGTTTTGGACTCTGTCAGGTTTTGCTGATTCTTCTTGTCTTCTTGTTTTTAGTCGTTCAGCAGCATCATGACGAAGAGGAGTCCGTCTTTCCAGCTGGTCAAAAGGTAAACGTTTTCATGCCTGTGAAGCTGTGACCCTGCTGAGAGCGGTCAGGTTCAGGTTTCTCTCCCTGACGTGTCACAGGATGCTGAACCATCACTGCAGAGGGAACCCTGATCTCCACGAGGAGCTGCAGATCCAGGCTGCGGTGGCTGCAGGGGACGTGTGCACCGTCAGGAGGATGTTGGAGCGAGGCTACTCCCCTCAGATACGAGACGCTAACGGCTGGACTCTGCTGCACTTCTCTGCTGCTAAAGGGAAGGAGCGATGTGTTCGGGTTTTCCTGGAGCACGGAGGTCAGACGCTCCCTGATGGTTTCTGACTGCTTCACTTCCTGCTGCGTTTCTGCACATCTTTAACTCTCTAATTCAGTGCTGTTCTACCATTCCACTTTTCTTTATAAAGCACTTTAAACAGCACAAGGCAAACCAGAGTGTTGTATGTTTTCTGTTCTCTTCTTCTTCTTCTTCTTCTTCTTCT
>NW_013952500.1:20617-21007 GCF_001266775.1 Austrofundulus limnaeus | reverse complement strand
GTCCAACTCATGTCAAAATCATGTCCAACTTGTGTCTAAATCATGTCTAAATCATGTCCAACTCATGTCTAAATCATGTCAAAATCATGTCCAACTCATGTCAAAATCATGTCCAACTTGTGTCTAAATCATGTCAAAATCATGTCCAACTCATGTCAAAATCATGTCCAACTTGTGTCTAAATCATGTCTAAATCATGTCCAACTGATGACTAAATCATGTCCAACTCGTGTCTAAATCATGTCCAACTCATGTCTAAATCATGTCAAAATCATGTCAAAATCATGTCCAACTTGTGTCTAAATCATGTCAAAATCATGTCCAACTCATGTCAAAATCATGTCCAACTCGTGTCTAAATCATGTCCAACTCGTGTCTAAATCATGTCTA
>NW_013952500.1:19641-20423 GCF_001266775.1 Austrofundulus limnaeus | reverse complement strand
TCCTCCTCCTCCTCCTCCTCCTCCTCCTGTGTCGCTGAAATGTTTTTTAGACTGAATCAGTTTCTGTTTCTTTGTGCTCCTCTCAGCTGACCCCACGGTGAAGGACTTCATCGGAGGCTTCACGGCTCTTCACTACGCTGCGATGCACGGCCGGGCTCGCATCGCCCGCCTCATGTTGGAGTCAGACTTTCGTGGAGACATCATCAATGCTAAAAGCAACGACGGCTGGACACCGCTTCACGTGGCGGCTCACTATGGCCGGGACTCCTTTGTTCGCCTCCTCCTGGAGTTCAGGGCCGAGGTGGACCCGCTCAGCGACAAAGGGACCACCCCCCTGCAGCTGGCCATCATCCGAGAACGCTCCAGCTGTGTGCGCATCCTGCTGGACAACAGCGCCAACATCGACATTCAGAACGGCTTCCTGCTGCGCTACGCCGTCATCAAAGGAAACCACTCGTACTGCCGCATGTTCCTGCAGAGGGGGGCCGACACAAACCTGGGTCGGATGGAGGACGGGCAGACCCCCCTGCACCTGTCCGCCCTTAGGGACGATGTGCTCTGCGCCCAGATGCTCTACATCTACGGAGCCAACACCAACACCAGGAACTATGAGGGCCAGACACCCGTAGCTGTTTCTGTTAGCATGTCTGGAAGCAGCCGGCCATGTCTGGACTTCCTGCAGGAGGTCACCAGTAAGTCCACCTCATGTCTAAATCATGTCCAACTCGTGTCTAAATCATGTCCAACTCGTGTCTAAATCATGTCCACCTCGTGTCTAAATC
>NW_013952500.1:17671-18641 GCF_001266775.1 Austrofundulus limnaeus | reverse complement strand
CATGTCCAACTCGTGTCTAACTCATGTCTAAATCATGTCCACCTCATGTCTAAATCATGTCCACCTCATGTCTAAATCATGTCCACCTCATGTCTAAATCATGTCCACCTCATGTCTAAATCATGTCCAACTCATGTCTAACTCATGTCTACCTACATCTAACTCATGTCCACGTCGTGACTAACTCATGTTTAATTTATTCATGTCTAAATCATGTCCAACTCGTGTCTAACTCCTGTCTACTTCATTTCCAACTCATGTCCACCTCATGTCTGACATATCTAACTCATGTCTAAATCATGTCCAACTCCTGTCTAACTGGTGTCCAACTCATGTCTAAATCATGTCCATCTCATGTCCACATTATACCTAACTCATGTCTACCTTACATCTAACTCATGTCTAACTCATGTCTCCCTTACATCTAACTCTTGTCTAACTCATGTCAACCTTACATCTAACTCTCGTCTAACTCATGTCTACCTTACATCTAACTCATGTCTAACTCATGTCAACCTTACATCTAACTCATGTCTAACTCATGTCAACCTTACATCTAACTCTTGTCTAACTCATGTCAACCTTACATCTAACTCTTGTCTAGCTCATGTCTACCTTACATCTAACTCTTGTCTAACTCATGTCAACCTTACATCTAACTCATATCTAACTCATCTCCCTTACATCTAACTCATGTCTAACTCTTCTACCTTACTTCTAACTCATGTCTAACTCATGTCTACCTTACATCTAACTCTTGTCTAACTCATGTCAACCTTACATCTAACTCATATCTAACTCATCTCCCTTACATCTAACTCATGTCTAACTCTTCTACCTTACTTCTAACTCATGTCTAACTCATGTCAACCTTACATCTAACTCATATCTAACTCATCTCCCTTACATCTAACTCATGTCTAACTCTTCTCAACCTTACATCTAACTCATATCTAACTCATCTCCCTTA
>NW_013952500.1:16291-16893 GCF_001266775.1 Austrofundulus limnaeus | reverse complement strand
GATGAAAGTCGATATAGTCCTGATGTCCGGGTCTTCAGGGGTCTCTGCATTAAAAACAGGTTCTGGTTCTGTTCTGGACATCCCTGAATGGACTCAGGAACACTTCCACAAAAGCCAGCCTCTCTGATGGTCTGGGGGTGCATTAGTGCCTCTGACAGCTGACTCACCTGGAACAAGACAACAGTCCCTCTAAACCTCCAGACCTGGTCTCCTCAGGTCCTCTAAACCTCCAGACCTGGTCTCCTCAGGTCCTCTAAACCTCCAGACCTGGTCTCCTCAGGTCCTCTAAAACCTCCAGAGCTGGTCTCTTGAGGACCTGTAAACCTCCAGAGCTGGTCTCTTCAGGACCTGTAAACCTCCAGACCTGGTCTCTTCAGGACCTGTAAACCTGCAGACCTGGTCTCCTCAGGTCCTCTAAACCTCCAGACCTGGTCTCCTCAGTCCCTCTAAACCTCCAGACCTGGTCTCCTCAGTCCCTCTAATCCTCCAGACCTGGTCTCCTCAGGTCCTCTAAACCTCCAGACCTGGTCTCCTCAGGTACTAAACCTCTAGACCAGGTCTCCTCAGGTCCTGTAAACCTCCAGACCTGGTCTCCTCAGGTC
>NW_013952500.1:14245-15014 GCF_001266775.1 Austrofundulus limnaeus | reverse complement strand
TGGCTGAGGCTTGTTTTTCACAGGAACTACTGAGAGAAGCTGCTTGTCAACATACTCAGATAATTAGTCCTTTTATTGTGGTAAATGGACTGAACTTATAGAGCTTTACCAAGTCCCTCTGGACCACAAAGCTCTTCACACTTACACACCTTCACCCATTCATACACCCATTCACACTGATGGTGGTAAGCTACCCTGTAGCCACAGCTGCCCTGGGGCTCACTAACAGGTGGGGCTGCCGTGCACAGGCGCCACCATCAGTAGGCAAGGCAGGTGAAGTGTCTTGCCCAAGGACACAACGACTGAAACAGCTGGACGGGATTGAACCGACGACCTTCCGGTTCCAGGACAACTCCCCTAACCACTGCACCACAGCCATACCTGTTCTACCACCTGTTTCCACTACAAGATGGTTTTAGATCTCACAGTCAGATTCACCTGTTGTTGTCAGGAATCAGGTGAGCTGTGAGCAGCTGACTGTACACAGGTGACCTTACAGCACCTGATGGTCTGTAAGGTCACCTGTACACAGGTCACCTGTACACAGATCACCTGTGTACAGGTGACCTTACAGACCATCAGGTGCTGTAAGCTGCACACAACTAATGTGAAACAACTCAATATGAAGACAAACAATCAATCCACATCTCAAAATAAACTAACACTAAAACTGAAGATATTCTATCTATAATTTCAGTTAGTTTTGTAAAAAGTTTATACAGTTTTAGTTATTCTTTTCATTTTCTTACAGTTTTTATTTATTTTAATT
>NW_013952500.1:13112-13659 GCF_001266775.1 Austrofundulus limnaeus | reverse complement strand
TGTCTAAGTCATGTATACCTTTCATCTAACTCATGTCTACCTTACATCTAACTCATGTCTAACTCATGTCAACCTTACATCTAACTCATGTCTAACTCATGTCTACCTTTCATCTAACTCATGTCTAAGTCATGTATACCTTTCATCTAACTCATGTCTAACTTACATCTTACTCATGTCTAACTCATGTCTACCTTACATCTTACTCATGTCTAACTCATGTCTAACTCATGTCTACCTTACATCTTACTCATGTCTAACTCATGTCTACCTTACATCTAACTCATGTCTAACTCATGTCTACCTGACATCTAACTCATGTCTAACTCATGTCTACCTTAAAACTCATGTCTAACTCATGTCTACCTTACATCTAACTCATGTCAAACTCATGTCAACCTTACATCTAACTCTTGTCTACCTCATGTCTACCTGACATCTAACTCATGTCTAACTCATGTCTACCTTAAAACTCATGTCTAACTCATGTCTACCTTAAAACTCATGTCTAACTCATGTCTACCTTACATCTAACTCATGTCAAACT
>NW_013952500.1:11542-12497 GCF_001266775.1 Austrofundulus limnaeus | reverse complement strand
CTCATGTCTAACTCATGTCTACCTTACATCTTACTCATGTCTAACTCATGTCTAACTCATGTCTACCTTACATCTTACTCATGTCTAACTCATGTCTACCTTACATCTAACTCATGTCTAACTCATGTCTACCTGACATCTAACTCATGTCTAACTCATGTCTACCTTAAAACTCATGTCTAACTCATGTCTACCTTACATCTAACTCATGTCTAACTCATGTCTACCTTACATCTAACTCATGTCTACCTTACATCTAACTCATGTCTAACTTACATCTAACTCGTGTCTAACTCATGTCTACCTTACAGGACCAGGACTGGATACCTCTGATTCAATAATGAAGCAGTTTTAGTGAAGACTCAGGTCTTTATCAGGCTGCAGAGACCGGACCTCCTCTAACAGTCTTTCTTTTCCTTTCAGGGCAGCCTCGGACTCTTCAGGACTTGTGTCGGATCAAAATCCGTCACTGTATCGGTCTCCAGAGCCTAAAGTTCCTGGAGGACCTTCCTCTGGCCAAGGTCATGAAAGATTATTTAAAACACAAGTTTGACAGTTTGTGAGGAGCAGGAGGACAGCATCATCAGACTATGCAAGCATTAATCTGTCCATCTGCAGACATCATTTCTTCACTTTGCCTTATCAAACACTGGACAAGGTGCTGAGGACCCCAACCGGATCCAAACACAGTCAGAACCAGAAACTAAATTAAACTGCAGGCGGTCTTACTATAGTTCTCACTTTTACATCATTTAATCCCCTCATGTTGTCCAGGTTCAAACACAAACATGAGTTCACAACACGTTCAGCATTAAAGACAGGATCTGACTGAGACTGTTAGAGACCTGCTGGGACCTTTAGAGACCTGCTGGGACCTTTAGAGACCTGCTGGGACCTTTAGAGACCTGCTGGGACCTTTAGAGACCTGCTGGGACCTTTAGAGACCTGCTGGGAC
>NW_013952500.1:10525-10871 GCF_001266775.1 Austrofundulus limnaeus | reverse complement strand
TGTCCACTGTCCTCTGTGTCCACTGTCCTCTGTGTCATCTGTCCACTGTCCTCTGTGTCCACTGTCCTCTGTGTCCACTGTCCTCTGTGTCATCTGTCCACTGTCCTCTGTGTCCACTGTCCTCTGTGTCCACTGTCCTCTGTGTCATCTGTCCACTGTCCTCTGTGTCCACTGTCCTCTGTGTCCACTGTCCTCTGTGTCATCTGTCCACTGTCCTCTGTGTCCACTGTCCTCTGTGTCCACTGTCCTCTGTGTCATCTGTCCACTGTCCTCTGTGTCCACTGTCCTCTGTGTCCACTGTCCTCTGTGTCATCTGTCCACTGTCCTCTGTGTCCACTGTCCTCTG
>NW_013952500.1:8269-9676 GCF_001266775.1 Austrofundulus limnaeus | reverse complement strand
GGTTCTGACAGGTTCTCACAGGTTCTGACAGGTTCTGACAGGTTCTGACAGGTTCTGACAGGTTCTCACAGGTTCTGATAGGTTCTGACAGGTTCTCACAGGTTCTGATAGGTTCTCACAGGTTCTCACAGGTAGATAAAGTTCTGACAGGTTCTCACATGTTCTGACAGGTTCTCACAGGTTCTGACAGGTTCTCACAGGTTCTGACAGGTTTTCACAGGTTCTCACAGGTAGATAAAGTTCTGACAGGTTCTCACAGGTTCTCACGGGTTCTCACATGTTCTGACAGGTTCTCACAGGTTCTGACAGGTTCTCACAGGTTCTCACAGGTAGATAAAGTTCTGACAGGTTCTCACATGTTCTGACAGGTTCTCACATGTTCTGACAGGTTCTCACAGGTTCTGACAGGTTCTCACAGGTTCTCACAGGTAGATAAAGTTCTGACAGGTTCTCACAGGTTCTCACGGGTAGATAAAGTTCTGACAGGTTCTCACAGGTTCTGACAGGTTCTCACAGGTTCTGACAGGTTCTCACAGGTTCTGGCTGTTGGAGCCAGTCGGGCCTGTGTTCTGATGATGAACCCAAATGTTTTGTTGAACTGATGACTTCAGTTCTTCTTGATGTCTGAACTCTTCCTGTCTCCATGCAGAACGTCTTCCAGCCCAGTTCCAGGTCGGTTCAGTCCGAGTGTTTCTCGGTGCTGGTCCATGTGGACCCAGTTGGTTTTGAACTCCATGCTGACATTAAAACTGCTTCTGTTTCTGTTTTTACATTGTAGAACAAAACTAAAAGTCAGATTTGATCTTGTTTCTGTTTCCTCTCAGCTGGGAAATAAACTCTGGAGGTTCTGAGGACTGGAACCACCCAGAACCATGAACCGGGTCTGTCATTTACATCAAATTAGTTTTAATATTATTCATTTGATTAAAGAGGAGCTCATCTGTTTGGTTGTTTGAACAGTTTAGATTAAAGGACGATCTGCTTGTTGGAGGAGAACTCACTGAAAGAACTTTATTCTGAAACTACTTCCTGTCTGAAACAGGAGGTGAATGAATTGTGGGTAATGTATTTCTTTAGCAGCTCTGTAGACTCCAAGCAATAATTTCTGTTTGTTGTGATTCTTTGGTTTCTGTTTGTGTGAAAATCTTGAATTATTTCTTTTTTGGGGCAATAATGTGTTTTTATTTATCTTTGCCTGCAGCTGTAAAATAAGCAGTTTTTATATTTTCAAGATAAAAGTTTCATTTTTTATGAGTTAAAATAAACGATGCCTTCAGTGTTCACTGGTATTATTTACATCTGCTGTTCTTTCAGCTGGTTCTACACACTGTCATCTGTGTCCACTGTCCTCTGTGTCCACTGTCCTCTGTGTCCACTGTCCTCTGTGTCCACTGTCCTCTGTGTCCA
>NW_013952500.1:7064-7854 GCF_001266775.1 Austrofundulus limnaeus | reverse complement strand
GGTAAACTCTCCACAGTTAAACTCTACAGGTAAACTCTCCACAGTTAAACTCTACAGGTAAACTCTCCACAGTTAAACTCTACAGGTAAACTCTCCACAGTTAAACTCTACAGTTAAACTCTCTACAGGTAAACTCTCTACAGGTAAACTCTCCACAGTTAAACTCTACAGTTAAACTCTCTACAGTTAAATTCTCTATAGTTAAATTCTCTACAGTTAAACTCTCTACAGGTAAACTCTACAGTTAAACTCTCTACAGGTAAACTCTCTACAGGTAAACACTCCACAGTTAAACTCTACAGTTAAACTCTCTACAGTTAAATTCTCTATAGTTAAATTCTCTACAGTTAAACTCTCTACAGGTAAACTCTACAGTTAAACTCTCTACAGGTAAACTCTCTACAGGTAAACACTCCACAGTTAAACTCTACAGTTAAACTCTCTACAGTTAAATTCTCTACAGGTAAACTCTCTACAGTTAAACTCTCTACAGTTAAATTCTCTACAGGTAAACTCTACATTTAAACTCTCTACAGTTAAACTCTCTACAGGTAAACTCTCTACAGGTAAACTCTCTACAGGTAAACTCTCCACAGTTAAACTCTACAGGTAAACTCTCCACAGTTAAACTCTACAGGTAAACTCTCTACAGTTAAATTCTCTACAGGTAAACTCTCTAAAGTTAAATTCTCTACAGGTAAATTCTCTACAGGTAAACTCTCCACAGTTAAACTCTACAGGTAAACTCTCTACAGTTAAACTCTCTACAGGTAAACTCTCTACAGGTAAA
>NW_013952500.1:5819-6601 GCF_001266775.1 Austrofundulus limnaeus | reverse complement strand
AACCTAAATTATTTCTAATTTAAACCAGATTATTATTAACTCCTTGAACAATGTCTCTTAATTTATTAACGATGATGAATGAAATGTTTTTTTATTCTCAGTCTCTATATTGAAACATGTTTGTGTTTTTGGTGCTGACGAGTAGAGAGGCCGTGTGTGTTGTTCTGCAGCTCTGTGGGACAACATGTCCCCGTCCTGAAGGCGGACAGGGTCATGGATGGGACTCCATGTGGACCCTTTGAATCAGACCTGTGTGTTAATGGAAGCTGTAAGGTACATGTCCACACACTGAGACAATCAGATGTCTCTCTGCTGTCCTTCAGTCTGTCTCTGATCTGTCCTTCAGTCTGTCTCTGACCTGTCCTTCAGTCTGTCTCTGTGCTGTCCTGCAGGTCTTTTCATACTGATAGTCACCATCTTCTCCTTTGACTGAGATGATGTCATGTCACATTTAAACCAGCTGGATATCTGCATGCCTGTTGATGGCTTGGATTTGGTTCTTGCTGTTCAGCTGCTCTTCAGGACCTTACTGTCTTACTCTCTGTAGGTACGACTTGGTAGTGGCTGACTTTGTAACGGCCTCACCATGATTAGTATTTACCTGTGAGATTCCACGGTGTCGTGTCCTGAACATCTGCAATGTTGTCTTCAGGTATTTTGGTGTAGATTCTCAGTCATCCAGGACATGACAACAGGCCAGTTGGCATGAAAGTTGCATATACAGCAGGTAAAATAAGTATTGAACACGTCACCATTTTTCTCAGTAAATATATTACTAGAGG
>NW_013952500.1:3635-4819 GCF_001266775.1 Austrofundulus limnaeus | reverse complement strand
CACATTTTTAAAATTTATTTTAGTGTTTCTTACAGCCAGAAAGTTGCCGTTTGAAATGACTTTATTTTTGTGTTATTTTATTTATGTCTGTAATCTGCCTTTTTATTACAACATTAAACAACTGAATGAGGCTCCGAGGCTCTCCAGCCGGGGGTTTTATTACACCCACCTCATGTTCTGTGCAGCCATCTTTGCTAGCTTTGATCACTTTAGACTGAGAACTATCCTCGCTACAGAAAACTGTTGGTCAGATCATGAAACCTTCAGATTCTCCCAGTGACCCTGTTGGTCTTTGACCTTGTAAAGAGTCTTTTCTTCTCTCAGTCCATCTGTTCTCACAGTTTTAAGCAGCAGCTTAACTTGTGTTGTCTTACTGTACATGGATAGTTTAAAAGAGCAGAAGTTCAACCACTTCTTAAAAACCTGGTCTTGACCCTGTAAACTTTTAATCTGAAAAGGTCTTGAAAATATTTTACAGTCAACTGATGGACTTTTTAGAGTGACCCAATATTGTTGAGGTTTTTCAGTCTGGTTTAAAAACTTTGTACAGCACTGAGTCTGCACTTTTTAGTAATTCCTAATGATTTTTTTCTTTTTGTATTTTTAAAGAACATTTAAATAAACAACCTTGTGAAGTAATGATCTGAATAATGTTGAGTGTTTTGAGGAAAACAGAAAGAATAAAATCATAAAACATCTGTGCAGTACTGGAGATATATTTTGGCTTTAAGAGTTGTAGTTGTAATAAATCTGTAATTTTTAACCTCATTTTTTACATGAACAACTATAAAAGCAAATGTTTTTCTCAGGTGGGTGACAGGTGACGTGGGACCTTGCTCCGTCTCATGTGGTAAAGGTTTTCAGCAGAGGGAGGTGTTTTGTATTTACTCCCTGCAGAATGGCTCAGCTGTGAAGACCAAAGAGCAGTTCTGTGGTGCAGGAAAACCTGCTGAAGTCCAGGACTGTGAGACACCGTCCTGCCTCAACATGTGGGACACTTCAGAGTGGTCACAGGTATGTTTACAAACTCTTCAGTAATTCTTTCATTAAATGTTAACATTAAAGCTAGAATGAAGGAAAAATAATGTGTATTTTGCAGGTTTTGCATTCACACAATGTTGCAAGTTATTGATTAATGAATTAATCTAAAGTTGATTGGGCTTCATGCAAGAACCGTTGGTACA
>NW_013952500.1:1691-2635 GCF_001266775.1 Austrofundulus limnaeus | reverse complement strand
TTATGTTGGAGGTAACCTCTACATCTAGAACAAACATCCTGCTGTGTTCTCCAGAGTTCAGAACTGATCCTTGGTTCTGTTGGCCTGGTTAAGTGTGGTTCTGGAGCAGGCCCCTCCCTCCCTCCCCTACTGAAACAGACCGCCAAAGTGCTGCTTGACAAATATCTTTGGTCCTCTGTCAGGAAACAGATCAGAGGGTTTTAATATTTTCACCTCAGAGAAGAAGAACGCTGATGTTGGATTAACACACCAGGACCGTATTTCCTGCTCACAACCCGACACATCCTGACGTGATGCGCATCAAATCTAAATGTCACTTTAAGAAAATATATTGTGGCATAAACAATTTATCATAACTCTGATTCTACTTGGCCCAACAACACAATTTAAAATTGGCTTAAAGTTTGAAGTCTCTATTTTTGGCTCAAATTGAAATAGTCTTAGAAGAAGTGTACCTTTCTGTTAGAGTGATTTAAACGGATCATCTGATGCACCGGCAGGCATTATCAGAAATAAATTGGAACAGATTTTAATCTAATAAACATCATTCCACAGTTAATGGTAACTTGATTAATTGTTTGCATCTCTAATGTTTTATTTAAAACTGTGAATTAAATTATTCTCAAATGTAAGAAAAATATTTTAAAATTACGACTTTCCACCTGATAAATGGGGCTGCAGCGCAGAGCCCAAAATCATCATTTTAGTTTCTAAGGTAAACAGTTGTTGCTATGTGACGTCACTCAGTTCACACAGCACCAAATCACAACTGTTGTCTCAGATCACTGTACACAAAAAACTATAAATGTACAGAAGCAGCAGACTGCGCCACATCTTCTCTTCATCACAGTCTGCATCCTGAGCAAACAG
This sequence comes from Austrofundulus limnaeus, assembly GCF_001266775.1. Lineage (NCBI taxonomy): Eukaryota > Metazoa > Chordata > Actinopteri > Cyprinodontiformes > Rivulidae > Austrofundulus > Austrofundulus limnaeus. The sequence continues at coordinate 1,765 of NW_013952500.1, read as the reverse complement.
AGGAAAAACTCCCTGCTGATCAGGAAGAAAGCTCCAGCAGAACCAGGCTCAGGACAGGAGACCATCTGCCTCGA
>NW_013952500.1:0-1636 GCF_001266775.1 Austrofundulus limnaeus | reverse complement strand
AAACATTAGTAACAACATGTAGAGTAATTTTATCATGTGCATCCCAGTGGTCCAGAGTCAGGTCTTCTACATCTACCATCTTCTGCTTGAAGGGAATATTTGAACCAAATATGTTTATGAAGTTTGTCCAATAAGCCTGAATAAGTTGACAGAATGGTAGTGACTGGTTTTAGCAGTACCAGTACCAGTGTCTGCAGCCTGCTGTGGTTTGTGCTGGTGTTTGACCCAGTACACCTCCACTGTTCCTCAGGTATTTTCACATTCACTTCTTTTCCCCATTTCTTACTGTGATCTGTTTTCTTCTTCACATGTATAGTTTGTTATTTCAGAGCATGGTTTTCCTTCAAACGTTGACAAAAATACTTTTACAAATTGAAACATTACTGACTGGACCTCTGTCAGATCCTGATGACAGGATTGTTAAATTTACAGGAACCTGTGGAAGTCTTTCTTTTCCAGACCAGTTACTTCTCATTAACCAGTCATTAACCAGTTATTAACCAGTCATTAACCAGTCATTAACCAGTCATTAACAGTCATTAACCAGTCATTAACCAGTTATTAACCAGTCATTAACAGTCATTAACAGTCATTAACAGTCATTAACAGTTATTAACCAGTTATTAACCAGTCATTAACCAGTCATTAACAGTTATTAACCAGTTATTAACCAGTCATTAACCAGTCATTAACAGTCATTAGTCGGTCATTAGCCAGTCATTAGCCAGTCATTAGCCAGTCATTAACCAGTCATTAGCCAGTCATTAACAGTCATTAGTCGGTCATTAGCCAGTCATTAGCCAGTCATTAACCAGTCATTAGCCAGTCATTAACCAGTCATTAACAGTCATTAGTCGGTCATTAGCCGGTCATTAGCCAGTCATTAACCAGTCATTAACCAGTCATTAACAGTCATTAGTCGGTCATTAGCCAGTCATTAGCCAGTCATTAACCAGTCATTAACCAGTCATTAACCAGTCATTAACAGTCATTAACCAGTCATTAACCAGTCATTAACAGTCATTAACAGTCATTAACAGTCATTAACCAGTTATTAACAGTTATTAACCAGTTATTAACCAGTCATTAACCAGTCATTAACCAGTCATTAACAGTCATTAGTCGGTCATTAGCCGGTCATTAACCAGTCATTAACCAGTCATTAACCAGTCATTAACCAGTCATTAACAGTCATTAGCCAGTCATTAACCAGTCATTAGCCAGTCATTAGCCAGTCATTAACCAGTCATTAGCCAGTCATTAACCAGTCATTAACCAGTCATTAACCAGTCATTAACAGTCATTAGTCAGTCATTAGTCAGTCATTAGCCAGTCATTAACCAGTCATTAGCCAGTCATTAACCAGTCATTAGCCAGTCATTAACCAGTCATTAACCAGTCATTAACCAGTCATTAACAGTCATTAGCCAGTCATTAACCAGTTATTAACCAGTCATTAACCAGTCATTAACCAGTCATTAACAGTCATTAGTCAGTCATTAGCCAGTCATTAGCCAGTCATTAGCCAGTCATTAACAGTCATTAGTCAGTCATTAGTCAGTCATTAGCCAGTCATTAGCCAGTCATTAACAGTCATTAGTCAGTCATTAGTCAGTCATTAGCCAGTCATTAGCCA
>NW_013952499.1:1823233-1825706 GCF_001266775.1 Austrofundulus limnaeus | reverse complement strand
TCATTTCTGGACATTCATGGTTTGATTTCTTTGTATGTATGGATCACTTGGGTTGTTACCAACATCTGGTGAAAATTTCATGTCATTAGCAACTCTAGTAATATATTTACTGAGAAAAATGGTGACGTGTTCAATACTTATTTTACCCGCTGTATCTACACAGCACCAGGAGAGACTAAATTAACATTTTCTGCACTCCCAGAAACTCTAAGTACACAACAAAATATATTTAATGTCTTAAAAGTGGATTTTGCATGATATGTCCCCTTTAATAAGTGGGGTCTTTCCCCTGGTCCTGATGAAAGGCAAATGGTTTTGATTTTCAGCAACCTCCAAGAATCAATCCTGAGTCTCTGTCTGCAGTGAGAACAGCTTTATGTTGCCACAAAGATGGGTATTTCACCAGGTCAAAGACCACAAACAGATTAGAACTGGCTAACATTAAAGTTCTGAGGTGGCTTTTTAAACCAAAAACTTCAACCTGCTTGAAAATTTGTGAACGATGCTCAAAAGTAGAGTCTGAGCCACGGAAACCATCCATTGTCCTGATGTGTCTCAGTAATCCAGGTAGAAATATAAAAATAACAAGTACCGGTAAGTCCTCTAGACGAGTTTCGTCTCTCCTCCAAGAGACTTCTTCAGTCTGAGGAGGTGAACTCAGCCTTATAAGCTCCGCCTCCACATGGTGACAAACAGCACTGAACAAGTCTCTTAGAGGAGAGACGAAAGTTTCATTGAAGAAGAACCCGTCCAGAGGATTTACGGTACTTAATTTTTTTCATCATCCATCCATTGTTTTTTAACTCACTTTTCCTTTTTGGTTGCAGGGAGATGGAGCTTGTCTCCAGCAGTCATTGTGAGAGACTGGGAAGACCAGGGACAAGACATAGACCCAACACATAAGGCCTTTTTCATTGACTCCATTCAACCTTACTCGGGTCGACTCTGTGTGGCCTCCAAGTCTTCCCATTGGGTGATCCAACCCGCTTTTTGCTCAATTCTTAGGACATACTTAAGACCTTTGTATGCTCTATGTGAACCTGCAACACTGGCAATCATTGTTGCAGCTGCTTGACAAAAACTGCATCATTTTATTCTCAGATTTAAGTTTTCCAACCCTTCCTGATAAAACCCACCCCCCAGGGGAACTGTCCTGCCTCCTCTAAATATAAAATTCTTGTGACTGGTATTAGTTTACGCTGAAAGCGCTCAGACGCTACATTTTGCTTCAACTTTGCTTCCAAAAGCCGTCTGTTGTACCTGGAAGCAGACATTTATCAAGAGAGTCAAATGGCCAAAAACTCACGGATGGAGATCAAACAGACGCTGTGCACAGAGGAGTACACTCTGGTGCTTTAACCGAGACAGATGGGTGCCCAAAATAACGGTGGATTTTGGAGTGGGGACATTTTTAAGTGCAGACAAAGGCAGGAGGAAGCCTGTGCAGTGACGTGTACCACAGTAGGAGGGGGTTTTCAAGAGCTCGGTGCCACTTGGGCTACGAAAAGTAAGCAAGAAAACTACCGTCGAGCAAGCACATGACGGTGCATCAAATGTTTATCTTCGGATGGAAAATGCAAAGTTTTATTTTTTTATTTATTTTATTTTTTTACTTTTGTTTCGCTGGTTTCTGACACCCTGCCGCTCTGCTCAGCAGGAGTTTTTTTTTTTCAGTCTTTATTTATAACAAGTGTTTATAACAATTACATGCAACAGCATAAAGAAAAAAAAAACAAGTCAAGGCTTAAGATAGGCATTAAAATTTGAAACGTATAGAAAAAAAATAATAAAATAATAAAAAAACATGGGCAGGTTACAATTGAAATTCATTACAGATTGATTTGGTCTTTAAAGCTTTTGCCTTGGTGCAGTATTTTAAGGTGGCAATATAATAGGATAAATACGCATAAAAACTGTAAATTTGGGGTTTAGTTTAGAAAATTTACAACTGAGGATATGAAATTTAGCTAATAATAGGATTACGTTTACAACAAAAACTTTCTTAGTTGGTGTCTTTGTACAAAAAAATCCAAATAACATATTTTTTGAATTAGATGGTACGTCCATATCCAACTTATCATTCATAAACAAAAAAGTATCTTTCCAAAATAACTGAGTATAGGAACAGTCCCAAAAAAGGTGGGTGATTGTCTCTTCTGATAAACTGCAAAATGGACACATTGGGTCAATATTTGAACGAAAAAAAACAAATCTATAGAAATCTGTCCAGACACATGGATAGAGTGAATCTGATTGTGGTTGGATGAGCAGTGTAAAAACCATTCTGATATCCTATTGGTCTGAACTCACTCCATCACACCTGTATAACAAATCACATCACATCCAGCAGGACAGACTGTAGCACATGTAGCCTAGAATGAAGATGATCGTGGCTGAAACAACTAGTCTAGTTAGATAATTTAACATTTCTCATCATTAACATTTTAGTTTAACATTATACTCATTATTGACT
>NW_013952499.1:1815889-1822233 GCF_001266775.1 Austrofundulus limnaeus | reverse complement strand
TGTTGACATTAACTCCGCCCTCCAAAGCCAGCGTTTACATTAGTATGGCTAATAATAGCAGAAGCTTCGTTGTACAACCATATGAGACCCAGAGGCAGAGTCGTGGTCACAGCTTTTTTTCTCCCCCTCCTCTGCTCTGTGCTCACTCTGCATGCTGTTACCAGGGCAGGGAGCAGCAGCGGTGAAAATACCTCAGAAACTCGAACAAATAGGCTTTAACAAGGCTTTAATAAGCTAAACAATAGAGGTACATGAGAAAACGTGTTCATAACGAATAAAAATAAAAAATTAAATTGTGTCCATGCCGGTCTCAAACCCTGGTCTCCCACTCTCTGGTCCAACACTCTACCCATTGCCCTATTGGAGGCTTGTTGTGAAATGAGCTACACATTACACAACAACATGGTGACGGCTTTTTATACTGAGGAGGTGGAGTCTCACCTGGGGTTTGGTAGGTAAGGGGCTGAACACAGGTTCAGGTGGGTTGTCGTACGGCTTGTGACATCACAAAATAACTGAAGTATAAAACTTGTCTTAATATACATTAAAAATACATTAACTTATAGTAAATATGCCCGTGGTGCATTTTTTGGTCCTAGGACTGTTTTTTTAAGAAGTACATACCCAAAGTTGAGTAAAAAAAACCTTTAAAAAGTGAATTTTGCATAACAGGTCCCCTTTAATGGCTTTTTTTTTAAGTGTTCATTACTTTTACTGTTATACTTTAAGTAGTGTTAAACCAGTTTTTTCATACTTTTACTTGAGTAAAAAGCTTGAGTTGATACTTTTACTTCCAAAAAAGTATTTTTAAACCCTAGTATCTATACTGAATGTGAATACTTTTTGACACCTCTGGGCAAACCCCACAGGGACAACCAGTTTAAAGGAGCCCCAACAATCCTATAAAGAAAAATGGCCAAACCTCAGGTAGAATTATGCCAGAAGCGTGTTCAAGGATATAAAAAGGGCCCTGCATGTTTTAGATGTTTCCCTGCTTTAACACAGCTGATTTGATTAGCAGGCTTTTGTTGAACTGCAGTCGTCTGAATCAGCTGTGTTAAAGCAGAGAAACTTAACATGCTTTACATGTAAAACTTGCAGGGCAGTGTGGAGGTCCAGGACTGGGAAACACTGGCTTAGAGAAACAATGACATACAGAGTCACACATTTCACATGCCTTAGCTAGTCTCTTTTGAAAGTTTGATGAAATAAGTCTTGTGGTACCTGAGAGGGCTCAGCTGCTGCCTGAGGAGTCTGAACGGCCTGCATCACAGGAGCAGGTGGGGGGCGGGTCTGTGGATAGACAGGCCTGTGGCTGGAGGCCTGAACAGAAAACACACACATTGATTATCAGTGGTTTATATAAGAACACATTTTAACAAACGTTTTGATGAGAAAATTATAAAAACGCCAGTTGAGTCATATAAAGTCCAGCTTTCTTTTTAAACTTTGAAGGATGTTCCTACAATGAAGTATCTCAGAGTAATAGAACTTTAAAGTGGACCAGCTTTTTTGAAGAGGAATTTTCTTTTTTTGCATTTTTCTGTGAATTGATACAACATATAATGTCCTGCTATCAAAGACACACAGCACACTATTTCAAGAGGATCTAAGGGGCCAAGCATCACTTTCTGCTTGGCCTTCAGAGGACCAGGACGTGCTTTTGTTCTCTCTACAACCTCCCCCCCCCCCCTCTTTTTTTTCGCTTCTTCAAGGTTTTTTTCCGCCTACAATCTAAAACTAAAGGAATCATGGATTTGGTCAATTGGTCTCTGAATGCAATTGTCTCTGTTTTTTCCACACTTGGAACGAGGGGAAAGTGGCTGTCTGGGTGGAGCGGTTACTGCTGGACTTGTCTGATTCCTGGGGCTGGAATCTGATATGCCGGCACCACTTTCCATCGAAGACGTGAAAAATTTATGTATATATTTGGATTAATGATAACTGGATTCCTGCTGATCGGCGGAGGAGGGCTCCAGGTTTATCGAAAAGTGAAAGCGACCCTGACAGTGGTTCGGGCCTTTGAGGAGCTGTTGGGCGCACTTGAAGGATTCTGCCGGGCTGGTAGCACATAGACTCTGCAGCTGGGGGGAAATAATTCGCTAACTGGATGTGATTCTGACGAGGATCGCAGCTCAGGTGCGACCCTCCTGCATGTAAGGACTACATCTATGGAAGGATTATCCTGACTATAATCAAGAGCGTATATTTTCAAATTGAGAGCAGAATAATATGTTTTTGCTCTCAAAACTTTAAGTATTTGTTCTCAAAACTTAAAATGCTCGCATTCAAAACTACTGCTCTCTCTCAGAATTTCTCCTCACGCTCAAACTTTCTCTCTGCACAAACCCAAACTACGCTCACAAACTTCACTTTTCTGCTTGTGGATCTCTCCTGCGCTCTCACGGATCAGGGAATACCGTATCCTAGCAACCGTTCCCGCCAATAGAATGAAAGAATTAAAGTGGGTTGAGACAGCCTGCTCCGGGTGCGTTTGTTTTCTTACACTGGACGTGCCTGCAGCCTGTGTGTTGCTACATGCTGTATCTGTTCTTCCTGAGACCCAGTTCGTGATTAACCAACCGACTGGAGCAGCAGAACTCTGACTAAAGCAGCTATGGTAAGTGCAGTAAAATGAAATCTGAATAAATTTTTCGTTGGGGTATTTTTGTAATTATGATGACCAACTATCAGTTCGCCATTAGCCGCTAGCGGCTAGCTGCTAGCATAAATGGTTTGCTTAAAATCTCATAATTAAAAAGGATAAAATTTAAAAAACAAAATGCTATTACAACCTCTTCATCAACAGCTAATACCTAACATGAGAAGAAGAAATATAACTGGTTTAATCGTTAGCTTTAGCCACGGTTAGCCAACCAGCTACAAAGAGAGCTAGCTATGCATCCAAGGAGGGCCCTATGGGCAGGATTAGATGGAGCAGTTAAATGTTCAAGTCTTGTGGAGTGAAAATACTTCTCATTTTAATTTTGGAAGTAAATAAATACATATATATTAGAATTAAAAAAGGAAAGTTATAAAACAAAAATAAAACCAGGTTAAAACCAAGTACCAGAATGGTACCAGTACTGTAGTTTGAGAACCAATGGTTTATATTGTATATTTATCCTAATATACATTACTACAACATTACTGTTTTTTTCAGTTGCTTTATGTTGTTTTTATCAATTGAAATATATACACTGCCTGTCCAAAATTAAAAGTCACCACCAAAAATTAATATGGACCACCTTTAGCTTTGATTATGAAACTCATTTTCTGTGGCATTGTTTGGATAAACTTCTGCAATATTACAATATTTATTTCTATCCAGTGTTGCCTTAATTTTTCACCAAGATCTTCCTTTGATGATGGTAGAATTCAGATTACAAATTCATTCGGATCAAGCTGATCGGGGTGTTTATGATGCATTTTTATTTTGAATGGCTGTTTAATCTGATTATTGTGTCCATGTAAACATAGCTTGGGAGACCACTCCCTGAACAGTTCAGTGTTGACTAGTTTAGTTTTTGTTGTACTTTGTTTGGTACACTCAGCATGACCTGTAAAGTTTTATTCTCTTTTACAGTCTTTGCCATCTATAAGCTCAGATCTAGGCTGGGCTGAATTCACCAATATTTACTAAATGTGTTGCGAGAGCCTCCAGGAGGTGACTACTTGCACATGTAAGTTATGACTAATTACCATGTTTGTTTGTTACCTGGTTTAGTAATTTAAGTTATGATGGTTTTATTTGTTTTTCTGCTTTTCTTAAGGTTCTGAACTCCACATGCTCATGGTGCAGAGGTGAATCGACTGCGTCTGGACATACATCCAGCTTTGAACACAGTTCATTCTCTCTTCCTGAAGATTTTGTCTCTGGTGAGTTGATGAAAACTTTTTTGCCACTGTGCGGCGTTAGCTGACTGCTCTGTACCACAATATGATATTTTGTAGCCAGTGTTAACTAGTTGGTTGTATTTAACTGCAGCTAGCCTGTTACCATGACAGGTTTAAACAGGACTATTTCAGTTTGTTTGATTCAGATTTAAAATATCCAGCACAGTTTAAATTTTGAAAGTTGACAATTTCATAAGCTTAGTAGTGTTTACCAAACTGTCTCAACTAGAAAACATGTTTAGCTTTTGTTGTATGAGATTGATGTGATTAATTTAGTTCAAGTTATAGATTCTTCATCAGAGACGGCAGCATAAATAAGACACATCATATCAAAATGAGGATTAAGTCAAATTTGCTCAAAATAACCTTATTACATTTTCAGATTCTTGCTTTAAAAGCTACATTTTGATAAGTGGATCATTCTGATACCATAAACTTATCCAAAGATATGACTTAATTTGTCTTGTTGGTTACTATAATACATTACTGTTTGGTCTGAATCCTAATTTTATGTAAATTTATTCAGTCATTTTTGATGTTAATATAAAGAGGAAACCTCAAATATTATTTGTATATTAAGATTTCTCAGTGGGAAAGAAACAACATTTCTAGCTCACAGGGAAAGTTTCAAAATTTTAAGACGTGCTACTGCTCAAAAAATGCTTCAAAATTTTTTTTGGATTACATTTGAGACAATTCATTCAAATGATACATTGATAAGGCATTAATACATTATATTTTTATAAAATGCAATTGTGGCACACATTTAAATCTAAACCCAATATCTGCCCATTTCTCCACATTCCACTTTTGAACTTAATCCTCATTTCAATGTGATGGGTCACATATGGGGATTTTAAGAGTAAAGACATGATTGTGAAAATGAATAATTTTGTGATATTTTTCAGTTAAACCACATGAAGCTGGCTTCAACTGTCTGCTGAAGCATGTTACACACACAGCATCACAAAGTAACAAGACATGTCATTTTCTGTCCTCCAAAATAATCAGAGATTAATCAAGATGTTTGAACAAAATGACTTTAACGTTTTAATGGTTATGGTGTTAATTAATGCAGGATGGTTCATTTTCATATGTTTTATATTATTAGTTCAGCATTTAATCATCTTTATCTCAAGACAGAACAAGAAATTAAGAAATATTAACTAGAATATATGGTCAGCATCAATAAATGACTGCCCAGATAGCAAAAGATGTTAATTCAATGTTGAATTATGGTCAAAAAAGTTTATTTTTGGTTAAGGCTGATGATTGGTAGTCAAATAACCAAAGTTGAAAAGATGTTTTTGAATCAGTGTTGTTTCATGGTTGAATTCTAATGATTGAAATGTCAGAAACATCTAATCAATGATGAATCAACGTATGCTGTTTGTCGCACACCTCCTTCCTTCCTTCGGGAGGAGCAGGGAGAGGAGGAAAAGAGGTTGAATCAACATTTCTATAGTATCAGTTATGATTGAAACCTAACGTTATTTCAACAAGTCAGTCACCAACCACTTTTTGTATAATTTTAACATGGATTCAGTATCATACCTGACCATATTTCAACATTAATTCACTCATATATTGCTGTCTGGGTATAGAACAAGAACTAGAACATAGACATATTACATATTATTATGCTCTCAAATTGAAAATATACGCTCATGGATTAAGTCAGGATAATCTTTCCATATACATCTGGATGACGCTTCAGACGGTGAGAGGCGAGGATGACCCCAAATTTGGCTGATTGTTTTTGTTTTTTTTTTGTTTTGTTTTTTTTCGCCACTTCAGAGGTGCAGTTAAAACATTTTTAAAAGTGGCAGGAAATTCAAGGCTGCTTTGTTCCAAAATAATTGGATTCTATTTGGCTCCCAGCGGCACGGCCTTGATGGCAGTGTTTATCTCAATCTCTCCAGGATGGAATGTCAACAACGGCTTGATCCCCTCCCACCCCTATGACCCGTGCTTGTCCTGGCTCTGGAACCCAAGGCCGAGGAAGAGAAACTCTGAACTCTGGCTAAATGAGCAGGAGACAATAACATCATGTGACTCTGGACTCTGGAGGTGGTCAGGGTTGGGACCCTCCTCCCTAAACGTCACCTACTCCTCTGATCTCGCCCCATCTTACCTCCCCGCTATGTGTTATCTGATCTAAGACCCCCTTCAGCAACCTTCAGTTGCTCAACAGTCCAGGGGTCTCTGTTGTCGGGGTCTCCACACATTTTCAACAGGAGACAGGTGTGGACTGCAGGCAGGACAGTCTAGTTCCTGAACTCTTTTATTTTGAAGGTGCGCTGCAGGAACACATAAAGTGTCTTCAATGTCTTGCTGAAATCAGCAGGACGTTCCTGAAAAACACGTGTCTTGGATGTTAACATGTTGCTCCAAAACCTGGATGTAGCTTTCAGCTTTAATGGAGCCTTCACAGATGTGACAGTTAC
>NW_013952499.1:1808982-1814203 GCF_001266775.1 Austrofundulus limnaeus | reverse complement strand
TTTCCACATTATTACAAATAACTTCATTTCTGGACATTTATGGTTTGATTTCTTTGTATGTATGGATCACTTGGGTTGTTACCAACATCTGGTGAAAATTTCATGTCATTAGCCCCTCTAGTAATATATTTACTGAGAAAAATGGTGACGTGTTCAATACTTATTTTACCTGCTGTATGTATGTTTGTGGTTGTAATGTGACACAATATGGAAAAGTTCAAAGGGTATGAACACGTTTGAAAGCCACTGTAATGTCCCAACTTCATTGGAATTGTGGTTTTAGTTTAGTTGTTCAACCTTCCAAGAACTGATAAAAACCTCACCTGGGTTCCTCCAGCAGCGAGGACGCTGAGTCCAAACAACATGGCAGTGATGCAAATTAACAATTCAAGCACCAGGAAGATCACTAGAGTTCCCAGGATCCCGTCAATCAGCAGCTACCCAGAGGAAACCAAAAACATGTGATCAACAAGATGTTTCCTTCAGTCACTAAAGATTCCTCAGAAATAAAATAATAAAAATGGCTCAGAAAACACTTTGTATTGGTTAAAACATATCTGCCTTCTAAATGCACTCAATAACAAAAACATGATGTGACTTAGGAATTATTTGTAGCAGCAGTCAGTCACTTACTTTACACTTTTGCTCGATCAGCCCGGTGCATTTTCTGAAACAATGTTGCTGCAGTGGACAGTAAAGACAGAGAAACAGGAAGTCTGCTTCAGGTTCATCTCTTACTGAAGACAAGAAGCATCAGATGTCAGTGAATGACCTGCTGTATGCTGACCAGCCTGTCATCCTACACAACATTACAATACTGCTGATCAAACAGGACGTAGACAGGAAGCTTCTCTGTGTGTGCCAGCCTTCACCTCTCAGTTGTTTGTTTACACTCTGCTCCTAGTTGTCGTGTCAATTCAACGCCCGTCTAGTACTTCGGTGAGTTTATTGGAAGTGTTTCCAGTTTGCTGCCATGTAAGGATTCTGTTTTTGTAACTAAAGTAGTGATGGGCAGGTGAAGACTCATGGATACCGTTTAGGACCCCCTACTGGATTTACAATGGTTTGTGCGATTGTTTCAGGAGAACTGACGATAAAGTCAACGATGGAACAGGTTCTCATATTTTAAAGATCGGACTGTCAAGTGTTCTCAAACTTTTTGGAACTGGGGACCCCTTACAAGGGTGAAAAATTTCCAGGGACCCCCTCATAAACCCCATGCTGTTAGTGGAAAATAATTTTCTGTTATTTTTAACCCCTAAATGCCAAGGTAATCTTATTTTGTTTGGTTTACTATGCTTGTTTTACTAGTGCATTATTCCTCATATGCATTTTTCAAAATAAAAACCAACTTAACAGTTTACTGAATTTTTTTGAGGACCCCCAAGACACGGCTTGCAGACCCCACATTGGGAACCTCTGGCTTAAAGTGTTTCTATTGGTTCATGATGTACCAATCCCAGTGTTTCCCCTAGGGAATTGGTCTTGGGGGCCAGTGGCTGATCTAGGATTTTCTGAATAAGGGGCCATCAAGGGGCCACAACATTCTTAGAGGGGCCAAGTATTTATTTAACATCTTTGTACACAAATCTCTGATTTTGGTAAGATGTATACATTTGACCAGTCACATTTGTTCAAATACTTATAATGTAATTTTAAAAATCTTGCATGTAAATTCTCCTTACAAGTTTTACACACATTTTTTACTGTACATAGGTTAAATACTCTCAAACACACAGCATGTAAGAAAATCCAGCCATTGTTTGTTAGTGGAAAGACTTTTCCTGCAGGATTGTTCAAATCTCACGAAGAGAAAATGACATCTGTAAGCTTGATTCATGCTGGATATACCTATTTGACTAATTAGCACCTCTAGTGTTTGGACATGGAACTGCACCCAGCATCATCACTCTTGGGCAAAGGACAGATGAGTGACAGGACAGGAGCACTTCAGGGAGCCAATCAGATTTCAGTTGGGGCCAATGCCCCTGTGGCCCCGCCCCTAGAACCGCACCTTTTGGGGGCATGGTAAGACTCATGCATGTGAGTGAACTTTGTGAATATGAACCACATTTTCATCTGTTTTTGTTTTGTTTTTCCAAGTTTGGCACTTCGTAAGAGAGATGGATGTGGAGGAGTGACCGCAGAAAGAGCTCTCAAACTGATCTGGCGTTATTTAAACTAAAAGGACTTCATGCAATGACATTCTTATGGGGGATTGCACGCAATTCTATTGTATTACCTCATAATACATTTTACATTCCCTCAGAAAAGCTGTTTATTACTGTAAGTTTATTAACAAATTCACCTCCTCTCCATAATACCGGAGTTAGCCTACTACTTTAATTCAGCTGTGGATTAAATGTATCACAGACACACGCATGATGATCTTTAATATGCAGGCATTTTAACTCTGTGCAGCCACAAAATATCACTGTCAATTTTAAAAATGTCTGGCGCCACATTCTGTTTTGGTAACCGTATATTTCAAAATAAATGTCTGATTTAATTCAGTGGGAACCCAAAACAATATTGCGAGGGAACGCAAACGTTTGCGAGGTAACGCAAAGAGTTTTGTAAGGTAACGCAAAAGGATTTGCTAACCGCCAATCCACTATCTGAAAAACATTAGGCATGCAAACGTTAAACCAATAAACATGTAGGCAAATTAGTGGAAGCTAATGCTAACCGCTAACTCAAGACTTGTAATCAAAGCTGAAGCCTCTGAATCATTATTCCACCAGGATGTGGAGGATCCTTTTTGATAAGTTTCTCTATCTTTATGTACTGTCCTCAGCTGAGACACCTGAAGATACGGTCTGTTCCTCCTCACTTAACATTCCAACTACATTCACAAGCATTAAGTGTGAACTAAAACCACATTTTAGGGCTTTTCTCAACACTAATAAAATCATAACTGTGTCATAAAAAGTGATGATTTGTAAATGCATAATGGAGTATGAAAACTTTCAGTGTGTTTGTCATATTTGCAGCATTTTATGCTGAGCGATGACGTAAAAGCATTGGAAAAGCAAAGATGTGACATGCAAAGTTAATTTAAAGACTAACATTTTTAAACATTGTGTTTAATATTTTTCATTTATTGTAGTAACTATATTTAGTTTGATGACCTCTTTGAGTCTTTTATTCTGACATACTGTAATTTTCTGTCCTGCAAACATTGTTTCAGTCTTGCACCAGGCAAGACTCTTTTATTCCCAAAACAATGTGTTATATAAATCATATTTAGCCACAAATTAAATTCTCTATACTGTTAAGACCAGGATAGTACCAATATTCATCTTGCTGATGATCAGTAATTCAGATTTGTGATGTAATAAACTAAATTGAAAACCGGAACAACATATCACAGATAAGGCGAGTCGTTTTAAAGGTACACAGTTATCATTTATCGTACATGCAAAGCACGATGTCATTAGTTTGTGTGTATGATTTAAAGACAGTACCACAGCGTGCAGCTCCAGCCTGCGGCAGTGCTCACAGTGGTACGAGTCCTGGCGGTACGGCAGGTGTTTGGACATAAGGCCGAGAGCAGCTGTAGCAAACGCAGCGCTGATGAGATGCAGCACCAGGACACATTTCACCTGCAAACGTCAGCAAGAACTCATGTATGGAAACATTCAGACAACCAAGAATTCAAAAAGTTGAGCGGGAAAAACAAACATTTGACAGTTTAGCATTGCACTGTATTCTCATTTGATGTGCAGCTGAATATTTTTCTTAGGAATCCCAACAGGTTAAGCTAAACAAGTTACAGGCTAAGGTTGATTTGATCAGTCATTGTGAATTGGTAATTAATTTTAACCACTGTAAACAGCATTTTGAACAATCTCAGATTGACAAAACAGTGTTTGCATTTGCTAATAGCTAAATCAAAAGTGGATTATAAAACATCTTGAATCTCCAGTACTTCGAAGCCGTTCGTACAAATGCTATTTTATAAACCTTTACGCTCCAAATATTAAACATTACAATACTTTTTACCCAGAGTTTTATAATTATTCATAAGGATAAATGGCAAAAGCAACAGCTAGCTTTAACAAGCAAACATGTAGCACTAACCCTACTGCTGTTGCTTTTTATAATTGTAAATAATCACAGAATCCCTCATAAATGACCATGTAATGCAAAATTAAAGAATCTCCTGCCTAAACACTTGCTGGTACAAAGCTCCGCCTACTGTACCAATAGGACCTCCCTGGAGCTCAGTCTGCAGCCGAGCTCCCGCCCCCCTTCCACTGAAGCATTGTTGTGATAATGTGCTGAAGTGGGAGTGTCTGGAATGGTAGGTGACAGCAAAGATACATTTTTAGTTTTTATAAATAGTATCTGCTCCCACTTTTGCTTTTTCACAGAAAACAGGCTGTAGAGTGGAGGACAGCAGCGACACATTTCGCCCACATGACGAAATGATGTCATTACGTACGCCGTGCATGACGTATAGGGCAATGTGGGCGAAAAATATAGCCGCTATCGATTACTATTCCGATTACTGGATGACGTCATCATCAACTCATAGCCTCATAGCAGTGTAAGAAAATTTAGTGTTCGTTAACTGAAATCGTGACAGAACCACATGAATGTGGAAGAGATTAAAATGTGAAGGGAAGGACCATACAACACCAGTTACTGGAGTGAACCGTGGTTTAATGCTCTCTCTGCAGACATGAAACCAACGATGAATCAAAACCGGAAGTCCCGGTCTATAAATACATGGTTCTTCAGTGCCTGGTACGCCCACTACAGGCCTACGGCTGAATCGCAGACACTCATATAGACATCCTGTCCTCATGTTTGATTAACAGGTTTTTTATGTGTTGTGATGGTGTTTCAGGCACGTATCTAAACCTATTTTAATCAAAACATAACAATAGTCAAACAATAGATTATAAGAATGAATAATTAAAAAGGAAAACTATGAATATGGTGTAGTGCAGGGGTTCTTAATCTTTTTGACCTCAGGGCCCAATTTATTGAACATAAAGTGACACAAGGCCCAGTCAGACATTACTAATGTATGGATCAAAGTGATAATTATTCTAAATCTTGGTTTAATTTTTATTGTACTTACATTGTAACTAAATTAAATACACTTACAGTTTAAAAGTAAAACTCCTGTCAAATAATCACAAGACGTGATTACAAAAAACATTTTTATATTGTAACCTGCCCATAACAATTAATTGAACAAATACAAAGG
>NW_013952499.1:1803241-1808640 GCF_001266775.1 Austrofundulus limnaeus | reverse complement strand
TGTAATTCATAAGGCATTGTATTACATTATTGATTTTATATCATCCTTACTGCAACATACATGTTAATTTTGTTAAGACATTGTTTTTATTATGTGGTTGTCTGACTTATTACATTCCAAATGTCAGTAATGACCACATAATTTATATATTGAATAGGGATATACCACTCCTTTTCAAGTTAAATGTATTTATATCCTGGTTTATTATTATTAATACTATTTGTTGCTCGAAAAAAAGAGTAAGCGGATTTTTAATTTTTAAATTTTTTTCTTTTTTTGGTCTTATTTTGTTAATTGAAGACTTATTGACAATATACTGATTTAAACTATTATTTGATTAGTATTGTTTAATGTTATATTTTGAAATGGGGGCAGATATACGATTTTTCTTCTTCTACTACCCATCATTTAATTTTATTTTAATTCTGTTCTTATTTTGTTAATTGAAGACTTATTGACAATATACTGATTTAAACCATTATTTGATTAGTATTGTTTAAAGTTATATTTGGAAATGGAGGCAGATATTACAAGATTTTTCTTCTTCTGCTACCCTTCATTTTATTTTAATTAAGTTCAATTTACTGTATATGTGTATGTATTTTTTTGTTTTCTATCACTTTGTTTTCTGTTTTGAATGTATTTTATTTGCGTTTAAATGAAAATGAAATGAAATGAATAAACTGGAACTGAAACAAATTAAAATATAGTTGTATCTGCAACTGTATTTGATAATGTTTTGAACTTTTAAAATACTGCATGATAGAAACAGAAGCTTACTTCATGTTAGTGATAAACTTTAGCCTTTTTTTACGGGTTACCTTCATTTTTGCTTCTACTTTTCATTTAAAATAAGTTTCCATTCTCGGCAGGTTTCTAAGGTTCTTCTTCTACATTTTAAAAAAGCTGTTATACATCTGAGCGGTGCACTACTGCTACTAGTGGTGAGAAAGTGTATTGCACCTTATTCAAAATCGATGTGGTCCCACGGCCCTCTGCGGCCCAAAGTTAAAAACTGTTGTTCTTTTGAGGCCCTCAAGGTGGCGCTAAGAATTTCTGGTGTAGTGCTTTTAAAATCAGTTTCTAAATGACTAAATAAATTTCTTCAGCAGTATGCCTGTGAACAAATCATTTCTCATGTGGGCCAGGCCAACAAAGGCCCCAATGATCCTCAGAAGAGAGGGGAGTGAGTGATTTGCAAGAGAGTTCATGCTTCAACAGGGAGAGCAACTCGTTTGAGGGTTGTTATGTAGTTTAAAAGCTTAGAACTAAAGTTTGTGTGTGAGTCACTCACCCAAAACAGAGAAGGCCTCCTCCCACTGTGGATCAGTACTGAGCCAGACAGGGTGAGCTGATAAAATTATAATATAAATTATTTAAAGTACACTGAGATGTGGATTAAAAGATCACAGAAAAAAGATGACGTTATAAGACACTGTTCAGACAGACCTGCAGGACAACGACAAGAATGAGGGCCACATCCCCAGTAAAGTGGACCTCGTAGAGCTGGAGCACAGAGGCGCTCAGACAGAGGATCAAAGCCCCAATAACAATCTGGATTGCCTGGAGGAAGGTACGGGAAGAGATGAGCCAAGCAGCAATTCATGACTAGAAAATTAGCAAACATTCAGCTTTGCCAGTTTGAAAAGTCAACAGACTTCTGACTTACTTAGCCTTTAACTTTGTTTCAAGTTTTTTTGTAGGTTTTTTTTTATTAGTCCCTAAATAAGAAAAAGATGTGTTTTGCCAATAACTAGAACCTACTTAAGTAAAACCTTAGTAGTAGAGGCTCAAGAACCATTGACCAGTCTGTCAGTGGTTATTAAAATACATCTGGTTATTACTCCACAAGTGGATCTGCTTTACCATCTTCAGAGATCACCACAGACCATTTATCTCCATTTTACCTTACCCCATAATGCTCCTCTGTCTAACAGTACCATTACTACAGGGGTGTCCAGATGTTTTTTAGTGAGGACCAAATATAGAAAACTAGAAGTGACATATTGATACATCAATAATGTGTGTATTTCTAACTCACCTATTGGGCACAAGGTCACGGTGGTTTGTGATTTGTGATTTTTATCCATTTATAGAAATATCGCCCACCAGTGGCTCCAGCAGGCAGGCAGCTATAAAACCCGGTGCTGAGCCTCCAGGACCGGTTTCACCTGATCAGATCTGTTCCTTTTATTGCCTGGAACAGATCCATCAGGTGGGTTTCTGAATTGTTTGCATTATTGCAGAATTATCGCCCGAGGGGTTTTTAGCAGGCAGGCGGCTATAAAACCTGGTGCTCAGCATCCAGGACTGGTTCCACCTGACTGGATCTCTTCCTTTTATTGCCCTGCATCAGCACCAGCAGCCCCGTGCTGGAAATCAGCCGTTTCACCCGCTGGAGCTCGCCCGCCGACATTTGAATTCTTATACTGTATCTCTGCGGGGGAATGTCCCAGGAACTTGCAACCACCACCAGATTGTAGCGCAGATCCAGAACTTTAAAATAAGCCCTCTTCCGCCCGGATCAGATGCTCAGAGCCGGAGTTAGAGGCTCCGCAATAAATGAACTGCTTCTTGTGAGGGGCATATTCAATTACATTTTCAGATTTTGCTGAGGGCCAATAAAAACGGTACCGCGGGCCACAGTTGGCCTGCGTGCCATAGTTTGGATCCCCTGCATTACTATGATCCTCCTCTGTGGTCAGCCTTGTTTTCTCCTCCCATAACATCCAGTACTCAGCCTCGTCTCCCTAACGTTGTCTCCAAACAACCCAAACTGAGCTCTCCCTCACTTCTAACCCTGTCCCATTTGGTCCCAATGAAAACCTTCACCGTTGCCACATCCTGTCTACAGACCATACATCACAAGTTTACCATCTTGTAAACTTTCCCCTATAACTCTTGCAGATGTCCTTCTGTCAGGAGTCAGCCCTGACTCATGTCCATCCACTCCACCCACAGCCCACATTACTGCTGCTCACTGATCTTCACTTCTTAACCTCGGCTTCATCAGTAACGATGCTTCACGCTCACCCCGAGAGTCTTGGGTTCCATCTTGAGGTGTGACTGCAGCTGGCCCACAGAGAGGGTCCCAGCTGCTGGCACTGGATCTTTGTCATCTTGAGCCATTCTGAAGCTGAAAGAGAAACAGCAGGGGTCAACAGACCATTAATTAGGATGATCACAAACAGAACTAGACATGGGTTTTTACGATGTAAAAACAAGTGTGCATTGCCATGTAGCATGGCTTTGCCTGCAGCAATGGACTTGCAGAATGAGCTTTGACCAGGATCAAATATGTTTTCTAAACCAGCTTCTGCCTGTCACGTCAGCAGGTGTTTGTAATTAAGGTAACTGTGTGACAATATGAAGTTTGAAGAGATTTTTGTTAAAGTTGCAGTAGCTGGATTTGAACCCTGATCTCCCACGTGAAAGCCCACAGTGCTCATCATGAGACCATAGGAGATGTGGCAGAGGACAATCCCAGGGATTTGATTGTATGTATACAGAAAAAGTTTACCTTGCCAATGCAATTATTGACACTTAAGTGCAATACAGTATATTACAGCAATAGGACAACATAAAGACTGTATTACAGTAAAACATCAAAATACAATCATATTAATATTGTAATCACTGAACTACTGAGTTTAAATATTATAAAACTATTGTGCAGTACCATATTGTGTAGAGGCAGCAGGGGGCAGTATTGGACCAATACAAGGCTCTATTGACTGCCATTATAATTTATTAAACATTAATATTTCAAAAACTATAAGTTTTACAGGCACCAAAAGGCATAGCCATCATTTGGCACAGGAGCTTTACAGATATAAATTACAATGGCAGCTCTAGGACAAAGTATGCGGGAGGAGAAGCGTGGCAAAGTTGAGATGACTTGGATGGGAAATGAATCACAATAATAACTCAGAACAAGGCAAAAGTTTGGACACACCAACACTTAAGCATTCATTCACTTCAGGATGTTTGACAAAATTTAAATTTTCTTACAGATATGTGACACAAATTTATAAACACTATCAGTCTTTGGTATTCTGAGTTCTTGCCATACAAGCTAGAATTGAAATGGTTTTTTTCAGATTTGACTGTAAGTAAAAAATCTACACAAAATACTCCTTAAAGATTTTAAATATGGTAAAATCACTCTAAATAAATCTCAAAAGTCAAAAATTGGTGTGTGCAAGTCCAGACCCTGATCCAGCAGCTTGTGGAACCACTTTAAACAGAAATAGTACCACAATATGTGCAGTTTTACACACTCTGACCAACTACAACACTAATGGAACAGATTGTCTGTAAGGATGAAACTAAGGGACAGACGAGTCTCACTGGAGTGATGCACACACAGCAAGTATCACCATGTCCTCTAGTCTTAAACGAAAGGTAAATTTTAGCCTTATTGTGCAAAAAGCCCACCAGTAACTCTTATTTTTAAGAACTTAAAGATGTCTAGATCTGGGATGCTGCATGTTTTTACAGTACTGTTACTAAAACAGCTTAGTGTGTTGTTCAGCTGAGGACAAGTCAGCTGTGATGGTTGTCAGAGCTGCATCAAATTTATTGGCCCAGAGTGTCCTGATATTATTGACTCACAACTCTTCTTAGATCTGGACCGAAAATTGCTGAAGACCCATCTTGTACACAGCTTTTTAGCTCTCTTCCATCAGGCAGAAGGTTAAAAAGTATTGTTTGGGTCAGAGATGGGCAACTGGCTACTTACCACGAGAAGGGGTTATCTGTGGAATCAAAGTGGGCGTGTCTAAACCATAAACACTGTGGGCTATGAGGCCTACATGACGGTATCCTTAGATCCTGCTCGATCTCTATACAGCCTGACCCTGACCCAACACTAAGGTTAACCAGGAGAAATGTGACCCAAGTAGGGTTCTCCAGAAAAAGTGGTGCCGCACGGTAACGCCCCTTTTGTTCTTGTCCAATCAGGTGGTGCCGTACGGTGACGCCCCTTTTGTTCTTGTCCAATGAGGTAGTGCCATACAGTGACGCCCCTTTTGTTCTTGTCCAATCAGGTGGTGCCATACGGTGACGCCCCTTTTGTTCTTGTCCAATCAGGTGATGCCATACGGTGACGCCCCTTTTGTTCTTGTCCAATCAGGTGGTGCCGTACGGTGACGCCCCTTTTGTTCTTGTCCAATCAGGTGGTGCCGTATGGTATCGCCCCTTTTTTTTGCTTGTCCAGTCAGGTGTGTCTCTTTAAAAAAGTCTGTCAAATCAGGTGTGTCGCTTTAGAATTGCCTTTTGTTGTGACACGCCCACTCGTCTGCAGAGACCCCTACTTGCTTACCATTGACTGCCCATTGAGGCCCCGCCCCCTGCCATTTATTTTCCAAGTTAAAAAATAATTACAATTTTTTTTTTTG
>NW_013952499.1:1801105-1802313 GCF_001266775.1 Austrofundulus limnaeus | reverse complement strand
ATATAACATAACATAACATAACATAACATAACATAATATAATATAATATAATATAAACAGAAACCAGGGAATTTTCTTTCTCAGTCCTCCTTTTATGTCACTTCCTGTTTCACTTCAGCTGTGCAAAGTTCAAAAGAAAATATGCCAATTATGTGATATAAAGGGTAAAATCATGTGTATTAAGCCAAGTTTTTACAATAGAAATATATTTTCTTTGACTTTTTGTATTTCATGGATATGTCACAGGCACTTTAAATCAACATCTGATTTATGTTTTTAAGGTCAGTTATGGTGGACAAACTGAGGATGAGATGTGCAAAAAGTTAATCAGCTGTAAATGCAAACCAAATAATTATTTTCTGCAAGTTCTGTTAAAATCCATCCTCTGGTTTATAAAATATTTTGCTAACAGACATGAAACATGATGATATCGCCCTCGGCGGCGGTGGTTTGCAGTTTTTCTCAAGGACATGTAGTAGGCTGCAGAATAGTTTACTGATCAATGTTTTACTGGACTCAGACTCAGGATCAGGAAGAACCGAGTTTACATGTCAGGTGATTTAAAAGAGTTCGGTTCGGTGCAGAACAGAACCAGGGACCATGATGCTCTGCGTGCGACTGCAGTCACTTGGCTCGGTTCCAGAAAATGGCTCTAATCATTTCCCCATCTTAGTTTCAAAAATGCATTTTTTGCTATCATTACTTTGACTTTGACTCGTTTTTTTTTTTTACCCATCGCCAAATAATTAATAATAAATAAAAAAATAATCTGAAAAACCAAACAAACCGAGCTGTGGTTTCCAGAACTGTCTCCTGTCCGGACTCAGACATGACTCTGCAGATTAGTCAGTCAGCACCGGTCAGGGATGGTCCTACCTCCGGCTCAACGTGTCCTCCTGTCCCGCTTTGATGTCTCCGGTCCAGAGGTGCAGCTCGCGGCTCTGCAGGATGCTGCAGGGTGCGTTCAGGTGCAGGATGCTGCAGGGTGCGTTCAGGTGCAGGACGTCACTGCGGACTCTGACTGATGCTCAGACTTTTTTCCTCTTCTCTCAGTCAGACCTGCACCGTCCTGCGGTCCACATGCACACAGGACGAGACTGAGCTCTGATTACGTAAGATTTGGACGGGATATATTTTTTTTAATTTTAGTATCTGTTTTTAATTAAAGAATAGTTGTCAAAATTATAAAAAAATGAAAAAGATTAAAC
>NW_013952499.1:1799144-1800455 GCF_001266775.1 Austrofundulus limnaeus | reverse complement strand
AGATTAAACTGAGGAATGAAATCCGTGAATAAAAAGTAGCCAAATGCTTAAAAAAATGACAAAGCATTGTCTCAAAACCATTTTTAAAACCAAAACTATCCTCATCTGGTTGCACTCTTAAGACAAAAACATATAAGCTTTTTTAGTCACCTTGTGGAAAAACTACATCCTTAACTGAGTAAAAAGTTAGGAGGTCGTGTAAAATGTAAATAAAACAATAATAATCTCAGTGAAACAGTAAAAAAATAAACGTTTAAACTGAAATGTTGTACAATTTTTTTGGATAATAAAGATTATAATATTAATAATCAATAATATAATATAATATAACATAATATAAACACAAAGCAGGGACTTTTCTTTCAGAGTCCTCCTTTGACGTCACTTCCTGTTTCACTTTAGCTGTGCTAAGTTCAAAAGAAAATAGTGTGAGGGTGTTGGAGGTGTTGATTTTCTCATCTACAGTTCATAAAATGAACAAAACAGAAGTGAACACTGGCTGCAGGGCCACAACATTTATATCACCATTTGTGTCATATTTGCTACGCAGGATTCTGTGACTTAAAGTTTATCAATGTGATCAAAATCTTCTTCAAAAACCTGCTGTATCATGTGAGACCTGCAGTCTGCCCTCTGGTGGATTATCACTGTACTGCAGGAAGTGGAACTAATGTTTTTGTTGTTTTTTGTTGTTGTTGTTTTTTTACCTTTTCAAAATGTCTGCTGACATGACGTCATCCACACTTTTTTTCAGGAAAACTTTTGCTAATTTTGGAGAATTTATGGTAAGAATAACATTAATATTGCTTGTAATTTTTTAAATAAATACTTTCTGTGTTGAAACAATGCATAATTACTTTAAAATATTTTTTAATAGTACAGTTAAACCGTGTTAAAAATTTGTGTATCAAACTTGAAACTGCAGGTGCTCCAGTCCTGAAAGTCATGTGACATTTTAGTAATTTTAGTAATTTAATCAACAGTATTCTTGCCACAATACAAACACACTATTTTGGATGATTGATTAATTACTGAAATGCCATTTGAAAACACATTTAAGCTATTTTCAAAGTGGTTCCTTTGAAATTATAATCTCTACGCTGTACTGACTAATTATTTATGTGTGTACTTTTAGAAGTCAAAGAGAACTGAAGAAAAAAAATAGAAAGTAAGAAAATGTCATCAATATGATAACAAATGGCAATTTTTTATAAAGTGTAAGGTACATCTGTGCCTGAACAAGGACAGAAACTGTTTTTGTGCCTACCACCAAGTGAAATAAATGGCTGTAAAAAGTTCATTGTAAAAAAA
>NW_013952499.1:1796056-1797492 GCF_001266775.1 Austrofundulus limnaeus | reverse complement strand
CGTCTGTGTTAAAATATATTTTAAAAATTTACAAAACTAAACATCCTACAGTATTTTTACAGTCTTTATTTTACAGTTAAAATAAATGATTTTACAGTTAAAATAAATGTTTATCAAATAAAGTCTAATGTTACAACTAATCATGGATCCCTTTAAAGTGTTAAGACATCTGATTCTGTCCATGGACTCAGGAACACAGTTCACTATGCCAAACACAAATGCTGGTTAAAGCTCTATCGTGCAAAAAAGAAGTCATATGTAAACACCATCTTGGATCACTTTCATCTTCTTTGGACCAAAGTTCATTTAAAATGAACGAAGCGTCACATTTCAACGTTAAGCTTGGACCCAAGAACAGTTCATCCGAGGACTCGAAAAGAAGAAACATAATTCTACATTTGGTTGATGTGGCGGAAAAACAAACAAACAAACAAACAAAGATATACAATTGAGAATCAAGGCAAGCATCAAGACTAGAAACAAATCAGTATAGTGGAGTGAAAGCCATAAAGTACTGATGGGTTGTGTCCAAATCCAGGGGCTGCGTCCTTCAAAGGACCTGGTCTAGGTGTGCTGGGCCCTTAATGGACCGCAAAAAACAGAAAAAAGGTGGCTATGAATTTGGAGAACAGAAAAAATATATTGAAATGAGCAAAATATCAATATATCTGTATAATTAATATTATTAAAGGCAATATTTGATGAATGGACCCACCGGAGGTGTATGTTTATTTCTCTATACCAGCTTGTTTGATTTCTGACAAGAATAATATTAAAAACATGGAATGATAAAAGCATTAACAACACAAGCTTGAAACTTTACATTTTTATACAGACAGATTTTTATTTAAAACTGTACTCCTGTCACTTCGTCCGTCAATACAAGCAACAAAAATATCTGGTCGACTCACAATGCATCATCGGAGAGGGTGGGCCAAGAAGTATCTACTAGAACTGTCCCTCAAATTGAGGAAAAAGGAGGATGCAATTGTTGGCTACATTGGAGGAGTCTTTAAATTGACACATAGTTAGAAGGTAGTGAGGCAGGCGGGTCGGGGTCTGCTCATTGTGGTCTGCTGAGCGGGCGTTGGAGAAAACGCAGGACGGAACGCTGTTGACGTGGCAGATTTGACAAGGGCGGTAGGCTTGAATTTGTTGGCGGTAGCATAAACTGTGCATTGAATGTAAATTAATGGCTTCCACATCAGGTGGAAATAGTGGTGGTGAAATGGAATGGGAGATGGCAAGATCATCTAGAATGAAAAGAAATACAGCGGGTAAAATAAGTATTGAACACGTCAACATTTTTCTCAGTAAATATATTACTAGAGGTGCTAATGACATGAAATTTTCACCAGATGTTGGTAACAACCCGGGGTGTCCCGATACCAGTTTTTTCAAGACTGAGTACAAGTACGAGTACTTCAGTTTAGGTA
>NW_013952499.1:1791998-1794921 GCF_001266775.1 Austrofundulus limnaeus | reverse complement strand
TACCTAAACTGAAGTACTCGTACTTGTACTCAGTCTTGAAAAAACTGGTATCGGGACACCCCGGGTTGTTACCAACATCTGGTGAAAATTTCATGTCATTAGCACCTCTAGTAATATATTTACTGAGAAAAATGGTGACGTGTTCAATACTTATTTTACCTGCTGTTTTTATTTAAAAATTCAAACAATAATCTTCAAATAACGTAAAAAAACCTTTATCTCCTTCCCAAACAACAGGTCTTATAAACATACATTCAAATTAATATTTCATTAACAAACTTTTATCATTCTCTCAAACAAATTTATTGAGCCAGCATTTTTATAATAATTTTCCAGATTATTCCAGTCTTATTCCTTGTACTGAATTACATCGATCCTTCAAATTTGTTCAAATTTTGAGCTTTACAAACATCTCTAGCCCCTAAAGAATATAGTACTGAATCCAAGCTTCAGCATGTGGACTCTGGTCCTCTACCTACATTTGTGAGGGAAGAGTAGTAAAGAGACCCTGTGAGTTGGAATCTGGTTTTATTGAGGAGCAGGTAAAAATACAGAGTGACACACAGCGTCATTTGAACACTTGGTCAAATTGTTCAGTGATAAAGATGAAATCAGAAGGGAACTGCAGTTCAAAAAAAAAAAAAAAAAAACTAAAATGCAGTCAAGGCACATTTCTGTTTTCTCAAATAAATACAAACCTGGTGTGACTACTCCCCTCTTACCAACAGCTTCTCTTGGTTGGATCAACTTGAATTTTATTTGATAGGACCTTGTCATGGCTTCATGTGGGGGAAAATTTTATATGTTAGCTTCGCAGCCACATATACGATTCTGCAACATTTGAAGAAAACAAACTATGTCAAAATCTGATGATTATACCTCTAGTTGCAGAGGTACTCTACCCTTTAAAATGGGGCAGAGTACACAGCCTATTACCCAAAGTCTACAGCTGAAGATATGCTGAAGTGGGAGTGTTAGAAACGGTAGGATGTTCTTAAAGAGACAGAGGCCAAGTTCAAGGCATTTAGATAGACTGATGCAAAGTCTAATTTATTTTTGATATAAACAGCTTTTTCAAAACAACTGAAACATACATTCACACTGCAGGCTAATGTCACCCAAATTAATTATTTTCACGATAGTCTGAACAAGAAAATTTTGATTTTTTTTTTCAAATCCAACCCAGTCCTTTTCAGTATGTGGTACTGAATCAGACACAAATCAGATGCTTTTCAAAGCGACTGCAGACAGAACGCTCATGTCACATTTCATCTGCGTTACATCTGGGAGGATGGGGTGAAGGATCCATCCATATAATAATGATACTAACCTCGAGTTGTGCAGTTTAAATCTTGTCTTCAGCTACAGAACAGAAGTATTTGTTCTTTTAATTTTTCATGTCCTGGATGACGGAGAAATATAGAAAAGTAACGACACAGACCATGTCCATGCTGAAGTTCCTCCATCCGTACTTTACTTTTAGCGCTTTGCTTTGTTCCAAAAATAAAATGCTGCACCGGAGCAGGTTCTAACCTGGAGGCAGGTTCAGAGATAAACACTGAACTAAACATGTCAGATAGTTATTTAATCCAATCTGACTGAACAACAACTTCGCAATAATCAACATGCTAACAAGTATCCATGTTACAGCGAGTTACATTTTTGCAAAACATCAGAATTGAGGATTAACCTGCAGTGTGGACGTAGACAATTTTACTGAAGTTGATTGTGGTATAGACTTTATGTGCCTGGAAAATAGATAACACCCCCCCACCAACCTTTGAAAATCTGTTCTACATAAAGAACAAGATGTGCTGGATGCACTCAGACTCTAGAATGTGACAAACTCCAGAACATTCAGAACATCTGAAGATGTTTCTGATGTGTCACATGTGGACACTGATGCAGTAGAAGAAGACATGTTTGTCTCTTAGGCTCACTCAGAATCACAGAGCTCCCAGTGTTTATGTCTCACTATCAGTAACCCAAACCAGTCCCTTCTTCCACCCATCACTGACCAACAGTCCTGAAGGTGACACTGGTACCGGGACTGTTGTCCTCTCCATCTGTAGAGTTAAAAATCAGCTGGTGCTCAGATAGGAGTGTTTGGCAAATGCTGTCTTGAGTCTGTAAGTGTTCCATTACAAACCAGACTGCTGGACTGTCCACCATGCAAAGGAGAACCACTGTGTTTGTTAAAAACCTCATTTCCATTCAGAGCCTCCTCCTCCTCAGGGGTCTCCCTGTTAGAGTCTCTAGGCAGAGGTCCTGCCTGGGGGGATGTTTTCCTCTGGTAGCGCTGTCTGAGGACACACAGACTCATGGTGATCAGCAGACTGAGGCAGAGGACCAGCAGAATGGACACAACCACCAGCTCCTTCAGGTAGTGGGGACACCGGGGGGACAGCAGGGACTCCTCAGCAGGGAACACAGCTTCTCTCAGTTCGGACTCCGTCCACAGAGTCAGGTTTGTGCCCAGCTGTCGGGTGGTGACCTGAGTGTTTGTAACAGACAGCTTAGTGTCTGTTCGTCTCCATTCTGTTGTTTTAGGCCAGCTCCGTACAGAGGTGTGAGGTCCAGAGCTGGCTGCAGTCTGAGTGGTGTGTGTGGTCCGTGTGTGGCCGGTGGGGCTCTGAGTCATGGGGCTGCTCTTCTGCTTCACATGATAGATGGCTATGATCTGTCGGTAGCCATTCTCTGTGGACAGGCACAGGTAGTGGCCCAGTGTGGCCGGAGTGGCCACGAAGCTCAGACTCCCATCCTCCAGCTCCAAGTATAGGTCTGAGGACAGCCGGCTGTTGGGACGCTCCCACTGCTGCTGGGACAGCTGCGACGCTGCCGGACACTGCAGCCGCACCACCTCATTCAGAGACACTGACACCAGCTCCCCTGCAGGACACGGGGCTAACATACAGGTTACAGG
>NW_013952499.1:1787232-1790023 GCF_001266775.1 Austrofundulus limnaeus | reverse complement strand
CAGCAGGGTTTTTCTGTAACAATCTTTCTGTTAAAGTAGAGAATATGCATTTCCTGTGAAAAGGCTAGTGTGAATGCTTCATGCTGAAAACTTAAGCTGAAATCTGCTGAAATTGAGCTGAAAATATTTAATAGAAAAACTATTAATACTTTGTATTAACACTTTAATTGTGTGAATGCTTCATATCATTCACACTATTGACATCATCTTTTCTTCCGTATGTTTTTCGGCATCTAACTCATTCCACAACTTTTGTGCTATTTCAACAGTTCATATATCAAAATGTTCAGCTCATTCATGTGAGGGCTGCTATGACTTGGTATTTCAGTTATTTATGCTTTTTTTTAAATTTTTTTTAGCTATTTCACTTTTTTTTAGCTATTTCACTTTTTTAGCCACCTTTTTGCCATTGAAAATGAATGGAGCTGTTTTCAACATGCTTAAAACCCTTTAAAACGTTTCTAAATCTTTACAGCACCTTACACATTTTGTTCAGATTATGTTCTTTTTCACTTTCTTGTACTAATTGTAGCTACTTTTTTTTTGCTAATTTTAGCTTTTTTCAGCTTTTTCAGCTAAAATTCTGCTTCTTTCTGCTATCTTCTGATTTTTCTACTTTTTTTCTGCTTTTATCTGTTACTTTGTGCTATTTATGCTTCTTACAGTTGCTTTCTGCTATATTAAACCATTTGCTGAAATTTTAGCTAATGTTTGGCTGCTATTAGGTAAGGTTAGATTTTCTAAGCTAAATGCACATTTTTTGTAGCTATTACAACTTTTTTCAGCTAAACTTAGCAAACTTGTGCTTCTTATGCTAATTAAATAATTTCCAGATACTTTTTAGCTGTTTTACTGAAAATTTCAGCTGTTTTAGTTATTTTACTACAAATGATCATTTTTATGTAATTTTATGCCTTTTTTCTGTTTGTTATTTTTCAACTATAACTATTTCAACTGGGAGCTAATTTCAAGTTGTGGCTGCTACCTTTAGCTTATTTTATACTCATTTTAGCTACATTATGCAACTTTAGCTATTTTTCTGCCTTTTCTACCTTTAATAAGTTTTACTGCTACCTAGTGCTATTTAAGCTTCTTACAGATGTTTTCAGCTATATTCACTATTTTAGCTCTTAGCTTCTAGCTGTTTTCTGTTTTCAACTATTTGCACATCTTTTTACTGTTTTTCTGCAAAGTGAGGCTTTTTTGCTTCTTTCAGTTTTTCAAAGTGAGCTCACTTTAACACTTTTGCTATTAAATATTTTCAGCTCAGTTTCAGCAGCTTTCAGCTTACGTTTTCAGTATGAAACATTCACACTAACATTTTTGCAGGAAATGCAATTTCTCTAGTTTGAAAAGCTGAAAGAAGCAAAAACACCTAACTTTGCACAAATTGCACAAATCTAGTTAAAAACAGAAAACAGCTAAAAGCTAGGAGCTAATATGGCTGAAAACATCTGTAAGAAGCAGAAAAAAGGAAGCAGAAAAAAGCAGAAAAGGTAGAAAAACACAAAAGAATAGCATAAAGAAGCAGAATTCTAACTGAAATAGAAGAAAAAAAGCAAAAATTATAGAAAAAGTAGCTAAAATTAGCACAAGAAAGTGAAAAAGAGGAGAACCAGAAGAAAATGCGTAAGGTGCTGTAAAGATTTAGAAACATTTTAAAGGATTTTAAGCATGGTGAAAACAGCTCCATTCATTTTCAATGGCAATATAAGTGGCTAAAAAAGTGAAATAGCTAAAATAGTACAAAAAGCTGAAATACCAAAAGTCATAGCACCCCTCACATGAAAGAGCTGAATGTTTTAATTCATGAATTGTTGAAATAGCATAAAAATTGTAGAACGAGTTGAATGCCAAAAAACGTACGGAAGAAAAAAAGATTAATAGTGTGAATGCTGTGAGGCATTCACACAATTACCAGTAAGATTAAAGTAAAACTAAGAAATCAGTACTCCCAAAGGATGCTAACTTCTACAACATCAACATCAATGATCCATGACACTTACCTGCTGGTAGTTTGTTTGGACCAAATCTGGTTTTGTGTGTTAGTGAAACACTGCTGCACACGTCTTCAACATTCCCTCCATCTATGTCCTGGGCACTAAGGAGGAAAAAAATTAAAATAATACAGTAGGCCGATTCAAATCTTCAAATGTTCTCCTTCTGTCCAACCCTCAAACAAAACACTCCCATTTCTATTCTTTGTATCACAACCTTTCTCTCTGAAACTCTCAGTATGTGGAGGAACCTCTCACAGGACCTGTATGGCAGTGGTGGGCACAAGCCCGCTATAGCGCAAATCCACTAATTGTGGACCTAAATATTTAATTTGCGCTTTAGCGGTCTTACTAATTTTTATAATTCATAAGCGGATTTGCGCTTTCTAAAATNTTATCTTGAACAGTGGAAGGTATAGCTTTCAATGAATCACAACACGTGATCTATCCAACAGCACCCCTCCCAGATAAACACACTTCTTGGGAAGGTATACATCCTTGAAGACTGTTGTTTTCGGCCACGGTTCTGAGCTCTCACAATGCTTTGTGTCTGCTTACGTAGCAGGAAGGCAACAGCAAAAACAGTAAACGACTGTAATCCATACTAAAATTTTGTGTATACTGATTTATTTTACTTTACAATCGGAGCTCCTTTTTTTAAAAAAAAATAACGTTTAAACGCTGAAGCTCAAAAGCATTCGGCCAAAGATGTTAGAGATTCAGAAATGATTTAAAGATGTTATGCTAGTGAAGACCAGGGATGGGCAGTAACGCGTTAGAAGTAACGCGTTACT
>NW_013952499.1:1782235-1783666 GCF_001266775.1 Austrofundulus limnaeus | reverse complement strand
CAGCCGAACTAGCAATCCTCAACAACTTTTTAAAGAATCAGCCGAACTAGCAATCCTCAATAACATTTTAATTTTTACACCATGAGCCAAAGGTCTGTTTCAGGAAATCAAAACCCCAGCAAAGGGCAGTTGTAAATTAAGTTGTAAAAGAGTTCATACACCACTAGTTGGCAACGTTGTGCATATATTGTACATGAATTGTCAGCTAGTAATTGTCAAATTGAACTTGTGCTTTAAAATTAGTTTCCGCTAGTTTTTCTACGGCATAAGCGGTTTTGAAGTTGTGGACCTAAATTTTTTCATAAGCGCTTTAGAAATTGCGGAGCTAATTTTTGGATTAGCGCCATTGCTGTATGGTGTCAGTCAGACACTGACCTCCTGAGTATAGAGGTCAAGTCAAAATTCTTCCTGCAGTTTAAAAAAATCCAACATTTATATCTGAAATAGTAGGAAACAACTCTTTAGTAGCACTACATCAGTGTAGTCAAAATTTGCTAAAATCTGCACAAACTATTTTTATAAACAAAAAAGCTTGTTTATTCCAATTTTAAATCGTTTTTACACAAAAATCTGGGCATTTTATCAGTCTAGACTCTACATAAGTTAGTCCCAAATTACTGTTGGAAGCTGCTTCGAGTCGTTGATCCCAGGTACTGTATCACAGATCCACCTATCTCCCTCTCTTTCACATACATGGATTCTGTCTCACTTCTACTGGCTCTCACTTAGTTCAAAGTTTGAAGTTTTATGTCAATATAATAAAAGTTAAAACAAGTTAGATTAGAAGACACATCATGTTATTTGAGTACTGTGTTGTTTGTGTGAGACATTTTCAATATGATCATGGTTTAGTACTCACAGACTGCTCTGGGTTCCAGAGACCTCCACACAGGCCCTGCTGACAGGATCCCAGCCACAGAAAGGGTCTCTGGACAGAACACACTGAGCACAGGTCCAATAGTAGGAGCAGTTGAACGTTGGGACCCTCACCACCCCCTCTGCTGTGCCGACATACACCATACCCTGCATTGATACAACATGAGATCAGAGTTATTTACACTCCTCTACATTTCTCTAAAATGAGTTTACTGAAAGAAAAGTCAGAAACTTGATTGGGAGATTTTTTTTCTTAAAGAATGTAAAATAAATCCATCATCCTTCCATCATCCATCCATCCATCCATCATCCTTCCATCATCCATCATCCATCCATCCATCAAAACATACATCATCCTTCCATCCATCCATCCATCCATCCATCCATCCATCCATCCATCCATCCATCCATCCATCCATCCATACATCATCCATACATCATCCATCAATAGATCATCCATCCATCATCCTTCCATCATCCATCCTTCCATCATCCATCCATCAAAACATACATCATCCTTCCATCCATCCATCCATCCATCCATCCATCCATCCA
>NW_013952499.1:1766341-1782225 GCF_001266775.1 Austrofundulus limnaeus | reverse complement strand
ATACATACATACATACATACATACATACATACATACATACATACATACATACATACATACATTCATCCATCAATCCATCTATCCATCATCCATCCATACATCATTCTTCCATCATCCATCCATACATTCATGTTTTTCTTTGCTTAGCCTTCAGAGGCGCCAGATGCTTTTTTGCTCTCTGCTGAACCTGCCCCTCCTACCCTGCTTTGCAGCTTTTTCAAGCCTTTTTTCTACCTACCATCCCAAACAAAAAGGAACCATGGATTTGGTCAACTGGTCTCTGAACACAATTGACACTATTTTTTCAACATTAAGATTGGAACGATGGGAACGTAGCTGTCCGAGTGGAATGGTTGCTGCTGGTCTTATCAGTGGTTCTTGGGGCAGTTGGAACCTGATGTGTATCGCACCACTTTCCACTGAAGATGTGGAAGGTTTGTATATATTTGGATTTATGGTAACTGGATTTCTGCTGATCGGAGGAGGCGGAGTCCTGATTTGTCGGAACGTGAAAGCAATAATGACAGCAGTCTGGGTCACTGAGAAACTGTTGGGGACAGCGGATGGAATTTGCCGTTCTGGGAGCACACAGACTCAGATGCTGGGGTAGATAAGTCACAAACTGGATGTGATTCTGACAAGAATTGCAGATCAGCAGCGTGCCTCTGGCATGTAGAATCACATCTGGGTGAAGCTTCAGATGGTGAAGAGGTGAGAAGGACCCCGGAATTCGGAAGATTGGAATTTTTTTGCCATTTTCAGAGATGCAGTAAGACACTGAATAGCAGCAAGAAATCCAAGGCTGCTTGTCCCAAAACAATTGTGTTTATCAAGTGGCTCCCAGCAGCTTGGCCTCGAATGCCATGCTATCTAAACTCCCCAGGCTGATACGTCAACAAGGGCTTGATTCCCCCTCCCTCCCCCGCGTCACCCAGGTTAGATCCCGAGGCCGATGAGGAGGGGGAAACTCTGAACTCTGGTGAACTGAGCACGAGACAATAAGATCACGGTCTCTGGACTCTGGCGGGTCTAGGATTGGGTTCCAGCAAGGAGAACCAACCTCATTTTCATCGGCTCCACTGAATCCCGCCCCATCTCATGTGTTATCATACCCAAGGCCCCCCAGCTTTCTGCTCTGCCGCGAGTGGTTTTTTGTGCATATGACTCTGTTTTTATGATGTAAACATAGGATCAGAGCAATTTTTTAAACCATCTCTCCTATTATGTATTTCCAAGTTGCAAAAGGTAGCGCGACCCTGTTGCACATGACCTGTTCACCTGTTCCCCCATGTTTTGTTGTGTGTTTTTCTTGAATGGGTGTTCTTAAATGCATTTCGTTCTACATTGCATCTTTGATGTTATGTTTGAATGATAATAAAGCAAATCTTAATCTGAATTATCATCCATCCATCCATCCATCCATCCATCCATCCATCCATCCATCCATCCATCCATCCATCCATCCATCCATCCATCCATCCATCCATCCATCCATCCATCCATCCATCCATCCATCCATCCATCCATCCATCCATCCATCCCTGTAATCAGGTCATGGATGCAACAGTTCCAGGAGAGAGAAACACAGACATCTCTTTCCTCAACGACACTTTCCAGGTGATCCTGGGGCACCCCTGAGACGTTCTCAGGCCAATAATTTCTGGGTCTTCTCCAGGACCTCTTACAAGTGGGGCTTGGAAAACCTCTAAAGGGAGTGTAAGGGTCACCCCGAGGGGGAATGGATATTTTCACCTGTCTTTGACCCTGGTCTCAAACCTTTCTCAAAAGAGACATTTTATTTTCTTTAATAAACAAAATAATAATGTTCTTTAAATTTTTGATTTATACTTCCTTTTAACTACAAGCTATTATCATTTTATAAATCAAAGTTACATAATGAAAAGAACGACAATCCATCTTCTTGCATTATACTTGGAAAAAAGTAAAAAAACACACAAAAAGAACTTTGTTCCAAATGTTTCTTTATTTGTTTTACACAAAATGTTGTTTAATCAACTATTATTTTACAGTAAAGGTGATTATGTGTTTTTCTGATTTATTTTTCAATTTAACTAAATTGATCATGATTATGAGTTCACTATGTTTTTTCATGAAATCTATATACAAAAATATTTGTATTTGAATCATAGACAAATATTTTAAGATTTATTTCAGTTTAAATAATTGTCTTATATTTAATTGAACGTTAGTTCATATTCATTCAATGTTAATCCCGTCAAGGTTTTAAACTGTTTTGCTATGCAGGTGCAAGATGTTTTTACAGACCTATGGCAGTACTCTAGACTAAACTATTCATTCTGCCTGTACTAAACAAAAGTCGAGGTCACATTCCTAGCTCTCTCAACTTGGCCTGACAGAAACTCCTGGTTTCCAGGAGGCATCCTAATCAGATGTTTGAACCACATCAATGGACCTCTATTGATGCAAAGTACTACACCAAGCTCCCCCCTGAATGACAAGACCCCTCACCTCACCTTTAACGCTGAGCCTAACCACCTTATGAAGGAAGCTCATTTTGGCTGCTTGTTCCTGCGATCAGAGGCCTCATGTATCAAAGAGTGAGTTGGCGTATGTGTGAAAGTTGAAAAGTAAGTACGCACAAAAATATTTGGATGTATCAAACAAAGAGTTGGCTTGTTTCTGCACTCCTTTCATTCAACGAACGTGGGACTGAACGAGACAGCTCTCCTGACACGCCTCCATTTAAATATGTAGGATAGATGCAAACGTGTCCATCGTGTGTGATTCTCCTTTCTACACGATTAGGAATTATTCTAGCTGTAGGAAAATGATTAATTAAATGGAACAGGAGTGAGAAAAAAAAATCTTAAATAAATAAATGGAGTGTAAAAACGTGTACCTTGGGAACAGAGAGTTTGAGGCTCTTGACGGGCTGAGGCGGCTCAAAAACCTGAACTTCCTCGATGATGTGGGCTCCGAGTGGCAGCAGCACTGCTTTGTGTAAGAAACCAGCCTCTGTAAGGCAGGAACGGACACATATCAGTGTGAAACAGCTCTGTGACTATTAAAGCAGTATGAAACTTTTTACAAAATGAACTAAAGAGAAGTCAAGAGAAATTAACAATCACAAAGCTCATCCCACATTCTGAAATGTTTGTCCAAACACAGGCATGGACAAAAATATTATCAAATCATAAATACGATCCCAGTGTGCTCGTGTTTAGTAGTGCTCCTGACCCACCTGTGAGCAGAAACAGGACTGTGTAGAGCCTTCTGTTGGCCCCCTGAACCCTCTGGACTGTCAGGTGGCTGTAGGTGTGCTCAGCAGACACCATGGTCAGACGTTTACCCACCGGGCGCACGCTGTCTTCTGCCAGGAAGTTCTCTTTGACAAAGCGCAGGGCGTTGTCTGATGCATTGTGCAGGCCGCACTACCGCAAAAAAAAAAGAAAAAAAGTTCAACATAAATACAAATTAAACTGGATTTACATCACTTTAAACACTTTTAGATAATAAAACATTAACTTCGCATTTAACACAGCTGACTCTGCAGGAGCATTAAAACATGCAAGTTAAAATAAAAGAAAGACACCCTCCAAGTTTTAGATATCAGAACAATAAAAATGATCTGGTCCAGTTTCTAAATTTAATTTTTTAAATATCTGTTAAAACAGGAAATTCAAAATATTTAGAGATTTAAAGTAGGGGTGTTTTCTCAAACAAAGTACAAGTACTTCAGTTTGGGTACTTGCCAATACCGTGTACTTACTGAGTGAGAACTTAAACATTACATAATGACTTTAAAAAACTATTTTTTTTAGAACAATGTGGCTCTCCTTCTTTAAAGGCCTCTCTGACTGGATCAAATCAAATATACAGCAATGATATATACTCTTGCAACATTTTAAAATAAACAAAAAATAACAATTAAGATTTTCCTTAGGCCGTACCAAGGAAAAATCTTAATTGTTATTTTTATGGTAAGGTCTATTCAGGGGTTCTGGAGAGGAGGGTCTGTCAGATAGTCGAATCTCAGATTCAGGAAGAACAGTGTGGTTTTGGTCCTGGTCCTGGAACAGCGGACCAGCTCTACACCCTCAGCAGGGTCCTGGAGGGAGTTCGCCCAACCAGTCTACATGTGTTTTGTGGACTTGGAGAAGGCGTTTGACCGTGTCCCTCGGGGACTCCTGTGGGGTGTACTCCAGGAGTATGGGGTACCAGGCCCATTGATACGGGCTGTTAGGTCCCTGTATGACTGGTGCCAGAGCTTGGTCCGCATTGCTGGCAGTAAGTCGGACTCGTTTCCGGTGAGGGTTGGACTCCACCAAGGCTGCCCTTTGTCACCAATTCTGTTCATAACTTTTATGGAGAGAATTTCTAGGCGCAGCCAAGGTGTTGAGGGGATCCGTTTTGGTGACCTTAGGATCACGTCTCTGCTTTTTGCGGATGATGTGGTCCTATTGGCTTCATTAGATCCTGAACTCCAGCTCTCACTGGAGTGGTTCACAGCCGAGTGTGAAGCAGCCGGGATGAGGATCAGTGCCTCCAAATCTGAGACCATGGTCTTGAGCCAGAAAAGGGTAAGGTGCCTTCACCGGGTTGGGGAGGAGGTCCTGCCCCAAGTGGAGGAGTTTAAGTATCTCAGGGTCTTGTTCACGAATGAGGGAAGAATGGAGCAGGAGACCGACAGGTGGATTGGTGCTGCATCTGCAGTGATGCAGGCGTTGTACCGGTCTGTCGTGGTGAACAGTGAGCTGAGCCAGAAGGCTCTCAGTTTACCGGTCGGTCTACGTTCCTACCCTCATCTATGGTCACGAGCTTTGGGTAGTGACCGAAGAAAGAATGAGATCATGGATACAAGTGGCTGAAATGAGTTTCCTCTGCAGGGTGTCTGGGCTCTCCCTTAGAGATAGGGTGAGAAGCTCAGTCATCCAGGAGGGACTCAGAGTAGAGCCGCTGCTCCTCCACGTGGAGAGGAGCCAATTGAGGTGGTTCATCTCATTAGGATGCCTCCTGGACGCCTCCCTGGTGAGGTGTTCTGTACACGTCACACCAGGAGGAGGCCTAGAGGAAGACCCAGGACACGCTGGAGGGACTATGTTTCTCAGCTGGCCTGGGAACACCTTGGGATTCCCCCGGATGAGCTGGACCAAGTGGCTGGGGAGAGGGAAGTCTGGGTCTCTCTGCTTAGGCTGCTGCCCCCGAGACCCGACCCCGAATAAGAGGAAGAAAACGGATGAATTAAGATTGTATAACTTTCTAAATCGTGGAATTGACAAATTTTTCCTTTGAAATGTAAACTGTAAAACAATAAATGGGGTGTCAATTTTAGAATCTCAGTATTGATATGTGTATTAGTCCTGAGTATTGGGGCATTTTGTACAAGTACTTGTAAAAATTCTGGTATCGGGACACCGCTAACTTAAAGGTAGTTTATTTATATGCATATCATAACCATGCTTCCTTTGCGTACCAAATGAAAGGTGTAGTACCAGTTTTCTTTATTTGTCACTGCTCACCTCTCCTGGATTTGCGACCTTCTCTTGAACTCGTGCGCTCCACTGTAAGGTGTCTCTGTTCAGAACCTTGTAGTTACCAGAGAAAACTGACTTGATGTCTGCCAGACGAAATGAGCACACTGCTGACCTTCCAGAGTTCACAGCCCTGGTAACAGGAAAACAAATATTAACGTCATGATACACGTCACTGCCTGTAACACACACCAATCTGTTTCAAGACATAAAAACATGGATGACTCTTAACTTTCTGCTTCTAAAATCAGATAAGACAGAGGTTATGGTTTTTGGACCTGAACATCTTAGGGATCAACTTTGCAGCCTTTCACCTCCTCTGGATGGCATTAATCTGGCCTCCAGTTCTAATGTAAACAATACTGACCACTGGGAGGTGAAGATGCCGTAAAAAAGTGTGTCATCTGCAGGAGCTCCCTCTGCTGGTGGGAGTATGTCTACGTCCTGGATCACGTTATAAGGCAGCTCGCTGCCAGCCTGGCACAACAGCTGAGCTTTGGCGAACGTGGTCCATCGTCGCTGCAGAGTGCGCTGACCTCCAACATCACTCTGAAAAGGAGGAAGAATTGAATAGCACAGCTAACTCTGCAGTCCACAGGCATCAGCAGTACTCACTATGAAGGCCTGGTGTGTATTAGTTGTACCAAAGGGAAAATTTACATACAAAAAATGTGATGAATACTTATAAACACTTACTATGCAGATCTGAGAAACACGGGACACAATAAACTTGTCTATGAAGTTATACTCTCTGGCCACTTCACTAAAGAAAAAGTAGATTTTTTCCTCATGAGGAATGAAGGTGGAGCTAATGAAGGTCGGATCTGCAGGAAAATGAAAAAACAAAGCATGTGCTGAAGTAAAAGCTTTGAGGAAAAAACAGGGACTTTTGCAGGATTACTAAATATACCAACACTTTATAAGCATGTGTGTTCAGAACATAAGTTTATATGCTGAGGCTGCTGAATATATCAGATCATCTGGTCAGTCCAAATGGTTACTGTACTCCCAGTGGGCTGTAAGTTAGTAGCTTCAGGTGACCAACATTCACATAGTAAGACGGTTGTTGTTTGTTTAAAAACAATCTACAAACAAAAGCTGTCATGCAAAAATAAAGAGATTTAAAGGAGACCAATTATGGGTCCTAGAAATGTTTATGGTATGTCTGTGGGCTATCCAGACCATGTTCATTCAATTTAATGCACAAAATAATTGTCAGATAATAAAATTTCCCATTTTCTAGTTCTGCCTGCTCTGACTTCCGTTCAGAAGAGCTGTTTATGTTAATGAGCTCTGTTAGTAACGCCCTCCAAAAATCTGTTGACATTAGCTCCGCCCTCCAAAGCCAGCATTTACGTTAGCTTGGCTAATAATAGCAGAAGCTCCGTTGTACAACCATATGAGACCCAGAGGCAGAGTCGGTCACAGCTTCTTTTTTTTCTCCCCCTCCTCTGCTCTGCACTCACTCTGCATGCTGTTACCAGAGCAGGGAGCAGCAGCGGTGAAAAT
Organism: Austrofundulus limnaeus; assembly: GCF_001266775.1. Taxonomy (NCBI): domain Eukaryota; kingdom Metazoa; phylum Chordata; class Actinopteri; order Cyprinodontiformes; family Rivulidae; genus Austrofundulus; species Austrofundulus limnaeus. Next base: position 1,775,203 of record NW_013952499.1, on the reverse strand, counting down.
ACCTCAGAAACTCAAACAAATAGGCTTTAACAAGACTTTAATAAGCTAAACAATAGAGGTACATGAGAAAATGTGTTCATAACGAATGAAAATAAATAATTAAAATGTGTCCATGCCGGTCTCAAACCCTGGTCTCCCACTCTCTGTTCCAACACTCTACCCATTGTCCTATTGGAGGCTTGTTGTGAAATGAGCTACACATTACACAACAACACAGTGACAGCTTTTTATACTGAGGAGGAGGAGTCTCACCCGGGGGTTGCTAGGTAAGGGGCTGAACACAGGTTCAGGTGGGTTGTCGTATGGCTTGTGACATCACAAAATGATGGAAGTATAAAACTTGTTGTTAATATACATTAAAAATACATTTACTTACAGTAAATATGCCCCTGGGTGCATTTTTTTGGTCCTAGGACTGTTTTTTGAAGAAGTACATACCCAAAGTTGAGTAAAAAAAACCTTTAAAAAGTGAATTTTGCATAATAGATCCCCTTTAATATTCGCTTGTGTCTCCTTCTTCCACTTCAACATGTTTTGCTTTTTACATCTGAAAAACAATAAACAGCCACCTAGCTTAGGGGGACCAGATTTCTGACATTAAATCTGGGGACATTTCCAGCTCAGAGATAAAAATATTTGAATGCTATAGATAAAATGAAGAGATTGGGACAGTTACTGTTTCATTTATTTTTCCATTTTTTATCCATATTTAAACAATAAAATCAAATGTAACAGCAGGAGTGTATCTCTCCACACTGCTGGCATCTCCTAATAGTAATAAAACATGTTTTTATTCATCCTGTTGAAGAAACTTATAGTTATTATAGATTAGTACTGATATATGAAACAACACCAGAGTATTAGGGGTTTCTTTTTATAGCATTTTTATAATGTTTGATCTGTGTTAATTGAAATAGAGTAGCTACATGTCCGAATTCATACACAACACATAATTAAAAAGCTGTGTTAACATTAGTGTGAGGTCTTTGTCTGAATGCCTGTGATTTAGCCGTAGGCCAGCAGGGGGCGAACTCAGGCATTGAAGAATCGTGTACAGTATTTAAACGGGAACTTCCTGTTTTTCATTCAGTGTGGTTTTGACTTGTCAGCCGGTGGCAAAATAAACCTCACTCACTCCAGAATTCTGGGTTGTATGACATTTATTTCCTATTGCAGATCATCTTATTTAACACTTGTGTTTTCATTCTCCCTATCTCTTTTGCTGCAGCTTTTCTCTGTCTTGCCTCTTGTTGTTCTGTTTGTTAATAAAAGTTTGGTTTATTTTACATTTGAGTCCTCATATTTAATGAAACAAAACACATTCAAGCCCTGTTTTTTTATCTGGGCACGGTGGACAACATTGGTAAGGTTTTATACGGCGAACCAAACCTTTATCAGGACAAGGATCAGCCCGGTCCAAACACAATAAATGGATTCCATCACAGGACAGCTCCTTGTTGGTGGGGACAAGACAACCTTGTGCTCCTTTTCTTTGTCTAGTTTTTTTTAAAGGATGCGCACTGTTCTTCTACTCAGATGAGCTGCTACCATAACGGATGTTGTTGCGCAACATACTCACTTTATAAACCTTTAGCTTAGCCTGGACAAAAAGTCTGCCCTTTTCTTCACTCTGTGACTGAAGTCCTGACTCCATCACACCAAACATCACCAGACTTTCCCTTTAACTGATTTCAAGTGTTTAATGCAGAGAGATACAGTAACACCCTCACCTTCAAGCCATCCTAACGTATCGTCCAATTTAAGGTCAACTCGGCTGCTTTCACTGAGGTGTCGGGAGATGATGGGCCGGTTCCCTCGGTAGTCCGCCACAGTGGCAGTGTACAGTTCTCCATCTACGAAACACACACACCAAACAAATACCTCAATATTTAAAGATAACGCTCCACTACACAGCAAACAGAATTATTAGAATATACAGTTAGGTCCATATCTATTTGGACACTGAAACAAGGTTTGTTTTTGACCTGTTTACTGAAAACATATTCAAGTTATAGTTATATAATGTACATGGACATAAAGTCCAGACATTCAGCTTTCATTTGAGGGTATCCACATTAAAACTGGATGAAGGGTTTAGGAGTTTCAGCTCCTTAACATGTGCCACCCTGTTTTTAAAGGGACCAAAAGTAATTGGACAATTTTCTCCAAGGCTATTTCATGGACAGGTGTGGGCAATCCCTTCATTATGTCTTTCTCAATTAAACAGGTAAAAGGCCTGGAGTTGATTTGAGGTGTGCTGCTTGCATTTGGAAGGTTTTGCTGTGAAGTGAACATGCAGTCAAAGAAGCTCTCTATGCAGGAGAAACAAGCCATCTTTAAGTTGCAGAAACAGAAAAAAAAAAAAAACATCCGAGAAAGTGCTACAATATCAGGAGTGGCAAAATCTACAGTTTGGTACATACTACAGTATTTTTACAGTCTTTGTAAGTAAATGTTTATCAAATAATGTCTAATGTTACAATCAGGGATCACTTTAAAGGTGCCAACCCTAGTTAAAGAAGAGAAAAAAAAATCATATATAGCCCATTTTTCTTTTCTAGATTCTAATTAGGATTGCCATGAACAATGGTAACCTATTATTATCCACCTCTAAACTGGACTCTTTATTATTTATTTATTATTCATACCAGAACTTTCACCATTAATGCGTCGGGCCGCATGAAAAATACATCATTGTGTCGGCGTCGATCTCACGAGGTGTGCTATTATTTATCTTTACATAATCTGTTACCATGGCGAAGTAATCCCCAAAAAACTAATCTAAAAATCCCCATTGGATTACATGGGAAGCGCCTCACTCTAGGTCATGTGACCTTAGAGTGTGAGCTCTGTAATTTTAAAGAAGAAAGTTTGCAAACAAATTCCTACTACAGCCACAATTTTCACGTTACAAAGACAAATTACACATCAAAACGTAGGAATTTTTGTCTTCTTTCAGAAAATGTGCTGGTTTGGCTCTAAGACAATTGGTTTTCTCTCTACATGCTTCAGAAGCCAGCAAAACCAAGTTCCTTCTCCTATCTCTGCCATTCAAAAAATGATCAAAACCGGATTCAGAAATCTAACACTTACTACTTTTTTAACTCGCGTTATCTCAGCCATCATGCCAAGTTCGTGCTTGAATTTTTATTTCAGTAAAGACCAAAGTCTTCTGGTGCTCACGGTCCAAAAATTATTTCAATAGCCCTTATATTTTTTGTACAGCAGCTGTTTGAAAGGACACATCATTTCTGTGTTTTCAGACAGAGGAGCTGCAGCTGAGCTGCTGCTGGGAATCCAGCCTCCTGATTGGCTGAGGCTGTAGAGAGTTAAAGTCAATGTAGGTTAAAGGTCACACATGACATTACATAAGTTTCATTTGTTAACATGGTAACACAGTAAACACACAAAGACCTCCATAAAACTCCTTTGGTAGCTGACAGCTAACTCCACACAATATGAATGCTTCTCACAAGTGTAAGCTAATTGCTAAAGCTAACTTTGAAATAAAAAAAAACATATTCAGCCATTTAAAACCATATGCAGCTCAGTCTACACTCCAACTTTAGGTTAGGCAGTGTCTTACCTGTAGCAGATACATATCATAGGTTTATACAAACATATTTAATTCAGCCAGTTTTCAAACTAATTAGCTAACATTTGGTACACTAGTAGCTAAAGGTCAGCTCTTTCAGAAATAATAGCCGAAATAATAAATACAAGATGGCTGCCATAGCTAACTTCAAATTACTGTAATCTAGCCAATTTTTGATATATTGAGCTAAAATTCATACACAAGTAGCTGACAGTGACCTCTACCAAAAATAGTAGCCGAAATAAAAATCCAAGATGGCCGCCATAGCTAAGTCCAAATTACTCCAATTCAGCCGATTTTCAATATATTGAGCTAATAATTGATACACAAGTAGCTGACAGTAACCTCTACCACAAATAGTAGCTGAAATAAAAATCCAAGATGGCCGCCATAGCTATTTTCAAATGGCTTTCGCTCAGCCTCTGTTTGATATATTGAGCTGAAACTTGGTTTACTGGTAGCCAGTCACATACTGGAGCACAAACAGCCAAAACAAGATAGCAGCCGAAGGAACTTTGGCTACTTTTTTTCTATGCAAATGAATGGAGGTTGTTTCAACACGACTGCACCCACACAAGTTATACATCAAAACGACCGGCTCGGTGAGGGGAAGTGTGTTCTTCCTCAACTGTACATTCATTGTTACCATGGCGACGCAGTAAGCCTACAAAGACACCCTACAAATGCCAGTGGAAATGAATGGAGTAGGCCTCAAAGCCTTTAAAACCTGAACGCTCTTTAAAGTATCCCATAAACCACTGATTTTAAAGTTTTAAATCTCTAAGACAGTCATCATTGGACAGTCCTCTGTCCTCTGGCTGTCCAAGTAACCCTCAATTACCACATAATTGCTGGAAATCAGCACATTTTACATATGCTGAATGACTCTAAAGTGTGAAGCAAAGTGTTAAAGAGCTTTACAACAACTGATCCACCTTCTTAGAGTATTCGAGTCTTACAAATGGCAGAAATAATGTAGAAAAATGTCTGTTAGCAAAATATTTCATGAATCAAAGCACAAATTTTGCCAAAATACATACAAAATGAGTTACAACAGTCATTTTGTAACACCTATAGAAAGAAAAAAGGCAAACAAGTTGCTGACATCTCAATCAGACATCAAATACATCTTTAGGACTGCTGTCAGACCCTCTAAAACAGCAAACATGTTCAAAATGTACAGGACGAGTTTTGCACAGCTGGCAATCCTCTCATAGTTTCTCCAGGAACTATTCTAGTTTTTATTCTATTGACTTGATGAAAATTTCCCAACAAAAAAAGTCAATAAAAAAATAACGCCAAACAAAGTACTGGTATATTTTCAGCGTTTGAATCTCAGCAAAGGTAAATTTGCTTCACATGTTGCAGAAGTGATGGTACCACTGTATATGTAACATATACAGTATATTTAGTACTAGGTAATTATTAATGAACCCTATATCAGTCAGGTTATCAGTTGTCTTACCCACAATGACAGCAGTGTTGCGCTGATAGGGATCATATGGGCAGCGACCTCTTCCTTCATCAGTGTTGAGGCTCATTGCTAACGTTTCAGAGTTCTGGACAGAAAAGTGGAAAACTGTCAGGTTGGTACTCATCTTTGTGAAACGCCAAGGACTGTGGATGTTCAGACTGCAAAAACATGCCGAACTGTGAAGACGAACGTCTGAACGTACCATGAAGGTCCAACACCCGATGGAACCTGGCCTCAAATGTGCCTGGTATTTATGTTGTGAAACTAACTGAACTCTACCTTTTTTTTATTGAAATGTCTCAAAGTGAGCAGACAGGGCCTGTAGAAACAAACTTACAATGTAGGTGCAGCGTGGACTAAAAGCAAATGTTCCACAGGTATAAAGGTGGCTGGTGTTCAGGAACTGGAGCACACGGATGAAATTGGGACAGTCAGCCTGAAAGACAGAAGTTAGGATTACCTGATTCAGGAAAATTCATTTACATCATTAATGGTTTTGTGAATAGATTATTTTTAGAATATTTGTTACACACAGCAAGGATCAGTCATAAAGTCACGACCAACCAACCATACAATATAAAGTATTTCTATTTGCCACCAAAGTAGCCCTGATCTGTCAAAGTATGAACTCCACTAAACCTGCTGTCTGCTCTGGACATTTTGGAGGCAACATAAAAACATTTTGTTGTGTTCCTGAAACCATTCTTGGACCATTTTGTCCTGAAATAGGCCAACAGAGAACACTGTTTATTTAAAGGGTTGTACTTCAGACACTATGACTAGGTAGTTGGTAAAGAATACACAGTGCAAAATTACATCTCCACTTCCTGTAGTCAAAGAAAATGTAAATAAAACCATTTTTATATATAAATATATATTATATATATTTTTATATAATATATTTTAACTACTTGCCTTTTTCTTGCCCTTCATTGAACATTGTTCAAGGTCTTTTTCTGAAGGACTCCAATCCAACTAAAAACAAGCAGAAAAAAAAACTTTTTTTAATTTCACACCCATTTCAACCAGCATTTTTGTAAATACTTTGTTATATCATTGCATGGGACAACACTGAAGATATGACACTTTGTTACAATGTAAAGACTTGCAATTTATTCTAGAGACATTACCTTGACTTTAATCTCAACATCACAACCTTACCTCCAAACTGGGAAATGTTTCAACCATTTTTGTTGCATCTCTGTGGTTCATTCCATGGTTTTTTAGATGTGAGGAATCATTGGTTCCCCATCTCTTGGATTGAGCCCAATCACCCTACAGAGGAAACTCATTGTATGCTTGTATTGGGTGCCTGTGGCTGAGTGGTTAGACCAGTCGTCTTTCAATGAGAGAGTTGGGGGTTCGATTCCACCACTATCCAGTCACGTTGAAGTGGGCAAGACCATGAACCCACTGCCTCTGATGTGTGTCCCATCAGTGTATGAATGTGATCAAAAGCAGAGTTTCTTAACCTATGGGAGCGCCACCTTGAGGGTCTCAAAAGAACAACAGTTTTTAACTTTGGACCGCAGAGGGCCGTGGGACCGCATTGATTTTGAATAAGGTGCAATACACTTTCTCACCACTAGTAGTGGTAGTGCACCACTCAGACATTTAACAACTTTCTTAATACGTAGAAGAAGAACCTTAGAAACCTGCCAAGAATGGAAACGTATTTTAAATTAAAAGTAGAAGCAAAAATGAAGGTAATCCATCAAAAAAAAAAAAAGCCAAAATTTGTCACTAATATGAAGGGCAGCTTCTGTTTTTACCATGCAATATTTTAAAAGTTCAAAACATTATCAAATACAGTTGCAGATACAACTATATTTTAATTTGCACTTTATCAAATTCATTTTTGTAGTTTATTTTTTAACATTTTGTCTAAAAGCTCTTGTTACTGTTATTGTTTGTCACTAATATGAAAAGCAGCTTCTGGTTCTACCATGCAAAAGTTTAAAAAGGCTTTATTTTCATTTTCACTTTATCAAATTTATTTTTAGTTTTTTTTATTTGGAACATTTACATTAAATATTTTTGAATGTATTTATTTTATGATCACAATTTTATTTATTGAATTCTTTTTTTGTTGTTGTTTATGTTAAAAAATATTTTTGTGTTGATAAGCCTGGGTGGTCTGTTGACTGAATGTTGTATTTGTTCTAATAATTGTTACGGGCAGGTTACAATATAAAAATGTTTGTCATAATTACGTCTTATGATTATTTGACAAGAGTTTTCCTTTTAAACTGTAAGTGTATTTTGTTTAGTTATAATGCAAATACAATATAAAAAAGAAGGAACAGACAAAAAAAGGGTCTTCCTCCAGATTCTACCATAAATGCTTTACTGACCAAAAATGTTAAAAATTTGTCTTTTAACCCTACAGCACCGGGTCGTCTTTATCTCTAAATTTGTTGTTAAAAAAGAAGTAATACAGATCAATCAGATGGTAACACAGAGCTGTACCTACTTTTGAAAAGTGGTGATGAAATTAGTGTGAATAGAAATATATTTTTCTCTATAAATTTCTGTATTGTAGGTGACCCCACCCAGAAGACAACTGAGTGTCTTTTACATTTTATTGTCATTTTCTGTGGTTTGGATGATTTTTGATTCATCACAACTTGCTTCTGTTTGAAACCAAAACAAAATTGCACTTTTCTCAAAAACAAAAAGCAATAATGCTTTTTTTTTATTTTACCAAAATCAACATCTTCGTTTTTTAACTCATTTTGAAGAGAGATGAACAATGATTCGTTTCTTTCTTCAGCTGACAGTATTTGTAGAGTCCATGAATCGGCTCACCTTGCTCCTCAGGAACATGACGTCCTTGTGCCTAACATCCAGGGCTAACACAGCATCCCGCGCTCCTACGTACAGCATTCCTCCATCTTCACTGAGAAGCAGCGTCGTGGTGTTGCTGACATCAGGACTACTGAACAAGGTGAGACGTCTCCCAGGACTACCTGTTATATTCCACCAGTAAACACAGAGATCACACGTTTCCAACCAGCAATCACACGTCAGCAGGCTGAAATCTGCACCAAACATCCAGAGATCAAGAAAAATCAAGTTTGATGGACTCCTTTATTTTCACAACGAGTTTACTTTATGTCAGCAGACCCAAACACAGGTGGCAAATAAAATGTATGCGCCAGTAAATTATATTTTATATTAATTATTAATGGTTAAAATCAATGGGTTTGGTCATAAAATGACAACAATCACTCCTACTGATAACATTCTATAAAAGAGTCAAATTTAATTGAAACCTTTCAGGTTAGTTACGGTTAAATCTCACTGAGCTGACTGCTGTCTCAAACATTTGCTGTAGGTTTCCTCCAGTCAGCTGCAGAAGTTCAGTGTGAGTAGAAAGTGTCTGAGGCTAAAGCCATGAGTATTCAGGTCTAAAAACTACATCTGTGATAAATAATTATATTCAACTACAGAATTTGCATTTTCTGTAAAACTGCAGTGTGACTCATTAACACTGAAAGATAAAAAAGCTTAAATTAGCTTAAAAAAGGTAGCTAAAAACACAGAAAACAGCTGAAATGAACAGAAAGCAGCTGAAAGAATTATAAAACAGCTTTAATTAGCAGAAAAAAAGCAGAAAGAAGCACAAAAAGTAGTAAAAGAATATCAGAAAATGTCAAAATTATAGCTAACAAAATGAAAAAAAAAAAAGCTAAAATCTGCAAAGTAGAAGCTGAAATTAGCACAAAGTGAAAAAACAAGAACCAGAACAAAAGGTAAAAAGAACAGTAAAGATTTATAAACATTTTGAAAG
>NW_013952499.1:1764282-1765543 GCF_001266775.1 Austrofundulus limnaeus | reverse complement strand
TTCAGCAACCTATTAAATTTCTGTTATGTTTCATGTAGGAGAAATACACATTTTTTTCAATCGTATTTAATACAGCTGGCAAAATAAATTGTTAAAATACGTATTTTGTGCTTCTGTTTTTTAATTCAGGAGATTATAAAAAAATCCTTCATTTTATGGGAAGACCCTCGATTCAAGAGAAAACTCCGGTTTTTAAAAAAATGGCTGCTTATTATTTAATTGTTAATAAATCTATAAGATAAATCAACTTCAGATTAATTCATTATCAACAACTTGCATCCTTAAAGCGTTAACTTAATTTATATCTACTCATATTCATGTAATTAAGTGTTTTAATGATTTGACTGATTAATCGATTAATCGAAAAAATAATCAACAGATTAATCGATTATTAAAATAATCGTTAGTTGCAGAACCTAAATAACATAAAAAATTGCGGAGCGAGATGCACGCCAAAACATACTGAAGAAAAAATGATCTGAATGCTCATGAAGGATTCACACAATAAACTGTAGCAGTGCGAATACAGCCCTACAATAATCATATTTCTATATTCATTCTGATTTTTATAACTTGACTTTAGTTTTAAGTGACTGAAATACAGATTTTTATTATTTATTGCTCGTGGTTTTTTGTCTTCTATCACCTCTTCAACTGCTCTTCTTCAACCATACAAACACACGAACCATTAAAAGCTCTACTCACCCATGGGGAAGGAGACTCTGGGGGTCAGTCTGGTAAGACATGGGCTCAGCACACTCAACAAGGCCACAGTGAGACTCAGGAGGCTGCGACTGTCCATTGGATCATCAGGTAAGGTGTTTAACCTTGGCTGAAGGTAAGGTCAGAGAGCAAGCAGCAAACTGTGAGGATGAAGCTGATGTCGTGTACTCAAACCATCCTGGAATCTGAGACAGAAACACAAAAAAAAAAAACACAACATGTAATCCCACAGTACTGTACTCAGTTATCCAAAGTAACAGACAGACATGTAGAGTAGATATAATGCTTCAGTCTGTGTAAAATCTATAGGTCATTATTAAAAAAGTAAAGTAAAGTAAAGTAAGAAACAGAGCTGCTTCATGGGAGAAGAACCTCAGCTTAGCCTGTTAGCTTTTGAGCTAGCGCCGACGCTATATTGCCTTAAATGTATTAGCTCGGTGCTGATGTGACAAACAAGCTAACCTGTTGTCCTCCATCCATATTTTCAGTTCCAGGCTGAGTCATTTCTACCTTCTCCTCTCTGTCAACGCTCTCTGGT
>NW_013952499.1:1761898-1763585 GCF_001266775.1 Austrofundulus limnaeus | reverse complement strand
GTGTGTGTGTGTGTGTGTGTGTGTGTGTGTGTGTGTGTGTGTGTGTGTGTGTGTGTGTGTGGGGGGGGTGTCAGACAGTCAGGACAGCTGAAATAATAAAGAAATAAAGACACTCTGGGCAGTTTTAAGTGTATCAAAACACAAAGAAGAATGTTAGAACTATGAAAGGCTGTTTGATAAAATCCTCATCAGAACGAAGGAAAGATCAGATCAAAATGATTTATCTCAGTGTCGTCATGGAAAAAACAACAAGACAGAAAAGAGTTTAGAGGCACAGACAGTTGTTAAGAAAAGGGCAGGAAGTTTAGTGGAAATGAATCTTTTATCAGGGTTAAAAACATGGATGTGTTAACTATAAATGAATTATTGTTATCGTCACAATAATAACGGCGCAGAGGATGTGAATTGGATTCAGGCTGAAATAAAAGTGATGCAGTGATTAGTTAGCTGTGTGAAGTGATGATTTGCTACATTATTTATCCACAACGTTATCACAGTTCCCACCAGGTGCAGTATTTTCTGTTGTAAATCCTTTTTAAAATGAAAAACGTTGAAATGATCCCAGTCCCTGATGTTAAGGTGGATTGGGGGTTCTCGGGTCTGGGGACCCCTTACAAGGGTGAACAATTTCCAACCCCATGGTTGTCATTTTACTGCCTAAATGCCACAGGAATTTTATCTTTTGTTTGGTTTAGTATGTTTGTTTTACTAGTGTATTGTTCCCCATATGCATTTTTTTGTAAATAAAAATCAAATGAGCAATTAATTGAAAAGTTTTGAGGACCCCAGTTTGAGAACCTCTGCAGAGACTCTGTTTTGACCAAAAACATCATGGAGATGAATCTTATTTATATTCATAATCACAATTTAAAAAGGCTAGTTTGGTTAATGCTTCATATAAATGAATGGTACCAATACAAGGAGCTATCAGTTTGTGTTAGTGTGTTAGCCACGATATCAATGTAGCCTCAAGCCACACAGTGTTGTTGCCCATGTCCTTCAGTGTGTGTGTGTTCGTTCGCAAGTTAGCAAAATATCTCCTCACTGGATGGATTTAAACCAATCGTGCACAAACTAACCCTACAATATCCACCACTGCTAAGTGAACGTAAAACTCTGTTTATTTTACAGCTATTGATCTAAAATTTGATGTGGTAGCAGACAGAGTTGTAAAGTAACTAAGTACAAATACTTTGTTACTGTACTTAAGTAGAAATTTTGGGTATCTGTACATTACTTGAGTAGTTATTTTTCAGCCTATGTTTTACTTCTATTTCTTACATTTTCACACAATTATCTGTACTTTTTACTTCTTATATATTTTTTAAAAAGACAAGAGAAAGTCGTTACTTTTATTTCATTTCTGCTTGTTTTCATTCCAGCTTGTAAAAAATAAATACTATCCATATAAACTGAGTGAATTTAGTTGTGGTTGAATGATAAGTATAAATATATAAAACTCTGATACTGTATTAGTTTGTACACAAACAAATCATGCAGCAGGACATAATCATTAAAAAGGACTTTACTTAAGAAGTATTTGTATTTCATGAATTACATTATTACATTTGGCCGCAGCCCTCAGATAGATTTTCATTTTGGGGAAAAGTTTTGTGCAGCCTTGATATATGTATATACACTCACCGGCCACTTTATTAGGTACACCTCGCTAGTAACGGTTTTGTGG
>NW_013952499.1:1759648-1760898 GCF_001266775.1 Austrofundulus limnaeus | reverse complement strand
GCCCCATCCCGTCAAAATATGACGCAAGGGGGGTACCTGATGCGTCAAAATTGGACGCAAAGGGACCTTTGAAAAATGTCAATATGTGACGACTCGGGAGTGAGAATGGGTTGGTCCAGAAGACCTATACAATTTTTTTCTTTTTGATTTTTACCTGGATTACTGAGATGCATCAGGATATGTTTTATATACTGTAATATTATTGTTTCCTTTATCTGATATATTTTATACTGATTGCACCTTTACAACGATCCATATAGTCTGTCAATCCTGTTCAATGGCAATGTCAATAAATTGATTCTGATTCTGCCGTGTTAACACTGAGAACTGCTCTGCCCCCTACAGGAACATCCAGGTAACAACAGGCGGCAAACAACAAAGACATTAAACAGGAGTTAAAAAGCAAATACTTCGTATCTGAAAGTGATGTTTACATGTTGGTAAATGAGTTACTTCGAGTGGCGTGTCACATGAAACGCTTAAACTGGTCAGTCAGACTAAAAGAGCGAGTTATAAGTACAGCGTACAAATCGTGCAGATGTTTAAAAAGCGTAGAAAAGTGCGTGATTAAACACGTGAGTTCAGCTCTTCTTCTCAATCACCGCAGGCCTGAAGCGCACCCCGCAAAAAGCGCTGACTCTAACTTCAGTTATTGTTGAGGAGACACTAACACTGTTGTTTGACTCGTTGTTTTTTAGCAGAATCAGCGAGAAATAAACCGTGTTTTCGTGAGAAACGGTATGAACCGAGCCGTGGTTGTTTTTCAGACTTCAGCCGACAGAAACGCATCATGTGAGGCAGAGTTTGGTTAGGGGGTCGTTCTTACTGTGGGGGCTCCTCGACGTCTTGTCTGACCCGCTCCGTTCTTGTTTCCAGCATAATAATCACCCAGTTATCCGGCAAAACGACACCGAGCAGAGAGCAAAGCGTTTTCATGGTAAGAGTCGAGGCTGAACGCGTCAACGCATCGGTGGTTGATCGTAGCTACCCCAGCTGTGCAGAGACCGGAAGTAGCTGCTGGTGGAAAGAAGCAAACCTAAACCCTTTGAAAATGGTTTCTCAAATGTTTTTCGGCCACAATACTTCGATTAGTACGGAAGCATAGAGCTGCCACATGACATGAAATTATTTTGAAACTGGATCTGGTTATAACGAGAAAATTATCTCGTTATAATGAGAAAACTATCGTTATAACGAGAAAACCATCTAGTTATACTGAGAAAACTATCGTTATAACGAGAAAACTATCT
>NW_013952499.1:1756771-1758648 GCF_001266775.1 Austrofundulus limnaeus | reverse complement strand
CCCCCCCCCTTTGGTCCATTATTCTTTACAACATTGCTTCAGTTCGTTGGGGTTTGCAGACATTTGTTTCTACTCAGCTCTCTTAAGGTCCCAGTACAGGTGGTTCAACACAGCTGAACTTAAGTAGTGCTTAATTAGTAAGCCTCCTCAGTTTGTCAAGGTCTGCAGAGACCTACTAATTAGGCCCTCATTAGGTTCTTGAACCAGGGTAGCTCCTAAAACATGCAGGACATGACTTTGAACACCACTACAGCTTTCCAGTCAGATTGAGGTTCTGGACTTTGATTGGACCGCTACAGCACCTTGATCCATTTCCTTTTGAGCCAGCATTGTCTCGTTGTATCAGTCTGGAGATTGTATACATGTCAAGTTGTATGAATTGTCTGTAAATTTCTGAAAGTTACAGACTTTTAAGGGCCATAAAAGGGTTGACATGAATGAGTTTGGTCCAATCTTCAGCTGTCAGACAGATGGACACAAATTAAAGTCTAGAATCCTTTGGTCTACAGAGGAGTTCATGGTCGACGGCTTCTAGCAGCCCAAACCATTAACCCTCCACCACCGTGCTGACCGTTGGTAAGAGGGTTTGTGCTGAATTTCATCAAACATGCTGCTGTGCATTATGGGTAAGCAGCTATACTTTCAGGGTTCATATGGGTGCTTGAAATCCTTGAAAATGCTTGAATTGTAACAGAGTCTTTTCAAGGTTTGGAAAGTGTTTGGTTTCTGTATAAAGTCCTTGAAAGTGCTTGAAATTCTAACCGCACAGATCTGTGCTGGATCTCCGGCGTAACGTAGCTGGAGGGGATTGTGTCTGCCCAGACATTTAAAAAACATTTCTCTGGACCCATGTCGAGGCACAGCTGTCAGTTTCAACACATTATAGAGAGACGACTCGCAGCCGTGCAGGTGAATGCTAATGTTAGCTATAGTTAGCTAGACAGGAGCAGACGAGGAGTGGGGAGAGAAGAGAGAGGGTTAGTGCGCAGCCTTTCATAGTAAAATTGGCTGTTTATGTTGCTTAATTTTAGGAATTATATATAATTATTCATATTAACAATATTAACAATAAGAGGTATTGTGGCTCAGATTAAATCATTTGTCGACCATACATGCAGACTTTCTGTGCATTTATTCCAACGTGTTTCCGCATTCTTGGTAAATCGTGCCACAACAGTTTTTTGGCGTTGTCGGAAGGCCTTCATTCTGGGACCACAAATTTCTGTCTTTGTTAAATAAATATTGCCATAACAAGAGGTATATTTGTTTGAACAAAATTGTAGCAAAAGCTTTGTTTAACTTTTGATGTTTTTTCTCCAAAACTCTGACAGTGAATGAGTCAGTTTTAGTTTATCATAAATATAAAATGTTTTAAGCCCGACACCTTATAACAGCATTGAAATCAGGTCATTGAGGATTTTATTGAGCTAAATTTTTCATATAAACCCAGACTTTAAAGAAAATGTAATTTAATAATCAAAAATGAAAAATAAATGACATTTTTCACACATTCTGTTGATTTCGTCTGCCTAGTTGATTTGATTTGATTTATTGATTTAACAGGAAAAGATTACTAAAAATCAAGCCTGTCTCAGCATAGTTGCTGTTTTACAGCAGGTTCCTGTTCTGCAGCACATAAAACACTCAGAATTACAGCATCACAATCATCATTATACACCATAGACACAAAGACAAACAAGCATACCTATAACTCCCTCCAGGCAGAAAACGGACACAAGGCGTTCTTGATAGTTACTGGCATTTAATAATTATGCCGTGAGAACTGTACAAAAGACATAAAATACATTTTACAGAAAGAAAGACATTCACATAAAGAAAACTACAATAAAACATTTACAATAAAGTGGCTTGACTTA
>NW_013952499.1:1753147-1754854 GCF_001266775.1 Austrofundulus limnaeus | reverse complement strand
ATGCATGATCTGCGGGGTTGTCTTCAGAGGCCACATATCTCCACTGATCTGGATCAGAACCTTCTTGTATGCGCTGAATGCGATTCGCCACAAATATGTGAAATCGTCTAGCATCGTTGTTAATGTATCCAAGAACAACCTTCGAATCAGTCCAGAAGAATTCTTGGGCTTGAACCTCGAGTTCTCTTTTAAGCAGGTCACTTGTTCGAACAGCAATAACAGCTGCTGACAGCTCAAGTCTGGGTACTGTGGTGACTTTTGTAGGGGTCACCCTGGACTTGCCAATAATCAGAGAACAGTAGATTTGGTTTGATATACTGATTGCTCTCAAGTAAGAACATTCGCCGTACCCTTTCACACTTGCGTCTGAGAAATGATGCATCTCATATCTTTTGACTTTCTCGAAACTCTTTGGGAGATAACATCTTTGTATTTTGATGTCGGACAGGTTCTTTAGGTCCAACAGCCAAGACTCCCATCGTGGTTTGAGATCTTCAGACAATGGCTCATCCCATCCAATCTTGTCTCTACACATCTCTTGGAGTATTTGCTTCCCGACCAGAATAAATGGTGCTACAAACCCAAGCGGGTCATAGATGGATGCCACTGTTGATAAAACACCTCTTCTAGAAAGGGGGCGTTCATCCACAATCACTCTGAAATGGAACTGATCCGAAACAACACACCATTTAATTCCCAAAGCTCTCTCAATGTGTGACTCTCCAAGAGTCATGTCACGATTTCTTACTGAATCTGCACAGTCATCTTCTGAAATGGATGCAAGTACATCTTGGTTGTTGGAAATAAACTTGTGAAGTCGCAGCTTTCCAGCACTACAAAGTTGTCTTGCTTCTTTCACCAACTTTATAGCTTCATCTTTCGTTGCAACACTTGTCAGTCCATCATCCACGTAAAAATTTCGTTCAATGAACTGGATGGTTGTTTCACTGTAATGGCCTTGACCTTGGGCAGCAACATGCTTCAACCCAAAATTTGCACATCCTGGCGATGATGCAGCTCCAAATAGATGAACTCTCATGCGATAAATGGCTGGCTGAGCCTGAAAGTTTCCATCATCCCACCAGAGAAATCTCAAGTAGTCCTGATCCTCTGTTTTAACATGAAATTGATGGAACATGCGCTCAATATCACACATTATGGCAACTTGTCCCTTACGAAAACGGCAGAGAACACCTATTAGGCTGTTTGTTAATTCTGGCCCAGTGAGCAGGTAGTCATTTAATGACACACCTTCAAACTTTGCAGAGCAGTCAAATACGACCCGTATTTTTCCCGGCTTGTGTGGGTGATAGACTCCGTGATGAGGAATATACCACACAGGACCTTTATTAGTTTCTTCTTCTGGGACTCTTTCTGCATCTCCATTTGTTATGATTTCACTCATAAAGATTGTGTAGTCTCTTTGGTATTGTTTATCTCTTTCAAATCTCTTTTTCAAGCATCGGAGTCTGTGAACTGCACACACCTTATTATCTGGGAGATTTGGTCGATCTTTCTTGAAAGGAAGTGGCATTTCACAATGACCATCTGCTTTAATTTTGATTCCTTCTTCCATTATAGATAGGAACCGCAAATCCTCCTGAGATAAATTTGCATCTTCAACTCTTCTCTCACTAAAGTCAGACTCAAGCATCCTCAACACATCTGGTGGAGAAATGAACTCTTTAACTTGAGTTCTGCAAATAT
>NW_013952499.1:1751282-1752445 GCF_001266775.1 Austrofundulus limnaeus | reverse complement strand
ATCTTTCTTGAAAGGAAGTGGCATTTCACAATGACCATCTGCTTTAATTTTGATTCCTTCTTCCATTATAGATAGGAACTGCAAATCCTCCTGAGATAAATTTGCATCTTCAACTCTTCTTTCACTAAAGTCAGACTCAAGCATCCTCAACACATCTGGTGGAGAAATGAACTCTTTAACTTGAGTTCTGCAAATATATTTCACTTCGTTTGTGAGATTCTTAGATGTCTGAGGTTTCACAGACTTCATGATGATCTTATGGCTGCTTCCAATTGCATCACCATAGTCGACACACGGGCTAACACAACCGACTATGCTCCATCCAAGATCTGTTTTTTGAGCAAATGGTTCGTTATCTTTACCCGGCACCACTTCTCGGGGTAACAAAGCCTGTGGACAGTTGTAACCTATGAGTAGTCCTACATCACACTCTATCAGTGGAGCAATCTCCTCTGCAAGATGCTCTAGATGTGGCCATACTCTCGCAGTTTTTGGAGTCGGAATGTGACTTAGATTAGCAGGAATGAACTCTCTTGAATAGGTTACAGGTAGAGAAATCTTCTTTGATGAATAAAAACCTCTCACCTGCAGTCCAACTAATCTCTGACTTGGGATGATTGTATTTCTGGATGAAGGTGTGGAGAGTTTTAACTGCACAGGTTCTCCTTTCATGTCCAGAATGTCTGCCTTATCTTGCATGATGAATGTCGTATCGCTTTGGTTATCAAGTAGAGCATAAACAAGAATTTCATTCTCTGGGTTACTTGACGTAGATAACCACACTGGAACAACTGTAGAAGAGTACATGTTGTCCATGCCTTGGACTACTCTGTTTGATGTAGCTTCATTTGAGGGTTCAATATTGTGGTTGTCCTCTGTTTTTTCTTTTGATTTTTTATTTTCAGAGGTTTTTACNACACCTGGGCCTCATGGATCACGGCAGTGTCATATCCCCTCAGACTAAATCTCTTTTGCATCATATTAGACTGTTCCAAAAATTCGCTGTCAGAGCTACAGATACGACGTGTCCTTAAAAATTGTCCCTTAGGTATGTTCCGTTTCATGAATTGTGGATGAAAGGAATTATAATGTAAAATTGAATTCACGTCTGTAGGTTTACGATACAGGGTAGTGTTGACCTCCCCTGTCAGATCTCTATATAT
>NW_013952499.1:1748924-1749423 GCF_001266775.1 Austrofundulus limnaeus | reverse complement strand
GTCATTAGTCATAAAAGAGGGGAACTTGTTGATCCGAAGACCTCTCGGGATAATTCCCTCTCTCCAATAGTCAGATAATGATACTATGTGCATCTGCAGTTTCAAGTCTTTCTCTCTCAATTTCTTTAACTCGAAGATAGTGTGACGTACATCGTCAGGTTGTGTTACTGAATTCGTTAAAAATGTCTCTGTTACAATAATGTTCTGACCTTCTTCCTTAGAAAAAACGAAGGTGTCCAGAGTCATCTTGCACACTCACACTCCCAAAAAAGGTGTGGTGCCACCAAACCTCTTAAAGTAAGAGAAAAATCTCCAACAATGATAGATACAGACCAGATTGGCAGGTGCACAGGTGCTCACAATGAACGGTGATGTGCAGGTGGTGCTCCGTCGACAGCAAAAGCAGGACATTGATAAGTATAGATACAGACCAGATTGGCAGGTGCACAGGTGCTCACAATGAACGGTGATGTGCAGGTGGTGCTCCGTCGACAGCAAA
>NW_013952499.1:1747768-1748210 GCF_001266775.1 Austrofundulus limnaeus | reverse complement strand
GAATTTGAAAATGTGGTTCAGTGAAAATAATTCCAATGTGACAACTAATGAACCAAATGTGCAGTTTTTTAAACCAAAATCAACCTTTCATCCTGTTAATAACAATGCTAGTTTAATAGCCTTTAAAAGGAAAACTAATTATGACATCGAAAAGTTAATATCAGATGAAACTCAACGAGGGACATACCATCATAACCTCACCAGAGAGGAACGTAAAGCCATTAAAGAGCTCAATGATAACAAAACGATCATTATAAAACCAGCAGACAAAGGGGGAGCAGTTGTAGTGTGGGACAGAAATGAATATATTAGGGAGGCACAACGCCAATTAAATGATCCTAAAAATTATAAAAAATTGAGTATAAATCCAACCTTACAATTTATGGAAGAATTTTATCAAATACTAGAGAATGCTACAAAAACAGGTGTCATTAATGACACC
>NW_013952499.1:1745717-1746768 GCF_001266775.1 Austrofundulus limnaeus | reverse complement strand
GCTTTAAAAAATTTAGGTTGTTGTGTTGATAATTTGAATAGTAAATTAAACAGTCTATCAGTGACTTGCAATGTTGCAGCTCCCCCTGCTGTAACACAAGCGGAACCACTGAGATCTCCTCAGCATAAGTCACCATATATGGAGCCCCGTTTGTGCCCACCGGAAAAATTCAATGGTGATGCAGATCAAGGTCGGGCGTTTCTCACACAGTGTGAGATTCAATTCGAGCTACAACCTAGTTCTTTCCCTTCTGAAAGGTCCAAGGTAGCATATGTAATTTCATTATTAACAAATAAAGCAAAAATATGGGGAACAGCAGAATGGCAGAGAGACGCACTCATTTGCTATAATTACAAAGANGACCTGGGCTCACCCCCGCCACAGGACGGGGCTGCGTGCAACTGGATGATAGCTTGAGGGACAGTACGGTCCATAGGGGGGCTCTAAATAGTGTCCAGCTTCAGGGTAACTCACACTCTCAAAGTTGTTCTTCCCATGTTGCTTCAGTCTCTCCACCATCTGCTCCATGTAGGCCTTGCTGTCCCAGTTGAGGTCGTCCTCTGAGGCCACAAAAAGGAAACGACTGTTGGCTTTTTCTATAGGGATCAGAGAGGCTCTGTTCTCCTCTTCTAGAGGGTTGTGCATTGAGTATTTAATAATCATGGCTCCTGACCCGGAAGACATATATTTTTTAACATCAAACATTAAAGCAGGGTGGATTTGTCTCTTCCTATAGTAGAGAGGTAGAGCTGTATTAGCAGAACAGCCATTAATGCAAACAACAGCCTCAACTCCTGGTAGATAAGAGGCTGCTGACAGAGCAAGATCTCCACTTTTTGAAATGGATATGATACCAACTCCTTTACTGCCCACCTGTGGAAACAACAAATCATTACATGAAGAGAACTGTTATGAAAATCTGATTTGTTCCTTTAAACCAGGGGTGCCCAATCTTTTTTGAACCAAGAGCTACTTTTGAAGTCAGCAGTTTGCCGAGATCCACTCGTCCAGTCTCATTATCAAAAAAACATAATTTTGTCTCCTACTCCTC
>NW_013952499.1:1743925-1744856 GCF_001266775.1 Austrofundulus limnaeus | reverse complement strand
ATCAATGCCTCTTTATCTGGATTTGCTAACTTAATTGCTACAGAGAAAACATTATACATGGAATTGCTACAGAGAAAACATTATACATGGAATTAAACACATTTAGGAAAATAAGTATTTAAACTCAAGGTGCTATCCTATGAATAAAGGGTAAAATAGGTGATTCATAAAGAAATAGACCAACCTTGAGGAGTAAAAAGGACTCCACGTACATCCCCCTGTGTGACAGGAGCCCGGCTGACTCCCTCTCTCATTAGAAACCTCTCATTAGTCGCCTCAGCCAGCAGCCTCTCCTCTTCATGCACCGAGAGGTTTACCACATGAGGACTTAAGGAATTTACCTTATGAAATCTTTTGTGCAAGGTGTCTGCTCTCAAAGACCACAACAGACCCATGGGCTCAACTCCAACATATGTCCCGTTAAGTGAGGCGTCTCTGCTCAGGTCAATCTCCCCGTTACCATCAGCTCTGTAGGTGGCCGAGGAGCTGAACACCACCCCCTTTTCATCAGTGGACCTGGCTCTCATGGTGACCACCTGCCTGGACCGCAGCCCGGACACCTTCAGCTGAACGGGCTCATCGAACAAACACCTGGAGCTGGGCAGCAGCCTCAGTCTGACCTGTTGAGACATCTTTCTCTGTGTTCCTGTTCAAAAGTCAATAACATTACATTTTGTTTGTAAGACAGTCATTGTCCTTAACAAGGGTCAAAACAATCCAATAAAAAGTCAAAATACAAATACAGATAAAACCTAATTTCCCTCTGGGATCAATAAAGTATTTTTGAATTGAATTTTGAATTGAAAAACAAATGCATATGTTCCAAGAAATTAGAGTTAGTAGACTAACCTGAACTAATTAGATAAATGAGTTCTGTAGTAAGTGAAATACCTACGTTTTTATGGACCAAAGTTCAGGAGTACACCTGGGT
>NW_013952499.1:1739425-1741331 GCF_001266775.1 Austrofundulus limnaeus | reverse complement strand
CCTCTAGTAATATATTTACTGAGAAAAATGGTGACGTGTTCAATACTTATTTTACCCGCTGTATGTGAAAGTGATCATTAGTGATTATATTTTCTCACTTCACCATTTGTGTCGCCAGCTTCCCGTCTCCAAATTGAGTGTATGGGTCAGAGCTGGCATAAGGAACTGCACATTTTCACATCAAGTTTGGGTTTTATAAATCACCTTTGAGTGAAAAGTGTCGTACACCCCTGGTGGCTACAGCATGCAGACAGTATTTTTAACTGAGAACTCCCAGTTGTACACACATTGCTAACCACAACAGTCCTGCAGATAACTCATGATCATGCACCAACCTGGGGGAGTAAACAGGACTCCATGAATATTCCCCTCTTCAACAGGAACTCTGCTGACCCCGTCCGCCATCAGAAACCTCTCGTTGGTCTCCTCTGTCAGCATCCTGCCCTCCTCCTCGTGAACAGAGAAGTTCACCAGGAAAGGCTCTAATGCTTTGTTTTTATAAAAGTATTTGTGAGGGGTGTCTGGCTTGAGGGACCTCAGCAGACCCATGGGTTCAACTCCAACATAGCTCCCACTGAGTGAGGGGTCTTTGTCCAGGTCTATCTCCCCGTTACCATCAGCTCTGTAGGTGGCAGAGGAGCTGAACTCCACTTCTCTCTCATCAGTGGACCTGGCTCTCATGGAGACCACCTGCCTGGACCTCAGCCCGGACACCTTCAGCTGAACGGGCTCATCGAACAAACACCTGAAGCTCGGCAGCAGCCTCAGTCTGACTTGTTGGGACATCTTTCTGAAACATAAATACAACTAATTTAACTGAATTAAAACTCAGTAAAACAGCAGGACATGATAATAAAAAGATTGCAGAATGGTTATTATCCTTAAATTTAAAGTCTGTGAGATAAAAATTTGTGACCGAATGTGGCCTACCACGTATTTCTTTGCAGCAGAAAAACAGAACATTATCTTAAAACTTATCAGCCATATTTGTTTATCTACACAGACTATGACCAGACTGATGTCGGTCATGTGACCCTGTGTCCACATGGTTTTCAGCTGAGTGTTTTCCAGTTTTCACAATTCCTTATTATTATATCTGGAAAATACCTGCCTTAAACTTTCAAACTGCACGATTTCATATAGTTCTGAATAATCTTTTAATGTTTAAATTCATACTTTGTTAGGGGGACCATTACCACTATGGTTTGATTAACTCCAACTGTTTTATAACAATTACATTTTAATATTAAAAAAGCAGTCAGACAGAAGGAAACTATGTATGTGTTAAAACTGAGCAAATATTATTGTCAGTACTAATGTGAAAACTTATAAACCAAAGCTCATTTGTTCATAGGAAGGTTTTTAGTAAATTATTAATGCACAACCTGTACACTTCATATCATAAAGCAATAAACTTAACCAAAACAGGAATATGTGCTTTATATTGCATTATTTTTAAACCGAAATTTAAATGCTTATCAGGGCTTGTTGAAACTTTTGACTTCGTTTATGACTTTTGTTACTTTCTCCAAAACAGAAGAAAATACTCTATAGACATTTTTCTTATGGAATCTTTTCATTAACGTACACACTATCCTGTATTATATTTTTGTTAATATGTGTGTTTTAAATAAATACATAACTCAGATAAATTGTACATATACTTTCGTCAAATCAAGTCGCATTTTTTTACAAGTTACAGATTTAGTTTATTGTGCTCGTTTTGTATTAGTTTATTTTTGCTTTTACGTGTTTTTTTTAAACAAATAAACAAAGTGTTTTTTAAACGTGCTTTTGACACAAATTACTTCTGAAGAAGAAAAAAACAATACCTGAATGAAACGTTTCCGGTGTTGTATAATAGAACTGTAGTTCACTTGAAAAGCCCCGCCCCCCAACCGGACAC
>NW_013952499.1:1736009-1738425 GCF_001266775.1 Austrofundulus limnaeus | reverse complement strand
CTTTTTTGCGAGTTCTAGCAGTTATTTATTTATTTATTTATTTTGCTAATAATAGATAGGCCAAAACAAAATGATCAGTGCTGCCATTGCTAATGAGTTTTAACAGAGTTCAGATTTTGGAGTGAACAAATATTCATATTCTAGGTGAACCTTTGATAACTTGTAAACTGTTAATATTTAACTTTCACAAGTTAAAAAAAACACACATTTAATTTAAAAAGTCTTTTAAAACTTTGTTATTACTGCATTAGTTTTTCCAGCAGTATTCTTTTTTTCTACTTTGAAAAGTGACTTCTTGTACCTTAAAAGCTAGTTCTTTTCCATAAGAAGATGATTATAAGACTAGGAATATTTGTTCTTAGACTTGTGGTTCTGTCTCCAGCATCTTCTGCCTTTGGGTTATATTCATCTTTATTTCCAACAACTTCTAGTTTTTATATTCCTTTTTGTGCATAACTGGTCCAACACGCTTTAAAAAATTGTGGATTTTATGTGTTGTTTAGAGCTTTTAAACAGTAAAAATGATTGTTCTGACACGTATAAAGGCTAAAACTATTAAACTTTGTGGTTTTTGTGTGAATTTGATGACRAAACCTATGAAAGATTAAGTTTCATAAGGAAATATAAATCCTGTTAAATTTACCATCCATGTGTTTGAGACCAAATTGCAGCATATAATAATAGGCACAAAACAAGACATTATTTTGGTTGAGCATCATTGTGATTTAATTTACTATGTCTCTTATCACAWAGAAAGTCTTTAAAAATGCAGACTAGAATTTCTGTATAGAAACTGTACACAAAAAGCAAGGCACTGTATGTTCAGATTCACTGAGCTGCCGGCCTTCCTCTCTTTAAGCTGCGACTCGCCTCTTGGGTTTTTAACAAGTCGGTTTGCAGCTTAAAGTTGAGCAACGTGAGGCCCGACTGCATCCATCTTTACATGGCTCCAAGGTCACAAACACACATACATACACATGTACACAAATAAACATCATTATATACAGCCGCAGTCGAACACACCACCACAACATGGCACTCTGACAGCAAGTCTAAGCTTTTGTCTTCCACAAGTGGTRACTTTAGTGCTTGGAGGGGATTTTCGTTGAAGACACATAAAGAGCAAATATGTACCAAAGCAAGTTGTTTGCTGATAAACCACTTGGATTYCATTTAGTTTAATACTGACAGAGAAAAGTCAAAACATCTCATCCTTCATGTTTGGTTTTCCTGAAATATTTTCCTGTATCTCTTCTCTCTCTTGTCTTCTCTCTTCACGTGCCATCTTCAGTTAAAAACTTGCTTAAAACAGTCCTTTGGCCTTCTTTACGTTGACTTGCTTCCACGCTGGCAAACGTTCGTAGTCCTCTTTCTTCATTTCTAAAGCTTTCTGCAAATGGAAACAGACACACGGGTGATTCAGGACATTTAAGGACATTTGGATTTCTGTGTTTAAAGTGAGGTCCTGCTGGTCTTTCTGCGGCAGATAAACATCAGTCGCTGCGAGGACATGAGCTTGCTCAGAGGAAATAAATAATGTGGCGTTCAAACCCTAACTTTTGATTTTAAATAACTGGGAGCTATGATGAGAAGTTCAGTTATCCTGGASAGACTCCAGAGTTCCTCCACATCCAGAGGAGACAGTTGAGGTCTTTCTGATACAGTATCTGGCAAGGGTCGCCCCTGAATGTCTCCCTATGGGAGCATTTCCAAATGGGAGGAGACACCAAGGAAGACCCGGGTCATGTTGGACAGACTTGTCTTTCAGCCAAATGGCCTAGGAACACCTTGAAGTCCTGTCAGAAAAGCTGGAAAGAGATGACTGGAGATGACTCCTAAAGATGATGGATGGATGGATGGATGGATGGATGGATGGATGGATGGATGGATGGATGGATGGATGGATGAATAGATTGTTAGATAGATGAAGGATGATGGATGGATGGATGGATGGATGATGGATGGATGGATGATGGATGGATGGATGATGGATGGATGGATTGATGATGGATGGATGGATGATGGATGGATGGATTGATGATGGACAGATGGATGATGGATGGATGGATGGATGGATGGATGGATGATAGATGGATGGATGGATGATGGATGGATGAATAGATTGTTGGATGGATGGATGGATGGATGGATGGATGGATGGATGGATGGATGGATGGATGATGGATGGATGATGGATGGATGGATGGATGCATGCATGCATGGATGGATGGATGGATGGATGGATGATGGATGGATGATGGATGGATGGTGGATGCATGCATGCATGGATGGATGGATGGATGGATGAATAGATTGTTGGATGGATAGATGGATGGATGGATGGATGGATGGATGGATGCATGCATGCATGGATGGATGGATGGATGGATGGATGATGGATGGATGATGGATGGAT
>NW_013952499.1:1723242-1735009 GCF_001266775.1 Austrofundulus limnaeus | reverse complement strand
ATTAGTTATTTTTGTGATGGTGTGTTGTGTTATATTAGTTATTTTTGTGATGGTGTGTTGTGTTATATTAGTTATTTTTGTGATGGTGTGTTGTGTTATATTAGTTATTTTTGTGATGGTGTGTTGTGTTATATTAGTTATTTTTGTGATGGTGTGTTGTGTTATATTAGTTATTTTTGTGATGGTGTGTTGTGTTATATTAGTTATTTTTGTGATGGTGTGTTGTGTTATATTAGTTATTTTTGTGATGGTGTGTTGTGTTATATTTGTTATTTTTGTGATGGTGTGTTGTGAGGTTGGTGCAGGTTGGTTGTGTACCTGAGCTCCAGTGTACGAACACACACACATCATGATATTTAGTGCTTTGTGGGACACTGCAGAAAAGCAACACGTCARCAAACCATCAGTGTTTTCATGCCTTTGTTTCGTGCTCCACATACAGATAGTGAGTCAGACTGTGGTGCACTGAAGGTGAATCACTAACATGCTTTTTTATTTATTTGTATTTTAATCGGAGAGGAAAGAATCTCAGGTAGAAACAGTGTTTGYGTAAAAAGAAGAACTGCAGAGGTGCTGAGAAGTGAGAGATGAGCTACAGCTGCACAAATAAATCTCAGCATATCACAGATTGCGTCTGATTTCTGTATTTGAAAACACAAACCTACCAGGAGGAAWAACAGTTTCACAATTATTTTTAGCTGTTTTGGTAATTCAGCTGGTGGGTCACAGGTTTGATCAAATATAGGTTGGGTTGGAGACGAACTGTGTCAGGAAAACTGGAAAAACAAGTCTATTGATTGATATTTGAATGGGCTGCCCWGCGTGCACAGAAACAGGTGTGAGTGTAGGTCCTTGTAGAGATGAGGTTTTTAGTTTGGTTCATGTGTCGTTTTGTATTTACATACTGTGGAGAAACTCAGTTTACAGGAAGTGAAGCAGAAATAAATGACCATCTAACAGCGTTAGGATCAGGACGGTCCTCTCAGATGTATTTGTGCAGCCGAGCGCAGCTTTTCAAACACAAGAATCAGGAGAGTTTGTTTTCTTTAAATCTATGAAGAGAACRGGAAGAGTGCCGACATGCAGAAAAAACAAATCCCCATTTCTGAAGAATCACATGATCTCTTCTTACCTCCGTCCACCTACAACTCAGTCTGTGAAGTGAGAGTTTGGTTGAGTCAGAGMGATTTAACAATAATCTAGATCACATCTAAAAACGGTCATTTTGTGTCTCAGTTGTTTAGCTGTTTACAGTTTGTGTGGCTCAAATCTACGTCTTTCTTTTTCTACGCATTTCAAAATATTAAATTTTATTTAAAATCACATTTAACATTGAAAAACTGCAGTTCTTTCACTAATTTTATTGCTCTCTTTTAAATCTGCTTCCTTCATGAGCTACTTCCATGCTAATTTTAGCTACAATTTTGCTAATTTTAGCTTTGAGTTATCAATTTGCCTGTACTACTTTTAGCTTTTAGCTACAGTCTGATTGATTTTAGGGTTAAATTCTGTGTTTTGCTTATTTTAGCATTTGTTTTAGCTGTAAACCTTTAGCCTTTAGCTACCATTTAGCTAATTCCAGCTTTAATTCCAGTTGTATTACTTTAAGGCTTTTGCTACTCTTTTGGTACTCCCGTATTTTAGCTACAATCTTGTTGATTTTAGCACTAAAATCTATTTTGCTAATTTTAACAATGGTTTAGCTTATTTTGGCATTTGTTTTAGCTCCATTTTGCTTTTAGCTACCATTTAGCTACTTCCAGTTTTTACTACTTGCGTATTTTAGCTACTATTTTACAGCCTTTAGCTTTTAGTTTAGCTGATTTTGTCTTTTTTTAATCTGTGTTACTAAATTTACCGGTTTGCTTATTTTGGCATTTGTTTTGGTAATATTAGCTACCGTTTTGCAAATTTCATCTTTAGCACCTGTTTTACCATTTCTTGCCACTGTTTTAGCGTGTGTATAGCTTATTTTAGCTTCTGTTCTGTTTTTCTTTTACACTTCACAGAAAATATCATTTCTCTAATTATTACAGATTGTGTTGACAAGATGCAAACTAAACCCTGGTCTTGCAGTTGTTTTAAATCAGTCCGTTTGTTTTTCTCTTTTTATTATAATGAAGTTTCAGYTGAAATCATAAAAACTAAGCTCTCAATTT
The DNA here is from genome assembly GCF_001266775.1 of Austrofundulus limnaeus. Lineage (NCBI taxonomy): Eukaryota > Metazoa > Chordata > Actinopteri > Cyprinodontiformes > Rivulidae > Austrofundulus > Austrofundulus limnaeus. The sequence goes on along the minus strand of NW_013952499.1, from coordinate 1,732,850 downwards.
ACACAACTCTACTTTCTGTACATGATGATTTTTTAAAAGATCAACAGCTAAACTCTTATTTTTAAATTGAGTCAATTAAATATCTTTAGCAAGCTACAAGAATTAGTAAACAAAAAACTAAACTTTATGCACTTTTAGTCACTTTAATTAGATTTTATTTCTAACAACTTCGTTCACTTTTAAAATCTCTCCTGGCCACTGTAGAGAAACATGATTTGTTTATTCTGCTTGGGTACAAATAAATCTAATAAGTAATTAGTTTTTGGGTGAAGTGGTTCCCTTTGTTAACGAACCTCAAAGTCCTGGTCGGACAGGTAGATCTCCAGGCGGAGCGGGTCCACCCCCTCGGGGAGCGGCCGGGCCTGAAGCTCAGCCAGAGGGTAGGTGTTCTGACAGAGTCGGGCCAACACGTCCTCCACCAGGATGATCTGGTTACACACCTCCGCCTCCTGCAGCCACAGCACACAAATAGTGTCAACATGAAATAGGGTGAACAAGGGCGGAGCCAGAGGGGTGGCCGGGGTGCCAAGCGCCAACCCTGGCACCTGATTGGCCACCCCAGGCGCCACCCTTTGCAAAAAAAAAAAGAGTCTAGCTCTCATTTACCCCTGACAATAGAGTGCTAAATAAGGAATAGACAACTAAGGATAAAACTGTATACTGTCCGCAGATAAAAGTTGCTTTAACTGACTTTCTCTGTGATTTCAGCCACGTCCTCTCGGTGCTCCCAGCAGGGGAACATGTTGGTGAAGGTGAGCGGCTCCAGACCGGCGTGGATTAAATATGACTTCTGTGGTTTCTTCTCGTTTTTCTCTGCGGGAAAAATAAAAAGTCAACATTTTAAAAGAGAACCAAAGTTAACCGTTACATTTATCTGCCAAATGTATAATTTCAATAAAGCTTTGACCCCTCATTTCCCATTAATATGCTCTAAAACGCTAAAAAAAAAAAAGGGACTTCAAGCAAAGACAAATGCATTAGGATTCACTGGTATTTTTTGGGAAAATCAAAAAAACATAATCTTAATTTAAAAATCTAATTTTTAGTCAATCAAAACAATTCAGTCACATACATTATGATAATATTTAATAAGTAAAACACCAACAAAATTTTAGCTTTCTTATTAACAAACTCAAGTTTCAAACCTTCTAGGTGCTCGTTTATTTATTTATTTATTTATTTATTTTTCCTTTCTCTGGTGTTTTATTTCTACACGGGTGGACTGTAGCAGCAGCAGTTATCAGATCCGATCCGCCTCCCCCTCACCCTTGCAGTACTGCAGCACGGTCTCCATGGCACACTTCCTGTCGGCATCCCAGCGGATGCGAGCCGACCCGGTGGACTCGCTGTCTTGAGGCCACCAGCCCTGCCACAGGTACACCTCGTGGAAGTTGTCCACCAGAAACAAGGCTTTGGAGGAGAGAAAAACRGTTTAGTCTCAACAAAGAGTGAAATGTTTAGACTTTTATCTGTGTTGACCTTGTTCACTTTGGAAGGTTGGTAAATAAACAGTGAGGGTAAGAAGCAGCTGACGGGGTAAGTTTGATCTGTCTAAAAGGGTTTTTCTTAGTCCCAGTTTTGGTGTAAMCCAAAACCCACAACAGTCAGTGTGGTATAAAGTACCACATAGTGATACCTGAGTAAAAGTACAAGTATCTTACAAAGAATTACTTTGGTAAAAAATTTAAGTCTCCTTTAGGTATATTACTTGAGTAAAAGTCTTAAAGTATCTGATATTTTTTGTATTTAATACTTTACTTAAAAGTAATGATTTAAAATGAGCAGTTAGATTTTCTGTAACGACATTTATGAGGAGGTGACCTCCCCACAAGATGCAGAAATGACTATATYGTATTAAAATAATTAATTTATGTTAAATTTAGGATGCACTAGTCCAGCTGTTTCAGTTTATAAACATATATCAAGGCTGTTCAAACCTTTTCCCCAAAATGAAAATCTATCTTAGAGCTGCAGCTAAATACAATAAGATAATTCATGAAATATAAATACTTCATTTTTTTTAATGATTATGTCCTGCTGGAGTGTGACATAATTTGTGTACAAACTAATACAGTATCAGAATTTTACATATTTATATTTCTCATTCAATCACAATTAAATTTACTCTACATAGGAGGCACAATTTATATGGATAGTATTTATTTTTATACAATAACAAGCTGGAATGAAAACAAGAAAAAATTAAATAAAAGTTTCAACTTTCTACTTCTTGCATTTTTAAAAAATGTAAGGAGTAAAAAGTACAGATAATTGTGTGAAAATAGAAGGAGTAGAAGAAAAAAGTAGGCTGAAAAATAATTACTCAAGTAAAGTACAGATACCTACGGAGCACGCGAGGGGACACGGGGATTTTTTTTCTTTTGCGTTCCCACGCAATACCTTTGCGTTACCTCGCAATATTGTTTTGCGTTCCCACGCAAAAGTTTGATTTGTATATGAGCTGAATTAAATCAGACTTTTATTTTGAAATATCCGGTTACCAAAACAGGATGTGTCACCATAAGTTCGTGAATTTGACTTTGATGYGTGTGGCTGCACGCTGTGTTCAAATATCAGCATATGACATAATTCCATGCGTGGCTGTGTGATATATTCATTCTGAAGCTGAATTAAAGCTGTAGGCTAACTCGCTAATGGTGAACATGTGAGTTTGTTAATAAACCGGCAGGCACAACAGTGTTTAAGGACTTTTGCGAGGGAACGCAAAAAGAAAAAAATCCCCCATGTCCCCTCGTGGGCTCAGTAGATACCCAAAAATTTTACTTAAGTACAGTAAAAAAGTATTTGTACTTTTTTTCTTTGGCACCAGTGTCAAAACTTAAAGAGGATTAGCATAAACATATTTAAACAAAATACAAGGGGCGTTGTTTTGCTCACAACTAAAGCAATGTTCTTGTTGTTTGTAAAAAAAAMCACCATGAAATAAAGAAGCGATGGTGTCTGTGTTCGGGCCTCACCGGGCTGCGGAGCGTTGTAAAGATCTTCCTGCAGGAAAGGCAGAGAGCTGACCAAATCTGGCGCTCTGGCCAGGTGGAAGAACTCTGTTGCCACAAAGTCTCCAGATGAGCTGGTCAGCAGGAAGAGCCGCGGAGTGAAGTTGAATTTACCCGGATCTAATGACATGAAGCAGGAGAGGTTCTAACCAGTTTAGTTGAAAACACAAGTGCAAATGCAACACCAGTTCCAATGAAGTTAGGACACAACGTCCAATTTGGACTTGTCGGACTAAAGGACACTTGGTGGTTTCCATTTGATTTTTAATGCAGTGCTCCTTTTTGACTGAAGCTCACAATGTTTGCTTTTGCAAAAAAAAAAAAAGTTTATCCATTTGAATATAAAATATCTTGTATTTGTAGTGTAGTCAATTGAATATAGGTTGAAAAATATTTGCAAAGAATCATTTATGTTTTACACAACGTGTTTTAACTSCTCTGGTATTATGCTGCGTTCACACCGAACGCGATTTCAGCTTCAAAATCGCATCCAACGCTTCAAGTTGGACGCTTGTGCACTTTGAGGTCAGACGCAGGTCAGCTCTTGAAGCGCTGCACGGCAACAGCCTCCCCGCCCCTCCCTCCTCTGTCGGGCTCTGTTTAATGTCGGACGAGGAAGTGGCTTTGCTTTATTTACAGAGAGCAAGAGCATGTCACGCTCATCAAATAATTAATTCATAATTAATTCACCAGAGAGGAGTAAAAGAAGCCATTTTTGTGAAGAAAGACCGTCCATCATTAAACAGAGGTGGAGGCCTCCGTTTTCAGTTGTCCCCCTCCTACAGCGCTGCCATTGCCAGTATCACTCCACCCCCTGTTAACAATAGGTGTTAATTAGGTGTCAACGATAGCCATGTGATGTGAGTATCAGTCACATGGAGGCAGGGCTTAAAAGCCTGAATTTTGCCTGAAACTCTCAGACTGAAGAAGTCTCCTGGAGGAGAGACGAAACGTTTCATTAGAGAAGAACCTGTCCAGAAGACCTATACAGTTTTTTTCTTTTTGATTTTTTACCTGGATTACTGAGATGCATCAGGACAGTTCACCAGATAATTCAGAGACATTCTGAGTTTCATCACCCAGGAGCTGCGGGAGAGGCTCACAGCTCRCTTTCAGGACTATTTTTGTCCCGAGTCCAGTCTGATGAGCCGCTGCCACGCATTGGTGAGGATATCTTTGTCAGGACACCGACTGCAGGCACTCGATTTCAGCTAAAGAGCTCCTCTCCATCTGTTTCAGGTTAGTGGACATCATTCAGTAAACTGTCCCGTCGGGAAATATGTCCCTACATCACACAGTGGAGTCTCTCTGATTGGTTGACGCGGCGCGACGAGCTGCAAAAGTTCAGATTTTCTAACTTCAGCGATTTGTGCATCAAGCACGTCGAACGCTCAGATCGTTCAAATCTTTCAAATCACGCTGCTCTAATCGCGCTTGAGGCGCCGCAGCMCTTCCCRACGCTGATTGAAGCGCGTCCACCATAGACTTTGCATGTAAACCTGCTGCTCCTGATGCTGAAATCACGTTTGGTGTGAACGCAGCATTAGGGTTGTAGATATATTCCAGGTGAAGCCTACCTTGCAGCATGCAGTCATAAGCTTTCCTGTCTTTCCTCCCGAGAGCCTCCCAGAAACCCGGCGGCTCGACTCCTTCGTCGCACTCGTGGATGGTCACTTTGCTGCTGCTGTGAAGGCCTGCCTCCAGGGGACACCTGAAAACAGAAAGAAACACGCAAAGTTAGAGATCCAGGATCCSCCTCAGCAGCTCGACGCTTCCTTCAACGAGAACGCCTCACAGTTCTTTGATCTTCAGCGCGGCCRTGCTGCCCACGCTGCGAGTGTGCAGCTGCGACTTGCAGCCGTTCCACAGGTAGATGAGAGCTTTGTGGATGTTGAGGAGGATCATGGAGGCTCGGGAGCGCAGGCTGCTGCAGTGACAYGCCACCTCCAGCAGGTGGCCCTCCGCCGGCACCTCGCCCCGCACGCAGTACAGACGCCACTCACCTGAGACCAGACACAAGGGTCAAACAGGAAGTCAAAATGTCTTCAGTCATATGATTTATTTAGGTTTTTCAGTACAGAATATACAAAATCTTATTCTTATTTAAACACTTTACATTGACTATTACATGTCTTGTGAAGAGAAAACTGTCRCTCTGAGCTCTAATGAACGAGCAGAATAACAGGGATTCGTGTGAAAATGTTTACTCTGAGTGTTCTCCTCCTCCTCCTCCCTCTTGCCCGCATGGATGATCATCCCCCCGTTGAAGCACTGCAGGAAACACGGCAGCTCTTTCCCCTGCTGCACCTGGACCTGAAACACAGGAATCATCATATATTACACCATCTTTCATTGTAATCATGACAGTTCTCACCCTATCTCTAAGGCAGRGCCCAGACACCCTGCGGAGGAAACTCATTATGGCCGCTTGTATCCTTGATTTTGTTCTTTTGGTCACTACCCAAAGCTTGTGACCATAGATGAGGATAGGAACGTAGACTGAACGTTAAATCGAGATGTTTATCTAATAGCAAATGAGGGAAATTACTTCCCAGAATTAAACAAAAAAATCTGTCTGTTGTACCTGAGTGCCTCTCTCCTCGTCCAGCTCCATGGTCATCAGCGCTGATGTTCCTTTCTCACTGACGGTGGAGTGTCGGCCCTGCCAGAAGAAATAGCAGCACTTCTCCTTCCCAGGCCCGCTACTTCTCGCCTCGGGGTTCTGCCTGCGGCCCACTGAGACACAAGACAGCGCCACCAGTTACAGAGTTCTGTAATTTATACTGAAAAAGGAAAAACCCACAGAGAACAGTTAAGCGGGGCTTGGCTTCGAACGCACCGGAAGTGCTAACCATGAACTTCCACTTGACCACGTAGGCGTCGCCCTCGTGGAACTGGCCGATGCTCTGCCGCGGCAGACGGCTGTAGTCAAACTCCAGGATGTGCCAAACGTCCACAGACGCCGTGCTGATCTCCTGGAGCCTCATGTGGTCCTCGGTCTCCACCGGGCCGTGGCCACGGCCGACGTTCACCCCGTCCAAAATGGTGGACACGGGCGACTGGAGGACGGGCAGCATCAGCGAGGCATTGTAAGGCCGACACTCACGTCTGGGAGCCTCCTGAGACGAAGACTGCACGTAGGATTCAAAATGTAATGAAATATGTGCTCTTAGATCTGAAATATGGCGTGGTATGAGGGTCAAAATTAAGACTACTGAGCAACTAGCAGTTGCTATATCTTTGTAGCAGGAGGCTATATCTAYTCCTAAGCCATCTATTGATCTGATTAATGATAGCAGCTGGCCCCGATAACTGAGAAGCCCAYGCTGGAAAATGAGAAGGAGACTATTCATTTAGCATCTCATAGAAGCTAGCGAATAGCATGGATCAATGCTAACACAAGCCTATCCATGACATTGGACAGCGGAGGGAGTTGGCAATCCAGTGAGTCACTATAGCCTAGGCATGCTTGTCGCTAGCCTCTTCAATGCTAACCCCAGATTATCTATGCTAGTCGCTAGCCTCTTCAATGCTAACCCCAGCTTATCCATACTAGTCACTAGCCTCTCCAATGCTGACACAAATGCATAGTCTCCTTTTCATTTGCCATTGATGGCCTCTCAGTTACCGGGGCCAGCTGCTAAGTTAGGGGTACCGGCCTATCATGGCTTATGAATAAATATAGCCTCCTGCACCAAGGATGTAGCAACCGGAGGTTGCGCTATAATCTTATAGGCTCTCATACTGTGCCATACTTGAAATCTGCCAGATTTTTACCTTCAGTTCAGGTATAATCTCTCCAGCTTCCTTCAAGGTGGGCGACTTCACTTCAGTCCAGTCCATAAACTTCTCCTTAAACAAAATTGTCTCATTGTGCTCCGTCAGTCTGCCAAATATGGCCCAGTCAGGACGACCCTGGCCTTTCCTGTGAGCAGAAACACRGCAAACAGAAAAAATAAATTAAGCTTTCTAAGTGTTTTAAGCTGTGACGTCAAACATGAAAGAATGAAAGAAAAACCTGGGTATGAGTGCGTTGCAGCCTCCCGGGTCCAGCGGGTTGACGTCGCAGCAGGTGTAGTCAAACGTCCCATTCCACAGGTGCTTGGCGAGCTGAAAGGCCACCTTCCTTTGTGCTAGAGTCACCTCTTTACCGTGCCACACGTACACCTCGCTGCCGAAGTCAAACACCAACACCTGCAGCAGGCAGACAACACAGGCGCTGAACAAAACGACGTGCTCTCATRAACACCACACAAACCTGACTCGTCTGTTTACATTGCAACGTTTGCTGACCTGATTAAATGTATTCTGCGAGGGTGCAGAAACACATAAAGGTAAAGCAAATGAAAGCATTTCTAAGAAACTTTTTATCATAAATGTTCAGAAAATGTTTGTGGCTGCAGTAAAACATTTTGGCACCAGCCTCAACACTCGTGAACTCTTCTCATGTTTTCAGCAGCGGCACTCAGACGGACGTAGGAGGTGTTCATCACGACACCTGTAGTTACTAAGCAACATATTAAGGCCAGTCGGAAACACAGAGCAGATCTATTCGTGCTMATGTTTGGGAAATGTTCACTATCAAATTCTGTTTTTAGTATTTAAACTTTTTGTATCATTTATGAATTGTTGCTTTGCTTTTAAAATAATTTCTTACACCTAAATTAGAGCAATCAGTGCCTCCAAATCCGAGACCATGGTCTTGAGCCGGCAAACAGTAGGGTGCCTTCTCCGGGTCGCTGCCCCAAGTGGAGGAGTTCTATGGGTCTTGTTCACGAATGAGCGAAGAACGGAGCGGGAGATCGACAGGCGGATTGGCGCAGCGTCTGCAGTGAAGTGGGCGTTGTACCGGTCTGTCGTAGTGAGGTGGGAGCTGAGCCAGAAGGCGAAGCTCTCGGTTTACCAGTCGGTCTACGTTCCTACCCTCATCTATGGTCACGAGCTTTGGGTAGTGACCGAAAGAACGAGATCACAGATCCAAGCAGCTGAAATGAGTTTCCTTCGCAGGGTGTCTGGGCTCTCCCTTAGAGATAGGGTGAGAAGCTCAGTCATCCAGGAGGGACTCAGAGTAGAGCTGCTGCTCCTCCACGTCGAGAGGAGCCAGTTGAGATGGCTCGAGCATCTGGTAAGGATGCCTCCTGGACGCCTCCCTGGTGAGGTGTTCCAGGCACGTCCCACTGGGAGGAGGCCCCGAGGAAGACTCAGGACACGCTGGAGGGAATATGTTTCTCGGCTGGCCTGGGAACGCCTTGGGATTCCCCCGGATGAGTTGGTCCAAGTGGCTGGGGAGAGGGAAGTCTGGGTCTCTCTACTGCTGCCCCCGACACCCAACCCCAGATAAGCGGCAGAAAACGGACTGACAGACACCTAAATTAGTGGATTTAAAAAAAACTGCTTGATACAAGACCTCATTCAGGATGTCACTTGCTCTGAACTAACTTTAGGTTTAACGAAAAAGACAGAACCAAAAAAGGYCATTTTTTAAACAAATGTTTATCATTTTTGATTATTCAACAAATTTAATGGTATTTTTTTTTTCATTGTCAGGCTGGTGCACCTGTCAGCTTCARAGTCTGCTTGATGAGAAGGATGAATAAAATGTGGTTTTAAGGTTATTTGCTTTGCACTTATTCTCACAGCTCAGAAAGCTGCTTGCCAAAATTAGCCTTCCCACTCGAGCACAGCCTTTTTTTATATCAATTCTGACCAGAGCTGAAAAAGCACCAAAGACTTTTTTTGTCGATTCACATGAGCGCTGTGCTCTGGCGTTAATAACGAGTCTACAAAGGGTCCCTCACCTCCTTGGATGCTARCAGGGAGGTGCGAGGAATCTTCCCCCACTCGTCATCATCAGGAACCAGTTTATCGTCCACCAGTCTGAAGATACAGTTGGTTTCCACAATACTGTTCTCAAACCGCTCATCCTCTTCAGATGGACCCGCAGCTATGGATAAATAAATAAGATAAATCCATCTCCAGATGTTTCAAAACACACACAGTTCAAAGTCACAGCTTTTACATTGATAGGTCATCTGTCCACTCAGGATGGTCCAGAATTGCTGAGCATCATGCCCCTGAGAGTTGACCCCTTCCTCCACGGTCTGCACCTGGTTGGCCCTGCAACCCATGTCCTTTTTCGTCTGGATGAAAGTGGCTAAATCTACGGCCTACACACAGAAAATCACAACATGTAAGTGTTTATAGAGCAAGAGGAAAYGATAATAAAGACACTGAGATGTTATGTAATCACACTCACCCAAAGGGATGAAGATATCAAYCAAAAATATTATGTCGGCTGGTTCACCTCATTTTCAACTCAGTTTAATGGAACCAGTTGACATAACTTGATTATGTAAATTCATTTATTAAAACGTGTGTAAACGTACTTTATATACCTCTGGTTAAATCAAAAGTAAATWTCATGGGAAGGTATGGAAATGGTCATTTCATTGGTCGATTTCTTGTTTCAATAAAATGGAAGAGGCTCAAAGCATGGGTTTTATTAGGAGCACAGATGGACTGATTAGACAGTGTGTGTGTGTGTGTGTGTGTGTGTGTGTGTGTGTGTGTGTGTGTGTGTGTGTGTGTGTGTGT
>NW_013952499.1:1715414-1723072 GCF_001266775.1 Austrofundulus limnaeus | reverse complement strand
GTGTGTGTGTGTGTGTGTGTGTGTGTGTGTGTGTGTATGTATGTGCGTGTGTGAAGAAGGAAGTGAGCGTATAAAACCATTAGTGATTGATCTCTTTGACCATCAATAATACAACAGTAAAACTCACTTTAGCTTTCTCGATGACATTTGAGAACTCTCCGATCCAGACGAAGCAGTGCTCCGGAGYGACTAGCACAAAACTGTCCCCGCTGTTCAAAGATGAGGCTCTGGGCTCCACCAATCTGCTCTGAACGTGACGACGACCTGCCGGTGACAATTTTACTCCAAAATTCATACGTGCAGAAATGAGCCATTTTAGCATCAGTTAAGAGAAACAACTGAACAATTAAGAAGAATTGAATTGAGACCATGAAACATCGCATAGTGAGTCTTGCAAAGATCTGGATTTAAAATTTTAAAAATGACCTTTTGAAAAAACAGTATTGTACGGGTAACAGTATCATATCGGTAACAGTATTGGTATGGGTACTGGTAACAGTATCAGTAACAGGTTCGGTATGGTATCGACAACAGTTTATGTATCTGTAATAGTATTGCAACAGTATCGGTAACAGTATTGGTACCATTATTGGTATTGATACCAGTATCGGTATTGGATTGGTATCAGTATTGATATTGGTAACAATATCTGTACCATATTGGTAACAGTATTGATATGGTATCGACAACTACTGTTACCTGTAACAGTATCTGTATCTGTATTGGTACCAATATCGGTATTGGTATCAGTTTTAGTATCGGTACTGGTAACAGTATTGGTATAGTATCATTAACAATATCAGTATGGCATTGACAACAGTATGACAATAAAGGCTTTCATCATCATCATCATCATTGATACCTGTAACAGTATCGGTACCAGTATTGGTATTGGTAACAATATCGGTATCATATTGGTAACAGTATTGGTATGGTATCGACAACAGTACTGTTATCTGTAACAGTATCTGTATCGGTATTGGTACCAGTATTGGTATTGGTAACAGTATCTGTATGGTATCAGTAACAGTATTGGTATTGATAACAGTATCAGTATCGGTATTGGTACCAGTATCTTGTATTGGAAACAGTATCGTATGGTACTGGTAACAATGTCAGTAGCATATTGGTAACCATATCTGAAACTGTTTCAGCATGGTATCTGTAACAGTACCGTATCGGGACACCACTAGTTAAAATTACTAGCCACAAATGAAGCAAAACTCATTATTGTTTAGTTGGTTGTTTCCTTATTAAACCATTGTTTATATTATTATTTATAGAAATGTTTGAATAACTCATGTATCAAATCTCTACCACCATTATTTTTAATTTTTTTTTTGTAAATGAGAAGTTGAAAAGTTGAAAACAAAACCCTGTTTTACAGAGGAGATTTGTAAGAATAAAAGCATTTTAAAATTTTGACAGATCAGGTAAATATGTAGCTATAGTTAGCTTAGCTTACGAGAATGTTATTTAAAATGAGAATATGGTCATTTTTACGATTTGAAAGTAAAGTAAGTCTCAGAAAACATCAGAGGTGATCATGTTAAACCTAAAAAAAAAAGAGTTTTTACCTTTGACCTGAATGAGCATGAGGTTTTTATACGGCACGGCGCTGTTGTTGGAGGTTTGCTCCGACACGTTGACGCTGCGCAGACTCACGCTGCTGAAACACTCCTTACTGGCGAGCCCTGCCAGAGCCGCCTCAGAGTACTCTGAGGTTTTACTTACTGGAGTGAGGAAAAGAAGGCACTTTGTCAGAGTAAAAACCAACAGGGGGGCTGAGAAACARCATAAATGCTTCGTTAAATTTAATGGGCTCCCAACTGTAAATGCTGCTGTGGAAGTGGGTTTGAAAAWTTTTTTACTTGACTTTATTTATTTGTGGAGATTAATGTGGTTTTGTAATGTTTCTTGTTTTCCACTGGGATTTATTTGGTCATTTGGTCCTTACACTCTCTCGTTTCCGCCTTCATCCTCTTGCTCTCCAGCTGCGCTACATTAAGTCTTTCTTCGGTGTACTCGTGYCGGATATCCTCTCGTGCCGCCAGCATCTTCAGAGGATTTCTAGATGCCTGGACGTTTCTGGATGGACGCACCGAGCGCTTATGCAGCACCATGGCAGAAGTGAGCCTGTAGGTCGGGAGCAAAATGTATCAAGATATAACACTTTGTATTGTTGCAAAGGCGTTTCAAGTTGCAGTATTTTCTTACTTCGGACCCTCGGAACCGAATATGGAGTCAAAGTCTTCGCTGATCTCGATCCTGGTCGGCATCCGAGGGAATTCAGCCAGTCGTCTGTAGAACTTGGAGAAGATCTCGTCGTCCAGCTTCATCACCTCCTTCACTGCTTTCTCAGTCACTGTTATGGTGGTTTCCTGCAAACCTGCCACTGAACGAATCACGGGAAAATACAGACTACAGTTAGCAGACAGGTTTATGAATGGACAATAAAAAAATGAGAAATGTAAAATAAAAGGCTGATGCATGCTCATAAATCTTACCTATGTGACCCATCATATCGAAATGAGGATTAAGTCAAATTTGGTCAAAATGTCCTAATTACGTTGTCAGATTCCTGCTTTAAAAGCTACATTTGATATTTGGATCATCCTGATATCATAAGCAGAGATATGACTTCATTTCTCTTGTTGGTTACAACGATCCTAATTTTTGATATTACTACTGTATACYAAAAGGAAACCTCAAATAGTATTTGATTTTTTTTAGGATTATATTTCAGACATTCAAATTATACAGCAATAAAGGATGTATTTAATTGATTTTTGAAATAATGCAATTTTTGCAAATGTTTTAATCAAAACACACCTGCCTATTTCTCCACATCCCACTTTTATACTTAATCCTCATTTCGATACGATGGATCACATATATATTTTTAATTTTTTCTGAAGCTCATGCTGAAGGGGAGATTTGAAAGACCCCAATCTGTAAAAAGCTGCAGAAAAAAGCTGAATACATCGCAAAAAATGTCCATCTAATCAAGTCTTTTATCCAACCAAAAAGTATTTTTGATCTTGTTTTGAGACCAATGTGCCAAGCAAGAGCAGAATGTGTTCATTTGAGAAGACCTGGACTCAAATTAAGTGAAACTAGAGAAATTGAATTTCCTGCGAAAATGCTAGTGTGAATACTTCTTGCAGCTGAAAGCTGTTGAAATTGAGCTGAAAGTATTTAATAGCAAAAGTGTTAATGCAAGTTCAATTTGAAAAGCTGAATGAAGCAAAAAAAGCCTAACTTTGCAGAAAAACAGTACAAAGGAGCAAAATATAGTTGAAATAGCAGAAAACAGCTGAAAGCTAAAATAGCTAAAAAAAAAAAAGGTAGCTAAAATTAGCACAAGAAAGTAAAAAAGAGCAGAACCAGAACAAAATTTGTAAGGTTCTGTAAAGAAAACAGCTCCATTCATTTTCAATGGGAAAAAAGTGGCTGAAACAGTGAAAGAGCTGAAAAGGTATAAATAGCTGAAATACCAAACGTCACAGCACCATTGGCATAAATGAGCTGACCGCTTTGATATATAAATTGKTGAAATAGCTCAAAAATTGCGGAACGAGTTAGATGCCGAAAAACGTACGGAAGAAAAAAAATAATCTCAATAGTATGAATGCTGTGAAGCTTTCACACAATCACCTACCAGTGCACTTCTCGAAACAAGGAAAATTTCCAGGCTAACAAGATGAATAATTGAACACATCCCACTCTTGTTGAGTACATCAGTCTCAAAACAAGATCAAGAATTCGTTTTTGCTGATTTAAGGTTGTAAAACTTGGTTAGATGGACAGTTTTTGTAGTGTGGTAACAAGCAGCACTAATATCTTTTGGTATAAAAGTGTAATAATTATAGAGCTTATGGAAGTACCTTTGCTGTTCAAACGTCCCAAAAAGCTCTCCAACTTGTCCAGTTTCTTATCTGACTCCATGTCTGGCCTGGCTTCAATATCTATACACGGAAATTGATAAAGCTGAATTCATTTGGTTTATTTGTAATAAAGTTGTACTGTTATTTGTTGTTCCTTTGTAATCATCGTCCCTTCTAAATTTGCTTATTTTCGTTTTTAGCTTCTTATTTTAGGTTTAGTTGCAGGAAGCAGTGACACCTAGTGGTATAGTTGCAAAATGCAACCAATTAAAGGTGCAATTCAAGCCTGGCATTACTTGATGTGAGTCCCACATTCAGTCATTTTCCATTGATTTATATATTAGAAATGCTGCATTTACTACATTTTTACTCAGAAAAACAAAATTCACTTTGAAGAAACTAGTGTGGGAAAACGTCTGTATGAGATCTGTTTGTTTTAGCTGAAGTGGCAGCGATGACATAAGAGCTGCAAATCCTTCTCACCCTCTTGTGGTTTGCTGACAGCAGCCGTGCTGCTCTTGAGTTTAGTGGAAACTGGCGACAGGATGGGGCTGATAACTGAGGAGGAGGCAGCCAGGCCTGGAGACGCAGAAATTCACACCAGATAAGACTGACTGTGAAGACGGACTGCACCGAAACGATGCAGAGGAAGCTCATTTGACAGCATACAGGTCGGGTAGTTAAAAACAAAATAGAGAGATGGGCTTTGTTTACAATCAAAACATTCAAACTGATGATCAGTTCTCAAAATGTTACGGAGSTATAATCTGTTTGGTTCACAGGTTGTGCAAATATTGTGTTTTATTAAAAAAAAAACACTTCTCTACGAAGCCCGTCTGGTGACATTGATAAAAAAAAACAATAAAACCCTGTGGCCATTATTTGCATGCAGAGACTGTTGATTGTTTACATGGACAAACCTGAATTAATTATTTTTTAATATAGGAATGAATGACGTACTTCAGTCACTTATGTTAGGCATGAAGTAATTCTTAGCAGCTGTTGACGGGAGTTGTCTTTGTCCAATAGGCTTCATTTTTTATTTTTTTTTTTATTTATTTATTTATTTTGTAGCTCAACACTCAGAACAGGCTCTTCTCTCACTGGAAAGAGTCAAAAATCGTGTTTCCATCCAATTTTAATGCAAATTTTGAGTGAGTTTTGAAAAGCGATCCACGATTAGTTGTAACATTAGACAATTTTGTACGGAAGAGATATTAACCGAAAATAAGTGAACTCGTGAAAATTTCCTTATAATTTTTTGTTATAAGAAGAGGAGGAGAAGAAGGTAGAAATGACTCAGCCTGCAACTGAAAATATGGATGGAGGACAACAGAGCTGCTTCATGGAAGAAGAACCTCAGCTTAGTCTGTTAGCCTTTGCCCTAACGCAGCTGCTATCACCATATATATATATATTAGCTCAGCGCTACACATTCTCCTCTCGTCATGAGGTCCTCCATCCACATGACAGAGAGGGAAACACAAAAATGACTCAGTCTGCAACTGAAAATATGGATGGAGGACCTCAGTTTAGCTCGTTTGTCGTGCTTGCGCTAAGCTAATACATATAGCGTCGGCGCTAGCGCAAAGGCTAACAGGCTAAGCTGAGGTTCTTCTTCCACGAAGCAGCTTCCATCCATATTTTCAGTTGCAGCTGAGTCATTTTTGTGTTCCCCTCTCTGTCATGTGGATGGAGGACCTCAGTGACGAGAGGAGAATGTGTAGCACTGAGCTAATACATATATGGTGATAGCATCGGTGCTAACGCTAAAGCTAACAGGCTAAGCTGAGGTTGTTCTTCCATGAAGCAGCTCTGTTGTCCTCCATCCATATTTTCAGTTCCAGGCTGAGTCATTTCTACCTTCTCCTCTCTGTCAACGCTCTCTGGTTTCATTTAAAAGAGTCGATCATCAGATATTGTCCAAGATTAACCTTCAGGGTGGATATAGCTCGCTCACACCGAGGACCTATCCACGTCATCATTTACCCAGAATGCTTTGTGTGTAAATAAAATGGCTCCGTCCGTGTTAAAAATATATTTTAAAAATTTACAAAACTAAACAGCCTACAGTGTTTTTACAGTCTTTATGTTACAGTTAAAATAAATGTTTGTCAAAGTCTTATGTTACAACTAATTGTGGATCCCTTTAAAATGTCATTTAAAAAAAAGAAACGCGCATCAAACGTGTTTCCATCAACTGGCTTGGAGCGAACCAACCAGACTACACAAAGTGTGATGATGTCAGACGTTGTTACACGTGGTTTTAGGAAACAGGAAGAAAAGTCACAAACTCACAGGGACACGGCTCGGATGGAGAGAAGTTAGGAACACGTTGCTACTATCGAGAAAGTCGTAATTATTCTGTCGTGCCAGCTAGTGTTCATGATGTTAGGAGACGTAGTTAAAGAAATGCAAATCTCTTCACATTTCGGGAATATTCTGGAAGACGCCGACAGCGGGGGGAGGGTCCAGCTGCAGCTACGATTAATGTTCACTATGTCAACTTAATCAGCAAATGTGTTACCATCCCCCCTTTTTGCACAGTAGCTCTTTATCAGAAAATTAAAACAAGCCATGCATTATTTATCTCATGGCCACAATATGCAGTTTTTTTATTCAGTGTCACCGGACGGGCTCTGTAGTCTAATACTTCAAAAACAATTAAGTATTTTAGTGACAGTAAAGTTTGTGGTTCCCAGGTTTTTGTTGACCATCAGCTTTTAGTTGTTTTTTTAAACAATTAACTCACCTTTCTTCACCAAACGTGCAGCGACTGTGTACTGTGTGGAGTCATTAGCTGCTCCTTTGCCTTTTGTCTTCCAGGCGTCCTCCCGTGTTGAAATCATCTGTTTCCTCTCTTCGATGGTCATCTGGGCTTCCGTCTCCTCTCCAACCTTCTGCACATTCAAATGATGAGAAATTAGCGCGAAAGCGAATAAATAATAATTGTGGCAAGTTTAAATCGTGCGTTAATCTTTTTCATAAATCACATCCATACTACTGCATCCGCTCTACAACTCAGTGTCACAACTTTTCTTCCCTCAGGCACAGATATTCATGTAGCATCAAATCGAGTCAATTTAAAGAAGATTGGATGCATCCAGGCATGCGAGGTGCTTCGCGGCCTTCTTCATTCCTCAGAATGACAGCTTCACGTCGACTTGTACTCGTGTTGTCGTCGCCGACACACAAGAAGCTGCAAAACCGAGCAAGAAAGAGGAGCCTCCAGTTCATGCTGCCCGTTTGAGCATGTCAGGCGCACGTCCTTACCTGACAATGATGGTCTATATACTGACACTTTTGGCCGAGGGAGATAGGAGGAGAAAAGGTGGAGGAGAAGACAGGCTCCTGAGGACGTGGATGCAAAAGTGAAAGAGAGGAAAGGAATGAAGGAAACACAAGAAAACATTGAAACAAAATGGGACGAGACACAGGATGGAGAAAGCCAAGGCCAAAAGCTGAGCAGTTAAAAATAAGTTTAAATGGCTTTACTTGTAACTGAATTCGTTTGGTTAGTTTAATATTAAAAGAGTTAGCAAATGTTAGGAAAGAACCAGCACCTAAGATAAATCTAGGACCACAGCCACACAAGGGTTGTGATTGGTCAGCACGGTTACAGCTCAAAGCTGATTGGCTTAGAGCTGCCAGCAGGTCTTACCCAGAGCTGCTCAGACACAGACACAGCAGAGGGGTCCTGAACGACCACCCCTTCCTCCTGAGGGGTTAAACACAAGGAAAGGACTCAGTCGGGGGGAGAAGGGGGGTGGC
>NW_013952499.1:1713865-1715139 GCF_001266775.1 Austrofundulus limnaeus | reverse complement strand
CAGGTAAACAGTATGAAATGAATTTCAAAATAAAAGCAGAAAATTGGCTTTTCCTGTCATTTTGCATGAATGAACTTGCATTTATTTTGTCTTTTCTTATGACTTTGAAATGACTTACTAGTACATTAAAAAAACTATTGTATTACTATTGAATAACTCAAACATATACTTTTTAAATCAAGTTTTATGAAATTCAGCCAAAACAGTCTTTTTTTATGATTGGTTTCTTTGCAAAAAATGTAGAGGCCAAAGTAATTTAGAAAAAAAGTGRCTTTATGACAGAATTATAATCATCAAAAAAGTCACGCACTAAATAAATAAATCTAATTTAAATATTAAAACTGTTTTTTAAGCTAAACTCCACAACTGTAACTAAACAATTTGAGCCCAAGGCAGCAGAAGTTGGTGGTAAAAGGCGACGCAGATGCCGACTGACCTTCTTCTGGCTGCTCTGCTCCGTCTCCTGAGCCGGCTGCTCGGTCGACGCCACTTTGACCACTTCCTGTTTCTTGTTGATCCTGTTCTTCCAGTCCTCCTCGCCACTCTTCTTCAGCAGAGCCACTCTGACCAACGACAAAGGGGCATTTTTTTAGGCAAATATTTGAGAGCATGCTTGTGTCTCCAGTCACAAGATGAAAACATCTCATTCAGCACTGCAGAGAAAAGAAATCACTTCTGACCTGATTGTTGTTGTTAAGAGAAGCTTAYCTGCTCATCATTCGTGCTTTATTATGTTTCATTTTGTACGATTTAAATGCACTATGGAGGGAATCTGGGCTCAATTTCTAATTTTCCAGATGTATATTAAAGTATCSAGTTGAAGTAGCCTCTGTGATGGATTCAGACCTAAGCTGTCAGAGCAGAAGAGTTGAATCAAGGCTCATCACTGACAGCTTCTGATTGGTTCTTGAGAGTTTCTCTTATAAAACCAACAATGAAATGCTCTGAATGTTTTTTTGTGAGCAAACTGAACGTCTATAAAGATAAGCACATGGGCAGCGCTATTAATGGGTGGCTGATGGCTGAAGGAAAGTGTGTCATCGCTGCTGCTGTTTGAGCATGGACAGGGCAGAAATGAGGGCATTCTGAGGGATGGGTTAAACCTCAGAGGATCCCATCAGTCTGCACAGCTCCCTGCTGGCTGCAAGGAAAAATATATATACCACTAAAGATTTAAAGTGCCAGTGATATCAATTTTTTTGTAATAAATCCATCCATCCATCCATCCATCCATCCATCCATCCATTTTCTTCCGCCTATCCGGGGTCGGGTCG
>NW_013952499.1:1710054-1712807 GCF_001266775.1 Austrofundulus limnaeus | reverse complement strand
ACCGCTTGGGCGAACTCCCATGCACCCTCCAGGACCCTGCTGAGGGTGTAGAGCTGGCCCAGGATGAAAACCGCACTGCTCTTCCTGAATCCGAGGTTCGACTATCCGACTGATTTGTAATAAATACAAACGCATTTTTGAAAAGATAACATTGATCAAAGATTGCCAAAAAATCCACGCTGCTGAGCTCTTGAGATATTTGCGTTTGAAAAAACAGGAAGTGATGTCAAAGGGGAATGTCTGCATGTAAACAGAGGGTTGCTACAATAACTAACAACCCAGACTGTRGAGAAGAATCTGATGTTTCTTTAGATTATTTTGAGTCACTATCAGAGAGATGAAGRGTCAGAGTTCAAATAATAGTGTTTCAATAAACTAAAATTTCTCTTTATTAAAGAGTTCCCCTTTGATGTCACTTCCTGTTTTACTTTGGCTGAGCCAAGTTCAAAAGAAAATATGCCAGTTATGTGGCAAAACAGGTAAAATCACGTGTGTTACTCTAAGTTTCTTAAATATCAAGGTGTTTGACTTTTTGTATTTGAAGGCACTTTAATGGAGTTGAACACAACCTGACTGAAGAAGAAAGGCGAGGCAGGAAGTTGTGTCCGATTCTGTCATGCAGAAAAATTATGATTCTTTGATTTTAGCTTTGACCTGTAAAAATCTGTGTTAGAGTGATTTTTAAGGATCAAGATTGAGTCTGGATYCAGGAAATTGCCACTTTCTTCCCTGTATCTCACCTCTCCTTGATGGACATCTGTTTGGTGGACATGCCGTCAGACAGTTGTTCTCCAGAATCCGTGGGGGACAGCAGGTCTCCAGAGTGGGCACTGTTCCTGCTGAGGTCCTCGAATTGGTCCAGGTGTGAGGACTGAGGCTTGTTGAGAGCCTGAGGGAAGGACTGAGGTTTGGGGGGCGTCTGAGGAGGCACCTGGGGCTTGGGCTGAGGCTGGGGGGCTGTGTGGAGGAAAGGCTTAGGCAGATTCTGGGTGAACCCCTGAGGTCTGGACTGGGTCTGAGATGAATGGGTGAAGGATTTGGGGTGCGTCTGCGGGGGCTGTGAGTATGACGACGGCTGGATGTACAGCGGGGGTTTGGGGAGGGTCGGAGGAGGCTGGATGACGGCTGGCCGTTGTTGGCCGGTTGAAATGTAAGACACCGTCCTGGATGAGACTTTAGCTATCAGCGGCTTCAGCGGCGCTGGATGATCCGGTAAATCTGAAAGAAAMATGAGCAAAGACATCATTCATCATCAGTGTAAACATGCAATCAACTCTTGAGCTTTATATCAAATTATGTCATTCCCTCATTAAAAACATACAGTGTTGCTTTGACTCATGCATGTTTGAGAAATCCTTGAATCTCCTGTTGTAGCCTAGCCTGGTTAAAACCAAACCCTTGTCCTTCGCTTTGCTTCGTACGAGGGTCTGGACTCCCTGCTTGTTGCTGGAGGCGTGGCCTCTGCTGAAGTTTAAAATGATTGGATCGGGTGGCCGCGACATATATGTACGCCAGCTTCACTGTGAAGGAGGCTAAGCTAAGAAGCTAACTGGAAATTGCCTCTCAGGTAGCGGTTCGTGTTGAAAAACTCAATAACAACTAGTCTGTATTTTGTTGTCCCATACATGTCAACCTCTTCGGATGTTTACCTGTGCAAAAAGCCTAAAAAATCTGTAAATTTTGCAAAAAATCCAAATAAACCTATTGGCAAATAAACCTAAGTTTACCATAGTGCCTTACACTGTCAAACTTGCTTTTAGGGGTTCAAACTGGGGTGGGTGAGACATAGTTTGGGGGGGGCTGCACTTCAGCTCGCCTAGGGCACCAAAATGGCTAGAGCCAGCACTGATTTTGAGTATATTTGTTTGTGAGTGTTTTATTTATTTATTTATTTATTTATTTATTTATTTATTTATTTATTTGTTTATTTACTAAGGAGCAGATATAAGTTTTTTTTACTCTGCACCCATTTATTTTCATTATTGTACACAGATTTTGTTTTTATTAAATAAATAAACAAATGAAGTAAAAAAAAATTTAGTGTTTCCCATTCTGTTCTGTTGTTTTGTCTCACTCTTTTGTTGTTCTCTAGTGTTGTTTTACATTTCAGAGTCATTTTGGTAACAATTTGTTCACTTTTCTTATAATAAAGAAACTCCCTGTTTAAGTAAATATAACGTTAATATTCTGTATGCAGTCACATTTAGGAGGAACGATGATGTAATTATGGTTTTATTTTTGACTTTTTTTTGTCAATGTCARTGAATAAGATTAAAGCTTTGATGTCAAACCAAATTAAATCATTAAAGGTTCTGACCCGTTTATATGAGGAACACTTCAGTTAGGACTGAGCCAAGCAGGGCCAACRTTGTTCCACTTCTACCTGCTTTGTTTAAGTGCACATCAAACGTCCGGCCCTCTTTCAGAGCCTGCTGATGTGTGACCCASCCCTGGACACGTTCTGCATCAGCACATGAAAACAGGTCCGTTTCACTTGTACTGTAGTGTGTAAGCCCACAGGCTGTAACGTGGCACGAAGCGACCACAGCCCTTTTCTGGCTCACGACACAATCCAKCCTGAGGAGAACAATCTTCTGGGGACGCAAACATCGTCTGAGGGGAAGGGCTTCCTCTTCCCTGACAAAGAGCTCCACGAGGAACATACATGGAGAAATATGCTAATGACATGCAGCCTGTGTGTATCAGCCAAATCAAACACTCCCAGCCGGGACGTGTGTGTGTGTGTGTGTGTG
>NW_013952499.1:1691296-1708147 GCF_001266775.1 Austrofundulus limnaeus | reverse complement strand
ATTAAAGTTTTTATCAAAGTATAGTCTATTCAGTTTGTAGAATAATCACTTGTTACTCATGTTTATGAACTTATTCTGCAGGTTTCTCAGCTGCTTTGTTCCTATATGAGGTGTTAAGGCTTGTTTCTAGTCACGCTTTKGGTAGTTGCGGAGGGCGCGCGTGCACCCTTGCCAGCAGTGGAGGTGTTTATACTGTTTATACTACTTATTTCGGAGCTTACGTTGTTGTAGGTTTCTCCAAAAGGACACGTGGAAGTACACTTTATAACTCGTGAAATGTTGTAAATAGGAGAGCAAAGGCGTGACGAACAAACAAGCTGTTTGAATGGTGCGCGGTGCGCGCAGCCTTTGCGGAGTTTCAAAATTTCGGAGGTGCACGCCCACGCGCCGGGACACTGCACGGGGCCAACGCGCAGAGGCAGGGACGGCGTGATTGCGTCACTTTTGGCGCACGCCCCCACGCGCCCGGTGCGACGCGTCAACTGTAAACCAGGCTTCATATGGCGCAGAGGATGTTTCTTGATGAAAGTGTTGCAGTCAAGACCAACTACTGGTGCAAAACTAAATAAGGATAATGCTGAGTTCACACCAAATGTGTTTTGAGCAGCAGGAGCGGCCGGTTTACACGCAAAGTCTATGGTGGACGCGCGTCCAGAGGTCTCGCAGCACATCTAGAGTGTTTAGTACACCACGGTGTGAAGCAGTTGGTGCGGTTTGAGCGATTTCCGTGTATGCAGCGCGTCCAAAGCAACCGACACTCGAGTTCAAAAATCTGAACTTTTGCTGCTCGACGTGCCGCGTCAACCAATCGGAGAGAATTATTTTTCCACGTGACGGTTTCCTGAATGTTGCCCACTAACCTGAAACAGACGGACAGGAGCTCTTTAGYTGAAAYCGACCRTCTKYAGTTGGTGTTCTGGCTGGAGATACCAGCACCGATGAGGGTCAGCGGCTTGTTAAACTGACCGCTGTGTTAAACTGGGCTCGGGACAAAAACAGTTCATCAGCTCGCAGCTCCTGGAGTGAMWTCAACGAACAGACCGCCTCTAAATTATCTGGTGAATTAATTATCTGGTGCGCGCAACATTTGCTTGCTTTTAGTAAATAAAGCAAAGCCATTTTCTTTATTTCATCTTTATTTCATCCACYGTTAAAGACAGACCGGAAAAACYTCCTACAAAACCGTYTTCTGATGTCTACTCTTGTTCCAGTCTAAACGCTCAAAATGCATTCTGTTTGAACGAAGCATAATGGAAGTTTCAGTTATGATCKCAGTTAAAGTTYAGGTTWAAGTCTGGTTTTCAGWGTTCTATCTTCATAAAATACTGATTTTATGTTGTTTTATTAATCCCAAGAATTAAGTAAGATTCTATTCAAATGGCTGTCAAATGTATAGATTTGAGTAGATGTTTTACTAAATTTTCTGACGGATTATACCCCCTGGAGCCCCCTAGAGCTGCTTCAGTCCACAGCTGCTCGTCAACATGAGTGTTGGCAGGTATGAGATAGAATTCTGGTATTCTGTTTCAAATTAATAATATTAACTATTTTAATTGGACGACCTGGCTTCTAAAGATAATAAATAATATCAAAGACAAAACTATTTAATTTGGTAAGTGAGTGTGTGTAAATTGGCAGTGAGATTTTAAAAAACTACACAAGGGGCAACCACCTGAAATCTCAAGGTGCCAAACTGGCTAGGGCTGGCCCTGCTCATATGATACAAAGTAAAGATGTTTTCTGAAATCAAAATACATGAAAAAAAAATCCTAAAAGCTTTTTATGCAGTTTGCAGCCACCTGTAAAACACTCCAACTCTACATTCCACATCCAGTTCATGTCAAAGCTGATTCCAACCAGCGACTCCCCCTCATTCCTAAATAGTTCTTGTTAGTTCTTCAACAACAAACTATTGCTCACATTCATGTATCCCATGCTTGCTGTGCACCAAACAGACCAACCCACTCTCACTCCCAAGYCGTCACATATTGACGTTTTTCCAAGGYTCCTTCTGCGTCCGGTTTTGATGCATCAGRTACRCCCCTCGCGTCAATTTTTGACRARATGGGGCGGAATTCGTTGTCATAATTTCAGAAAGTGTAGTAAATGCACAAATCTAACCGTCCCAAAGCCTAAAATTACCTTTATTCACTCTAGACTTCCTGTCCCTGACCCTAGTACCTAAAMATAACCATCAACCCTCATCCCGAAAATTAACCATTTTTAAGTTTAGGAAATTCTTGTCAATTACGTGTCCCAAACCCTAAGATTACCTAATATTCACCCTAGACRTCCTATCCCTGACCCCACCACCTAAAATTAACCATGAACCCTGATCCCTAATRTTAACCACGGACCCCAAGTCAAAGATCCCTTTTGCTTCCCAACGTGTCAAACCTGAACACCGAGGGRACCCAGAAATGCCTGGTGCATCAAAAACTGACGCGACGGTGTAAATAAGATGCAGAGGGAACCTTGGAAAAACGTCAATAAGTGACGAGTCGTGAATGAGAATGTGTTAAACAGACATGCTACAGAAGCAGCTAACAACAAAATAAAGAGAACAATCTACATCTGGGGTGTCTAATCCAGGTCCTGGAGGGCTGCTTTCCTCATGTTTTACTTGTTTCTCTGCTCCAACACACCTGATTCAGTGACTGCATTGCCTCTTCAAGTTCTGCAGAAGCCCGTTAGCAGAGAAACTTTTAAAACATGCAGGGCATGCCGTCAAGGACCAAAGCTGGACGCCCCTGGTCTAAATCTTTCTTTACTGCATTTACCACAATCCTATTCATATAAAAACCTCTATGAGAGAAAGACACAAACATCCTGGTCTCTAGCAGGACTGGTCAGACCAAAACCAAGCTGGAGCTGGACTAAAGGCAGCGGAGGCTCTTACGTGTTCTCCCTGATTGGCGTCTAAGTCACCGTTACAGACGGCAGAGGGTGTCTCAGCTTCCTGTGTGGACACCAGTTACTGAACATGACTAACTGCTGGGTGAAACGATGGAGAAGTTTTATAAAACATATTTGAGTTCCTTTAATAAAGAAATCTGTTGAATTAACAGTAAAATGACAAACTTTCTGTGAGGTGCAGCTTTCCTGCAACAATCGAACACAGGTTGGCGAAAGATGCTAAATTAATTTCAGTCCAAGCAGACAATAAAATCATAATATATTAAATTGCAACATGACGTTCAGTCATTACCTGCATAAAACTGTTGATTTCAATATTTTCTGTCTTAATTAATTGCAAGATTTTTGCAAAAACAGTGAGATTGTCTCTCCTGTACCTGCTCCACCTCTCCCTGGGTGATGGGCTGCGTMTGAAAGCGGGAGTTGGCTCTGCGCTGCCGGGTGTCCCCTCGGGACCCCTCGGCAGGTTTGGCTGAGGGGTGGGCGAGGCGGTTGAACAGGGCCATCTTCTCAGACAAACTGAGCAAGGAAATGTCCGGCTCGTCCGGGACAGGGTCCTGACCGTCGCTGTGTCCCCCAGCACTGAGAGCTGGACCTGCCTTCTGGTGCTCCGAGGCGTCTGCCTTGTGTTCTTGGACAGTTGAGCCTGCCTGAGAGGAGGCCTGTGCGCTGCAGAGGGAAGGACAGGTTAATCTTTAATTTGTCTGAACATTAAACGTATTTGTTTCAGCTACTCTTTGCAACATGTGGTGTTCTTTTACTGAATCAAAATGGCCCAGAAATTAAATAATCTAATGCTATATTTCAAACACAAGTATTATTTAGGGGAGAAAACCCTGTTTTGTGTTTGATTTTTGTATGCTTTCTGCAATCTATCTACTTCTTCTATTACTTTACAGTATTTCCTTACTTTACTTTTAGCTTTTAGCTAGTGCTTTGCAACTTAGCACATTGTTCTGTTAAGCTGTTCTGTGTTTTTAGTCTTAAGATTTTAGCTTCTTCAAAAGTCATTTAGCAGTCACACTGCATTTTGCAGAAAATGCAATTCCTTGAGTTTCTAATAAGATCTTCTAAATGTCAAAGTAGGAAACATGTTGCAAACACCTGACTGTAACAAATTACAGGCACAGCAGCAGAGATACAGTATAAGCAGATCAGCATGCAGACTGTGTGGCAGATTAACATATGAAGCACTTGCGGGGGTTATAGTAATCTTCCTGCAGCGTGCAAAATAAAAACAAAGACACAAGAACATGCAGGGGGCTTTAAGTGGACATATGATGCTTTAAATTCTTCTTTTTCAAATTTAATCCTTCAATTGGGTATATATAAAGTGGAACTGCAATGCCTCGGCCTGAATTCCTCCTTACTGCAGCCGGTTCGGATGTTATCAGTCCATTAAATGGACGTTATTAGCGGTTATCAGTCCCATAGAATGGCTTCAGACTGTCCTGACAGTGCCCCCTAGTGGGTTACCAGTGCCATATACATTGGAATGCAACAATCTGCTACCGCCGGAGTCCGATCTACTTTTTTCGTAGCCCATGTCATTTTCTCTAAAACTAACCTTAGTGGCTTTATGCCTCATACTAACCAGCTGACAGTCTGAAGCCATTCTATGGGACTGATAATGGCTATTAACGTCCATTTAATGGATGATAACATCCGAAGCGGGTGCTTATTGTAATGCCACAAGCCCCGCCCCTTTTCTGAGGCGTGTCTCAGATCAACTTGTTTTGGTTCTCATGATGAGGAACACATCAAAAAGCGGCCCACCTGGTCACACTGGTGCTGGCAGCTGTGGGGATGCTGACTGGATCCACGGTAACACCCTCAGCTTGTGAGGATGTGGTGGGATCGCTTCAAAATGAAGAGAACAAAAATAAAATCATACAACGGTCAGAAAATGGTGAGCTAACTCCAGTTATCAATTCAAAACACAACATTCACCTTGAAGCACAGACCACCTCTCTGTTGGTGACGGGCTGTGTGTGCGCTCGGTCCTGCACTCTTTTCAGACGTCGCTCTATGGCGGCATTACGAGAGCGAGGTTTGGGAACGCCACCTTCTGATGTTTTTTCCAACTCCTAGAATTAAAAAAAAATGCATCAGAAAAAAAGAAACAAAAATGCACTTTTTATTTGAAATTTAATGTTCAGATAAAGATAAAGGTACATAGAGTAAAATATAAAATCTACCCTGAAGAGAGACCTCTTTGCAGCCACACTCATTTTGGCTTTTTCATCCAGTTTTTCTTCATCTGCTGGGAAATACCGACAACATTACAAACTATTTTGTTCTATACTACATGTTCTGGCTTTCGTTTCAAAACTGCGAGCAAATAATCATCCCCCTCCTAACTTTTTCTTTACAAGCAAGTCAGGTATGAAAAACGGTTAAACCCGGTGACTTCACTCCTTTACAGGTTTTCTGCACCAATAGTGGCACTACATAGCAAATGCATGAAGTCAAACTTAAAGGATCTGTTTATAAACTAATATTAAAAGCTTCATTTTAGACTTGTTGCACATTTGAGATGACTGAGGTACCCTTACCTTCAGCATCTTGTAGTTGTGGTGGGCTTAACCGTGACCTGAGGGAAACAACATCAAGCTTCAGGACCAGAATTCTTGGGTGGAGAAACTACATTACTGTCTTCATAAATCAGCACAGTTTACCTGTCYGACTCCAAACGCTCTGCAGAAGTGATGGGCTGAGTCCTGAACCTCTCCGACAGACGACTGTCACCTGGAGTGATGTAACGTCGAGGTCTCCGAGTCCCCCCATTCAAATCACTGCTGCTAGTCGGATCCAGCTCTTTGACTGGGTCGTCTGCTTTAGTGCCGTCACTTTTCAGGAGGTGGGTTTGTTCAAGAAGATATGAAATATTTAAAAGAAAAAAATAGAAGCAATTTTATCAAATATGCAGAATTGCTCAGATGAAAAAAGAAAAGAAAATTGAGTTGATTGCATGTGGAGTGCTGACAACAAGTGGTTGAATGAATTGCTTTAGCTAAAAGCTAAAAGGACCAAATTTTAAAATTAGCAACTCTAGCTATAAAGTAGCAAAAGTATAGCTTAAAGTGTCAAAAAGTACAAGAACAGTAAGTAAAAGCTAAAAGTGCTGGTTAGCAAATGTCTTGCTAAAAAACAAAAGTAGCAACATGCTAACTAAAAGCTACAATAGATTAGCTTGGATGAAGATATATTTTTTGAAGGAATCAAAAAATGGAGAATATAGTTGTAAACTTAAAWATTTTGAAAAGTACGATAAAAGTTACAAAAACCCAAAGCCATAGTACCCATTTCCTGAACAAGCTGAATCTTCAGATTTATAGATGTCCAAAAAAAGGCAGGTGGTTAGATCGCAAAAAATGTTTGAAGAACAACAGTGACAATGCTGAATCAGCATTTACACAAGGCTTCAAGCAACAACTTGTTTAAAGATTCGTACTATGAAGAGCAAATTATTTACAATAACATGCAGCAGCAAACCATCAAACAATAAGTTGATCGAAACACATTTCATGCAACATCAGTAGCCATGACCACACCAGGTTATTTACTTTGCTAGCTTTGTAACACGGAGCCCATGCCGGTGAACCTACAACTCCGGTTTCCTGTTGGCATTCTCCAGGTAAGAGTGTCGCAGCCGTGCCACTGACACCCTTGTATCCAGGGTGCCCGTGTCCCCGTTAGCCACTCCTGGTGGGGGCACCATCCTGGGCGCCTCTCTGCCGGCCCCCTGTCTCTCAGCGCGATACATGGCAGTGTGTTGGCTTAGACCAATGTCTGACATGGAGCGTGTTCGGATCTTGGGTTTGGGCCCTCCACTGACCTCCATGCTTCTGTGTTTGGCCTGAGGCAAAGAGGAGCCCTTTTGAAGGTAGGMRACGGAGTCAAACCTCTGSTGTGACGGCGCWTGTTGCTGCTGCTGATCGTTCGGAGGGTCCTGATGTTTTATTTCTTGCTGTTTATCTGGGGTCTTATTTGTTCTCCAGTCATACTCGTGTCTTTCTTGAGATGGTCTCTGGTTTTCTTGTTGCAGTCTCAAATGATGGRGATGCTGTTGCCTTGGAGGTTCCTGCAGAATGTGAGCTGCATGTTCTGTCCTTCTAACTTCGTACGGTTGCTGCACCAGGGATTCATGTTGCTTTGTGTTGGGTTCTTGGTGGTAAACCGGCTGTATGGACTGATCCTGCCTTTGCTGCTGGTGCACAGAGGTATGCGAAGGCTGCATGGATCTAAAAACTCTCTCATCTTGGTTGTCGTGACTGGAGAGGTGTTCTCTTTCTCTTTCTCTGATCCTCTGGACAGTTCTCTCCCTCCCTCTCTCCCTTGGCTGCTCTCGATCCCAGTCCTCCTCTCCGTGACTTCGCCTCCTCTGCTCCGGACTGAGGTTTTGCAAGTCCATCTCGTCCAAACTCTTCTCCCTTTTACGAATCTCTGAGGGCAGCACTGCCTTCCTGCTCTTCAGCAGACCCTCCGTGTGGGCTTCTTCTTTTAGGGCCTGCCTTGCCTCCAGTCTTGCCTCTCTGTGGGTTGCATACATCTGGTCGGCACTCACTTTTCTTCGTGGTTGGACCTCTGGCGGGGGTCCTTTGGCAGTTGATGGAGCGACCATAGCAGCAGAGTGTTGGTGCTCAGAGGTCGTGTGAGCATGATGGTGAGCCGGACTTGGCTGAGGTTGGTGAACAGCCCTGTGTTGGGTGTGCTCTGAGGGGTGTGTGGCGTACTGAGCAGCGCTGCCATGACTGTGACGCCTGTTYGCCTGCTGCCTGTCTGGACTTTGGTCAGGGGGCTTCTGGAGTGTCTCGTCCCTGGACAATCGATCCCTTGCTCGGATTCTTGGAGAAAAGAATGCACACGAGACACTAAGATTCCACCTCATTACAAAAGAMGCACAACCCCGTTTAACCTCACAACTCAACTCTCACAAACGCCAACATTAAGAGGAAAGTTTTTTTATTTTTAGAAGCTCACATCCTTACTGTGGTTCTGCCTGGACAAAACGCTTGTCTTGCAAACCTGGAAAAAAAACTGGAGGACTATTTCGGGTCAAAAAAGCGTTGAATTTAGATATTGCCCTAAGGTTATTATGATCCCCGCATCGCTTTTTTAATTTATTTATTTTTTCTGAGATTTATAGTCAACCATAGCACGAAAACGGCTGCACTGATCACCGTGAAATTTGSCAGGAATAGAGATGTGTCCGACCTTCACTGCGCCAACAGTTTTACGATAGACCCCTATTTGAGGAGGGGCTTCATCTGAAAATGGGTGTCTGGACCAACAGAAATGTYATAACTCAAACATTATTCAACATAGGAGCTTCAGATWATTTTTGGTTGTTGTTTAGCTCTGATGAAGGGCTATCCATGAATCCACCAATGAGCAACACACACCCCCTCTGAACCCCCCACCCAAAACATCAAATCTATTCTGGTGACTTCTGAGTTCTGGTGCATTGGTGGTGTACGTATGTGCAGGGGTCATATATGATACTGCTAAGTGGTGTCTAGTTTAATAAAATGTTGCACTGATTTGTTTTAAGACAGTTTGTTTTTGTTTAGATGGGTGGAGAAGGTTCAGATGCCACTTACGGCCCGTGGACYTTATTTTTCCATGTAGAAACTAAGACTTTGAAATTAGAAAGCTAAATCCAAACAATAATCAGCTCTGTTCTGTTTTCATCAGTCAGGGAAAACAACATCAATACCCAGAGCTCAAATATGCAAAAAATGTTCCTAATTTCAGTTTTCTGCTTGCATATKTAAAATCTCACTGAATCCTGCTGCACTTTGTGAAACGCTTGAAAGAAAAGTCTGCAACTTTAGACCCTCATGGGACCAACTTCAGCTCCTAAATCCTGCTCCGGTACAACAAGATCAAGTAGCCGCATGCCACGAGCTTCAAGTTTGAGTAAGTCCAACTATTTTCATCTCTAACCTCATGACCTCCGGTAGTCAAAGGCTGCTCTAATCTTGTTGTACGCCGCTAAGCCAGGCAAAGTTGATGGACATTGGCTTTATCTGAAATGGCACSGAGTACTTAAACAGCACTCATGCTTCACGCTAGAGTAATCAGCTGATAAGACCGTAAGGAAAAGTTACCGCTGGTGGCCTAGAGAGGAATATCACTTTAACACTTTAAACATTACGCTGATCAAACGAGTAAAAAATCACTTTCTGCAAGAGCTTATTTTGGAAAAATCAAAACCAGGAAGGATGTAAAGAAGAGCCATTTGAGTGCAGCTTTGCTTCATGCGAGTTGAGTGGGCCGATGAGGGTTTGGATCTGAGTAACGTTGTCACCCCATCAACTCTAAAAGCTTTCAGCTGTTCATCATGAAACACACAGAGCAACACGAGTTTAACAAACGATGATGCACCGGTGGAAAGCCACCAGTTTTACAGAGAGTTCTGGATATTTTTAGAAACAAAGAGAGCTGATACATCAACTGGGTCAAGGAGGTATGTTTATAGAACTCTGTGGTGTGTGTTCGAYGCTTGTTTTTGCACTTTCACATCTCTTTCCAGACTAGAATTTAGACGAGGGATGGACGATATGTTGGCATTAGCATGGGTATCGGCATGATAAGGAAACCTGGGACAGTGTTAAYGTCCGATATTGATTTCCCACTTGTTGCAGTTTGTGTTTCTGTTTTCGGAGGGGAAATGTTTGGACATGTGGTCTCTGTCTGTGATAATGATGCTGCACAGTCAAGAATAACTGGAATAGAGAGCCATGTCAGAGGTCTGGTCGTTTTTTTATGGTATCAAAAAAAGGCGCGTGTGTTTGTGTAATATCGATTGTCGGCCATAACAGGAATATTAATAGCAGATGTCGATATCGGCCGAAATTTTCATATCAGTGCATCCCTAATTTAGACGTTCCATCAAACACTAAAGTAACTACATACAAGTTACTATTTGCTATAGTTGGCAAAACCCTAAGCAATGATGACAGGTCAAAATTAAAAAGGAAAGATGAGACCTTTGGTTGAAGTCATCTTGAAACGATATTAGCTTGTTTCTTTGTGACATCATACCTTTCCCCTAAATAAATACATTTTTATTATGCACTCAAGAAACAGATCATATATTTTTTTTTAGGTCCAAAGCTGCAAATGCAACAAACACAATTTATATGTTAGTGTGGAGGGGATCTGAGGTTTTACGGAAAAGACACAAGATTTTCAAAGTAAAAGAACAAAATAAAAAAGTGGTAAGTTATTTGTCAAAGATATGGATGAATGTTTGTGAGTTCAGAGAGATTAAAATATGAGCAGCACACAGTTAATATTATAATAAATAATTATAAAACTGATTTAATAGGAAGAATTAGCTGTTTGTCCACCAGGAACATGTTCTAAAATGTTTTAGGTTTGCAGAATAAGGCTGAATTGTTGATTTAAAATAATTCTTGTACAGCTGGAACTTTTTGTTTTAGTTTCACGAGATTAAAAGAACATCTCAGTCTGAGCGGTTTGCAGTTTGAAGGAGYAACGGTTCTGTGAAGGGTCCCAGTTTAAAACACATGTACCCGGTGGACCTCAGGTCAGTGATGGGGTTTCACTCACAGTTCTGCATGTTCAGCGTACCTGAAAGGCCAACTGGAGTCTGTCTGAGAGTCGCTGTCTGAGTCTGTGTTCAGACACCAGTCGCTCTTTGACAAGGCAGCCAGGCTGCAGGGGGACAAGGTGAGACCCCCSGAGGGAAACTTAAAACCATCTCACCACAGATACGTGGGCTTGTCTACTTAAAATCCCAACCTTTTTTTTTTGAGCTGCAGCTTGAATCATCTTTCACGTTTGTCTCCTGAATCAGAAGCCTTAAACTTCACTATCTAACCTCTTAACCTGCAACGTTTTTAAATACTGTCTGTGTGTTGATTTCCTTCCTAAAATAGAAATGATTGAATGAATCAAATTTTAGGACAGATTTAAAACAACTTGTAAATAATGTGGAAACAAGCTTGATTAAGATTCTGTTTGAATAAATGGAAAATAAAACAAACACAACAAATTTTTACATGTAAAACAACCTGATACTAAAGAAAAAAAGGGATAGTTTCAGAGTTGTAAAGTAACTAAGTACAAATACTTTGTTTCTGTACTTAAGTAGAAATTTTGGTTATCTGTGCTTTACTTGAGTAATTATTTTTCAGTGTACTTTTTACTTTTACTCGTTACATTTTTTACACAATTATCTGTACTTTCTACTCTTTACATTTTTTAAAAAGGTAAGAAGTAGAAAGTCATTACTCCTAATTTAGTCCGAGTTATGTACAATCCTGATAAATTGTGTCTCCTGGATCAAGTAAATTGAATTGTATTTAGATGATAAGTACCAAATATATACCATTCTGACACCATACTAGCTTGTACATAATCCATCACAGCTGCACGCCGTTAGAAAAAAATGTTTTTGGGGAGGTCACCTCCCAATAAATGTCATTTAGGAAAATCTAACTGCGCACTTTTACTCAGTACTTTTACTTTTATTACTTAAGTACATTTTGTGTCAGAAATTTACTTTTGATAAGTTAAAAAATATCAGATACTTTGACTTTTACTCAAGTAATGTTCTTAGAGAAGACTAACTTTTACCAAAGTATTTTTATGATAAGATACTTGTATTTTTACTAAAGTATCACTTTCAGGTACTTTATACAACACTGGATATTTTCTTTTGAGATGTGTTGCTGCCATCAAATTCAAACTTATCTTATTTTTTTATCCTAAAAAATGTAATTAC
Source organism: Austrofundulus limnaeus (assembly GCF_001266775.1). Lineage (NCBI taxonomy): Eukaryota > Metazoa > Chordata > Actinopteri > Cyprinodontiformes > Rivulidae > Austrofundulus > Austrofundulus limnaeus. The sequence goes on along the minus strand of NW_013952499.1, from coordinate 1,696,473 downwards.
TATTTTTTCATTGTGAATCAAAATGGTATTTTGTTTTCATTTACATTTTATACACAAAACCTTTTCAGAATTGTGGTGTAAATATATTTACTTAGTGCCCCCCTTAGTTTGAAAAGAAATAACTAAGTGGACATTTAAAACTGATAAAAACAAATGAAAAAGCTTCATGTTAAATGTATCAGGTTTTGCACACTCACCCCTGCCTGTTGAGGATGCTCTGGGCCTGCTGCTCTATAAACAGATCTCCAGGTGAGATGCCGTAGCGTGTGGAGGGTAGGGATGCTCGGCGGGTGGAGCGAGGAGAGCTCGGCACGGCCGCGATGCTGTACTCTCTGGTGGGGGCGGGGCTTGGCTCCTGGTGGTGCGTGTGCTGTTTTTGTTGAGGCGGATGCTGCTCCTGCATCCTGGGTCTAGACGCGGCGGAGCGCTCCTGAGCGCCACCTCGGCGGWAGTTCTCCATATTCATTGCTCTTTCCCGCTCTGAGAATCTGCTAGGCCTTTCTTGGATTGTGGGAGGGGCTTGATGCGAGTGGGCGGGGCTTGCTGTGTCAGCAGGTGCGGGATCTGGTTCTGCGTGTGTCGTCATGTAAACCCTGCCCACTCCAGAGCGATACGGCACCTTGGGGTCTCGTCCTTGTGTTTCTGTTCGGTCTCTGTCCCGCCTGGCAGCGGTTTGTCGCTCAGAGGTGTCTGCGTCCCGTTTGGACCGGTAGCGGGGTGTGTAATCTGTGTCCGCCTCCTGATCCAGGAGGATGCCATAACGTTCCGACAGCTGGCGGCGGCGCTCAGCCTTATAGCGGGCGATGCGCTCAGCCTTCGATGTGAGGCTAGCGGACTCTGCAGGATCGGATGAGGGCGTCGAGGCGGTGGACAATGTTACTGGGTCAACGTAGACCACAACTGGTTCTGGGCGACCAGGACCAAGTCCACCTTTAACCTGAGGTGATCTGTCGGGAACCAAGACTTTCTTCTGTGGTGGCTCCGTGTCCTCTCGGCTATAGCGCCTCACTGTGGTGAAGAATAAGAYGTAAACAACACAAGAAGCAGACGTTTAAAGTGCTCAAAAATGTGCTGATATAAAACTGAAAGCATCATCTGCATTACTAAGTTAAATGTGTTTACGTCAATTTAAATCCTTTTTTACAGTGCAGCTTGCAATGCTTACCCATCCCCCGAGGTTCACAGGGGTCTGAGGCGCGGGTGTACCGCGGCGGGTCCTCCTCCAGCATCCTGTTAGACACGAAACCRCCGGGCACCAGAGCGGGTGGCGCTTCGCTTTCCATGGCCTCAAGTCGCCGGGCTATCCTCTCTTTTCTGTCAAGGACAAAAATCGGAGTTAACAAAAGAAAACACACAAAGTACAAACGTGTTTAAATGTCAACTAAATGTACCTGTTCATTTCAGAATCCTTGATTACGCCTCTTTCGAAAAATTGTTTCAGTTCTGACACTAAAAACCACAACAGAAACAAAATGACAATCAGATACAGGGTGCCAAATGTAACATAAAAAGGTTTTAAAAAGTCACTAACATATTTTTGTTATTTAGCTTTTTTTTAGCATAAAACCCTCTTTAAAATACATTTTATTGTTATTTAGCTCCCTGTTCTTACATTTTGCTAATTTTACTAGGGATGCCCGATATATCGGCACTACTATCGGTATCGACCGATATTGGTCATATTTTAGAACATCGTATCGTCCGGTATGTAAAACTGGGCCGATATTAACGTCCAGTATTGATTTCCCGCTTTTAATCTTTGTGTTTCTGTTTTGAGAGGGGAGACAATTGGCTGAGCAGCATCTGTTTGATCATGATAGTGATATTGATGCTGCGTAGCCAGGAATAACTSAAGCAGGGAGCCATGTCAGAGCTCTGGTTGTTTGTTTACGATATCAAAATATACCAAAGTGTGCTTATGCGTATACGTATAATGTAATTTGTGTGTTTGTGCAATATCAGTAAGTATCGGTTATCGATCATAACAGCAATAATTATATCAGATATCGACATCGGCTGAAATTTTCCTATCGGTACATCCCTAATTTTTTGCTAAATGTTAAATTTAAATGTTAAATATAAACATTAAATCTTAAATATAAATGTGTAAATCCAAATGTAAAAATTAAATGTTAACTGATAAAGTTTACATTTAGGAATTTCAGAATGGAACGCAGCCTTTTCTGTTTGTATGTGGCGTTTGTTGTGATGTCATCATCCTGCGACAAAGTCTAACACTGCTAATGCTAATGCTGTTAAAGATCGAATTTAACATTTAAATTCTAAATGTGTTCACTGAAAACAATACGTATGGAACCCTCAACTGCAAGGTTTGATGTCTTGTAAGGAAGTGTTAGCAGCATTAGTAATGCTAGCWGCGTTAGTAGCATTAGCAGCGATAGCGGTTGTTTTTGTTTCAGGATGCTGACATCCTAACAATAGCCACATATAAACAGCAAATGTTGCATTCAGATCTAAAACACTTGAATGTAAATTTTAACATTTAGCCACAACATTTAAGATTTAACTTTTACATTTAGATTTAGTATTTATTATTTAGACGTAACATTTAAATTTAACGTTTTGAAATAATTAGCAAAATCTAAAAGGAGTGAGCTAAATGACAATAAAATGTTAGTGGAAATTTTTTAACTAGGTTTTTCCACTTGGCGGCTCATAATACTATTTGCTTTATTCTGTGTTATTGTCACACACCTTTGGGAAGGACAACCAGAAGTTTGGCATCTGTATCTGAAACACTCTTGACCAAAGAGGTCTTGTCTTTCAAGAAGTCACTCTGAAAACTGAAATGAAACGACAGAATCAAATCATCATTTACCATTAGTTCAAACTGTTTCAAAATGTGATCTTTGACAATAAAAACTCCTAAACGACCAGTAATTAAAGACAAACAAAGATCCACATTTATTCAGATAGTCAACACAACTTCATTGACTTGTCTTAGAGCGGTGACAGCAGTTAAAGGTGAAGTTCAGCTGGTGTTGCTGCTATCAAGATCTAAATTAGGAATTAAGTCAATAAATCCTGTCAGTGGAAACAGGAAGTTAAGGTTAGGCAGCATCACACAGGTCAGGAAGAGCAACTCACCCCAGTTTTTTTCTAAAGCTTTCAAATAAAGTTTCAACTTTTTTTTAAACTGTAAATTGAATATGTAACAACCAGTTGTAAACTAATGCACAACAGAAGTATTATTGCTGTAATTCTAGTATCCCAGAATAAGGTGCTTTATGTTCATATACAGATATAAAATGACTGTCTGCTGTTTCACTTTATTTGTTGCCTGTTAGGACAAAGTTTAATCATATAATTTGCGTCAAAATAAAAAAAAGTCTCTTTTTTCAGATTCCATGGCATGTCTAAACTAAAGACTTAACATTTCCTCACTCACCTTAAAGTTTCTGTTGGTAATGAAGTTGAGGTGCAAAGTCTGGATTTGAATTCTAAAAGAAACAAGACAAAAGTATGTTTTATTAAGAATAAATATCCACTTCATCAATGCTGACGTTTATACTGAATTTGCTTTCACTTTCTGTATCTCCTCTTCCATTTGGGACTAAAATACAAGCACAAATTTAAGCCACTGTTTCCACAAAACTCCACAAAAGATCAAACCTAATGTAATGACTTTAGTGTCTCATACACAATTACACATACAAAAGCCTCTTAAGCTGCATTTTATATAATCATCACTGACTGAAATAACATTTTTTATTTAATACAGACAGCTGAGGCTTGCAAACTCATGTCCAGGTTTTCTACAATGTTTTGAAGTGCCTCCGACATGCATATTCTTCAAATACAAAAAGTAAAAGAAAGCATCTTTATGTTTAAGTAACAAGACATATTATAAATGATTTTACCCATTTTGTCCCGTAAATGACATRTTTTCTTTTGAATTTGGCACAGCCAACATGAAACAGGAAGTGACATCAAAGGCGACATTCCCCTTTGACATCACTTCCTGTTACTTCACATGCAAATATCTCAACAAGTGTTCATCCCAGCAGCGTGAAATTCTTTTTGCATCATGTTATTAATGTTGTTTTTCCAAAAATGCATTCATATTTATTGCAAAAATTTGAAGTCACAGGCACTTTAAATTCAACTGAAGCACTACAAAAAAGCAGCGCAAACCCTTGATCAACTCTCAACTCTATTTCAGCACAAATTAAGCAGTTTAAAGCAAATATAATCTWCTAATTTCATGGTGATGCATTTCTGTACCGTGTAAATAATTAGCAAGAACAATACATAAAGACTTTTCCTAAAAAAAGCTAATCAAGAGAATCTGCAGTGTTTCAGCAAACATGTGATGTTTAGTTCTTATGAGACAGTCAAATGTTATTAGGAGCCAACATGAAGCAGGTTCCCAGCTGATAAAGTTGACCCTTTTGCTCTTGTGTCACGGCAGAGAGACGGATCAGGTTTCTGCTCGACGCCTCCAGAACGCCTCGGACTAATTTCGGCCTCCAGTGACCTGGTAGCAGAACTCTGAAAGCTTCAGCGGCGCAGAAACGAAGCTGAATCCCGACAAACGCAGCCGAGAGAGCGATCAAATCCGACACTTTGTTCTGCACCTCTTCGCTCAGAGTTTTCTTTTTCTGAAAGCACAGATCCTGCTCTGAAATTTACATTTCCAGTTGTAGCAAATGCCAAATCATTTGCATTTTTTCTTTTCCTCCATCAATAAAGCTGATTGTGGCCTGAGGTGTGAGAGCATGTAGCTAAACATACTTCCTCTGGTGGAAAGCCCCTAAATTTGTGCAGTCAGTTCGGCTGTCCCTGGAAACGCCTGCAGCTTGCCAACAAAACAAAACGGTGCAAGGCTCGAGGCTGGAGAGCAATTTAAACTCCTGACAACCTGAAAGTCTGAGTGGGGATGAGGAGGGTTTTCTAAAAATATCAAGACGTGCAAAACAGACTGGCTGAGCTTACATGAAAAACTCTTCTTTAATGAAACATGTTTTTCTAAAATGACCTTTATTTATCTACCTAATTATAGCAACAACTTCTTGATAAATTATTAGCATCCCAAAAAAATCTTTAAAATACATTAAATCATTTGACACAATTAGAATCCCACTGAATAAATAAATAAAAACATTACAACATAAACCTAACCTCAGCAACATTTTACACTGGATATATATATATAT
>NW_013952499.1:1688281-1689337 GCF_001266775.1 Austrofundulus limnaeus | reverse complement strand
GTCCTTTAGGGTCCGGGAGTTGTTGCAAGTCAGATGGTTGCTTAAGACTCACATCAGGTGTCCACCAATATGTTGGGCTCAGGTGCTATCAAAGTTTGATTCATATAAACTCCATTACCCAGAAGGCATCAGCTGAAAAGAGGAAGTCACTGCTTCTTATCAGGTTAAGCTTWGAGGAACAACTGGTTAAAGTGGACATATGCTTTTAAATCCATCTTCACATTTAAATCCTTCATTTGGGTCTATATAAAGAACTGTAATGCTTTGGTCTGAATGGCTCCTTATTGTAACTCCACAAGCCCWGGTCGTTTTCTGAGGTGTGTCTCAGATCAAATCSTTTTGAGTCTGTCTGTTTAAATCCAAAMAAGGCCCTTCAAACCTGCCCCCCTCCAGCYTCCAGACCGGTCYGTTCTAGCCTTGTAGAGGGKTTTATGACTATATAGCTGMGCAGAAACTTTTTCTTTACARACAAACTGAAATACRTCAACAAGGGAAGAGCAACACCTCTGATTGATGTACATTTTATTGCTTTATGCCAAACTCACTCACTCACTCACTCACTCACTCACTCACTCACTCACTCACTCACTCACTCACTCACTTGCTCACTGACTCACTCACTCTCAAACTGACTGACTCACTCACTCACTCACTGACTCGCTCACTCACTCACTGACTCACTCACTCACTCACTGGCTCACTCGCTCGCTCACTCACTCACTCACTCACTGACTCACTCACACACTCACACACTCACACACTCACTCACTCGCTCACTCACTCACTCACTCACTCACTCACTGACTCACTCACTTACTGACTCACTCGCTCACTCACTCACTCACTGACTCACTCACACACTCACACACTCACACACTCACTCACTCGCTCACTCACTCACTCACTCACTCACTCACTGACTCACTCACTTACTGACTCACTCGCTCACTCACTCACTCACTGACTCGCTCACTCACTGACTCACTCACTGACTCGCTCACTCACTGACTCGCTCACTCACTGACTCACTCACTGACTCGCTCACTCACTGACTCG
>NW_013952499.1:1683291-1685791 GCF_001266775.1 Austrofundulus limnaeus | reverse complement strand
TCTAACATCATATGATTATCTACTTCACATTGCAGCAACACTGTTTACATGCAGACATTCCCCTTTGACATCACTTCCTGTCCCCTTTGACATCACTTCCTGTTACTTCACATGYAAATATCTCAACAAAYGTTCATCTCAGTGGTGATTTTTTTGCAATATATTAATAATGTTATCTTTCCAAAAATGTATTCRTATTGATTACAAAAATTTGATATCACAGGMACTTTAATGTTCACTTTTTATACACACAAAAATAGTTTTACTTCATCGGTTTGAATTCCACATAAACATCAGTTTTTGTCTCAAACTGTCAGAAGTCAACATATTTTTTTCTGCACAAAAATTCGCCTTCAGCTGTCTCTGTCCGGACGTWTTCACGGTGCAGCACAGCGTGTACAAACTGCTCCTGCACCAKGCCATAAAACCCAACACCCAGGACATCCTGTAAACATCACAAGGCCGAGCATCTTAACAAATCCTTCTGTGACTCAACATCGGAGCGTTTCAGCTTCAGCTGCAAAGTTCAGCCACAGTTCGGAGTCTGCAGACAACACGACCACGCCTGACGGGGAGAAGGGCTGAGAGCTTTACGATTTAATCACTAGTGACCTTTCAGAGTAAAACTTGATAAAAACAAGCGGCCGGTTTCCCTGTGAGGCTGCAGTTTGGTGCCATGAATGTTCACCTGCTGCCTCGAAGGGTTAAAAACTTTGGTTCTTTTCATTTCGTTTCTTCTGAATTCATGGTTCTGTACTGCACAGTTTTTTGTCTTGTGGAGGTTATTTTGATTTGGTTTTTTAAGACTTTTTTTCTCATTTTCACATTTATGTTCTTATTAGTGCTGGGTGTTATTTGATATTTTTGTTAAGTGATCTTTTTTTGCTTTTTTCATGTTGRAGCTACGTTTTTCTTTTTCGTCATTTGAAATTTGATCCTAGTTGTTAAATTTTCTGGTTTTATTTCTTTTACTTTATTTCACTTTGTTTAATAAAGCCTGCCTGTTTCACTTCCTGTGATTGGATCACCAACTCTTTTAACTCTTTAATTCTTTAGTGTGACACTATTAACAAACGCTTCTGTCTTTTGCTAATTTTAAATGTTTTGTTGTTTTTGATGTCGTCGTCGTCGTCGTTGTCGTTATCAGAGAGCACTAAAGTTCACAACTGCTGCAGAACATCTCACTTTTTTGATTTGTGTTTGTGTTAATGTTTTATTTTAGTTTTCTGTTTTGTCATCTGTTTTCTTCCTCCTGTCTGTCTTTGCTCCAGCCCCGCCCACTCACACCTGATCCTCATGTTTCTCCCCCAGGTGTTTCCTGTTTGTGCTCATTAGTTTCTCCTTTATATTCTGTTCTCTGTGTGCAGTCTTTGTCAGATCTTTGTTCTCTGTTGTGTTGGTCCTGCTCATGTCATTGTCTCAAGCTAAACCTTAGTATCTTGTTTGCTGCCGCGCCAGCTTTTTGATTTTGGTTAATAAAGACCTTTGCACCTTTTTATTATTTTTTTTTGCCAAGATCATTTCAGTTCTGCACTTGGGGTTCCAACCAACCTAGCCCTTCATAACACTTACCTACCATAATATGATACAACATACCTACAATAGGCCTAGTGATGCCACTGTTCAGCATTAAATGTTGGCGTTAACCCTGTGTCTTATTAACATCTCACAGATTTATGAAGTTCTTATTTTCAGGGTTTGAACAACTGCAAATTCATCATTTCTCATCATCAAATGATCTCAGTCTAAATGTCATGCGAGACAAGCAGTGATAAAAATTAGTACAAATAAAACCTGACCCTAATTTACCTTTAGCTGTTCCTTTGGTTAAAAAATATATATTTTCCTACTTTTTTCTTTGATTTAAGAACTAATAAAACAGGACGCGATGCTGTTGCTCCGTGATGATTTGTATGTAGAAGCCAGTTGTTTACTGATCTTAACATTCAGAGGTTTAAAGACCAGATGTGAGTCTGAGGCAGCACAGCTGGACCCCTCCGGCCCTCCTGAAACATTTACTCTGGAATCCCCTGTTTAGACCCAGAGCTGCCCAGCATCAGCCCTGCCCGCCGCTGACAGAAACCTGCATCCTTCGGCTCATATATGGATATGATGGTGCTGAGGAGAGACTCTGAGGTTCTGCAATTCTTAAAGAGCAGAGGAGGAGGAGGAGGAGGAGGAGGAAGGGTTCATTCCAGAAATAGTTACATGAAGGTTCGGCTGTTTAATCTTAAACTTCGGAACATGTTCCTACTTTGTAGCCATAAATCTTGTTTTACTCATTACAGCTGCTGCAAGAAATGAGTCTGATGAGCTTTAGAGTTTCTTATTGGACAATATTTGGTGACATAAAACTGCAAAAGCAAGCAGCAGTGGTAAAGCGTGCACGTTCATGCACATTCGGTTAAATCAAGCAATTAGCTAGTAATGCTAAAATATTCTGTGTTAAACGRTGAAAATGAAGCAGTTGCAGGTTTGTCCGTCTTATCTTATGAGTGGA
>NW_013952499.1:1680900-1682000 GCF_001266775.1 Austrofundulus limnaeus | reverse complement strand
TGGAGAGACTGATTTTTTTTTCACAAAAGCAAAAAAAAGTTAAACAATCAGCACCATTTTACAACAAGAGTACCGTTATAATTTACTAATAAATGTATAAAAATGCAGTTATTTAAATTGTAACATGAGTACAGATAAAAACAACCAACAGTTTACCTGCATTATTCCTCATGTAGTTTTTAAATATCAAACATCTCATCATTTTACCTGGGTAAATTAAATTATCACTTTATTTTGTTGAATAGTGAATGCATTATAAATGCTTATTAATGCTTTGAAAAGTGTTTACTCACGTCTGATGCTGATTCAACAGATTTCGATACAAATAATTTAAACAACRACAGGAAACAAAATGAAACACTCACATCTTGTTTCAGCTCCAGATCGCAGAAAATCCCATTTGTGCAGACAGGAGAGCCTCGGCTCCTCGTGGTTCTGCTGAGGAGGCAGGAGGTGCAGGTGTGAGCAGGTAACCCCAAACACAGGATCCTGGGTTCATCTGAAACAGGTCCAACCTCAGCAGCTGATAAATATAACCCGGTGCTTTCCCTCTGCTGCAGCGGGCAAAATAAATCAGCACAGGAGCAGCAGAGGAAAGAAGCTGAAGCAGGGAGAGGGATAAAAAAACTAAACAAGGCGACTCCAGGGAGGTGGAAGGGAAGAAAAAACACAGAATCTGAAAGTTAAAGCTTTAAAATCAGAACCCCAACCAGGCCCRTTGTTGTGAAGCAGGTTTGGGATCCGGTTCTGTTTAGACTGATGGGAAAAGGTGACACAACGCCGCTTCCAAGGGCTCCGGGAGAGCGGCCCAAAATTGTTGTGGTAACCTCACCCCACAGCAACCATGTAAGGACTGAAGAGAGCGGCCTGGATGGAGGGGCCATAAATAGCCAGGGAGCTTCCAGAGGGTCCAATCAGCTGTTCACACTACAATGAAGGGTGGGGGGTCTGGTTCTGGTCCTGCTGGGTTCTAACACTCACAGCACTGACTTTAAAGCTTTTTTATCAGAGGTGCACGCAGAGCTGGCCTGGCCATTAGGCAGCCAAGGCAGAAGCTAAGGGGGCGGTCCATCAAGAGGGCACCAATATCTATATATATA
>NW_013952499.1:1678825-1680287 GCF_001266775.1 Austrofundulus limnaeus | reverse complement strand
CCTCTAAATATATATATTAGTATATTAGAGCAGTGGTTCCCAAAGTTGGGGTCGGGACCCCTATGTGGGTCACAAAATGTCAAGTAAGGGTCCCCAGATGATTTCCGTACATCATTTTAAATGCAAATAAATTGCTAATGGAACATATTTTCACCCTAATTATTGAAAATAATGTAATGTACAATAATCATAAATGAATAAAGGTAGTTTTGTAGTTACTAGGGTTGTCCATCCATCCATCCATCCATCCATCCATCCATCCATCCATCCATCCATCCATTTTCTGTACACGCTTCTTCCTTTTCAAGGTCACGGGGGTCACTGGTGCCCATATCCAGCAGTCACAGTGCGAGGGGCGGGGCACACCCTGGACAGGTCGCAAGTCCATCACAGGGCCTACTAGGGTTGTTTATGTTGTTATTATGCCCATATTAGCAAAGTTTGCATAAGAAAACCAGTAATATGCAACTGTAATTTTGTGGGCCAGAAGCTTAAAAGTTTGAAAACCTCTGTATTAGAGTATTGGTTTAGTTACTGAAGTTCATGAAAATAACTTGTTCTGTTTTCTAAATATAAAAAATAACACCAAAGGTAAAATGATTATGTGAATGTGTTGAAATTGGCAGCGAGGTTTAGAAAACTGCGCAGCCGGGGGGCACCTGAGTTCTTGCCCAGGGTGCCACATTTGCTGGAGCCAGCCCTGGGTACAAATGTGTTTATTTTATTTAGCTCATCAGTTTGTTTAAAGCAGCTTCTGTTGCATTAAACTGAAATAAAATATATATAAATACTGATTTTATCTTAAAGTTTGCCGTTTTGTTACTTTTAGCATCCACTTAAGCTTTCAGCTAACTTTGTGCAACTTTTAGTTGTAGCATTTTAGCTAATATTTGGTGTTTTGCTTCTAATAATTTGAACAGTTAAGTTTCAGCTTTCTCTCTCATTTCTTAAAAGAAAAATTTAATTTCTGTAGTCTTGAACCATTTTCTTGTCATCACAAGAAAACATTTGATAAATCAAAACATTGTATTCACTGTGTGAGGTGAAACTGGTTTAAACATTAAACTATGGAACTATACCTTTGGTCTGTTTATGTGCCTTTTTGGAATTATAATTTATCCTTCAGTTGCAAAACTCTTCACCTGAGGATTAGAAACTGATTCCAGACTCATTTCAGGCACATTTTTAGATTAAGATTGATTGAGTTTCTTTAAAAAGACGATTTGTCGTCATCATTAGTAAACTGATGAGTCCAAGATGGCTCATTTTATTCTGTTTTATTTTAAGTTGATTTTAGGATTATGTATTGTCTGATATTTTATCTTCCTTGTTGTTTCATTGTCTTTGAAACTGTTTTATGTTGTTTAACGTCCATCTGGGGACGTGCATGACGATCTAAGGATATAAATGTTACAGTGTTCAGTATTTGTTATATGTGTCCCCAAAGAAACAATAAAGAAAA
>NW_013952499.1:1674890-1677605 GCF_001266775.1 Austrofundulus limnaeus | reverse complement strand
GCTGTCAGGGCTTCCTCCATCTTTCATCATTTCTTTTATTTAAAAGTATTTTTGGATATTTTTTAATTGAACTGAATAAAAAATGTGCCTGAAAAATGTTTAAAATAAGTTTTAAGTAACTTTTTTTCAATGATATCATCACATCACATACAGGCTACACAGGATAAATGTATAAAAAGTGCAAATGTTGGTTTGATTTTCAAAAGTGGGAAAGTAAAGTTTCAACTTTAATCAACTAAAATAGACATTTGCTCATTCGATTCATAAAAAATATAAGAAATTTTTATTTAAACAATGAACAACTCAACATCACATACAGGCTACACAGGATAAATGTATAAAAAGTGCAAATGTTGGTTTAATTTTCAAAAGTGGGGAAGTAAAGTTTCAACTTTAATTAATTAAAATAGATATTTGCTCATTAGATTCATAAAAAATATGAGAAAATTTTTATTTAAACAACGAACAACTCAACATTATCTTAGTAAAGTTTTCTTTATCAAATCAGAATAAAATAATTTTGTGTTTTTAATAAACAGTTGGTGTTTAATTCCTGGGTGTTTCAACAGAAAACTTTATTGTTTATTTGTTGTTTGTCTCCATCCTGTGGTGGTTTTCTGGATCAGCTTCGGTTACGTTCAATGATTTTCAATGTTGTTGTTGCTGTTTTTATTTTGTTTTCTTTTAATAGAAAAAAAGATTATTCTTGTGTCCTTACTTTTTACTTTAAACTTGTTCCATGTTGTTACACAGAGTAAAGACACTGGGACTTAAATGGTGTTTTGATGGTTTGGGGTTCAGCTCCAGCCTTTAGGCCTGTTTCTGWGTGGAACAACTGGGACAACAACTGTCTCTGCATGACTGCAGTTTCTGAGCGGACCCGAGCGAGCTGACAGATTTAACGTCCACTTACCGAGCTGGACTCTGAGGCAGCTGGACGGACAGCTGAGGCTGGAGGTTCACAAACAACAGAGGTGAACTGTTCCAGTCTCCAAAACGACAAAAAAAAAACTGATTTACTTTAAAAACAAACATGATTATCTGATTTTGCTGCTGAGGAAAGTAAAAACATTTGAGTTTTCAAGTTTTACGTGACTTGTTGTGCTTTATAAAAATAGCAATTAAACTATTTGTGCAATAAGTCTGAACAGAATTATAGTTTAATATTTGATATTTGTGTTGATACACTTTACGTCTTCTTAAACATTAACCAGTTATTTCTATAAAAATTACAAATCTRTGTTTTAGAATATGACTTGAAAACATTTGTTTCATCATGTTGTCTTCATTTACTTGAAAAATGTTCATTTTTGCACCAAAAATGTTGCATTTTTCACCAAAACCTACCAGAAAATGTACATTTATTGAAGACATGCGCTCTGTTGGAGAAGGCAGCAAATATTCACAACCAAATCAAATTCATGCAAAGAGTTTATTTATGAATCAGACTGCAGTATCATACAACAGTGGCACAATCATGACTATGGATTATGCTCGTATTTATAGATACAAAGATAAAGGCATGTCTTAAAGAAAGAAAAAAAACAAGAAAATGAATGAGCTCTCTTTTGATTTACTCTAAAAATAGCTTTAAAATACTTGGCATAGTTTTGTAAATGAAATTATGAAACGTAATGTCCTGCCCACTGGTTTTTATTACTGGAGTACTAAATGCAAATATACTTTATGAAAAACATTTTTTTCCTCCTCCCTCTTGCATCTCATGCAAGGAAGAAAAAAAGATGTTCGTGAGTACAAAAAGCACTTAAATCTCATATGAAAATAGAAAATATTACAAGTGTGCATAATTTCCTCTTGTTTGCACGTAACCTGTGTACAAAAAGTCAAATGACACGATGTCCAAGCGTACCTGACATGCCAATTGTTTGGAGGGGATGAATTTAAATGCTGTTAGGGGCAGTTTTATTAGAGGACGAAGGCCTTCCTTCAGTGTCCAAAATGAATTAAAGATGAGCTCCTGGTGAGCCAGCTTGTCCTCTGACTGTACAGGCTTCAAACGTCAACCTCCTCCTGGGCTGTTTTTACATCAACTCCTTCAAGATTAGTTGGATTTCACAGTTTTGACTCAGTGTTCCTACGATCCACATCAACATGAAGAGCAGAAAGGATCCGCGATGCTACGCTACTACTTAGTTTGGAGCAGTAAGTTGTCAGGAAAAGGTATGAACAGTGCTTCGTACGTTCGTTTTTTGGCTTTTTCTGCAGTGTGGTGAAGTGCACGGATAACGAGGCGAACAACAGGCGGTCCAGATTTACAGGAAATGCTTCAAATATCAAGACAGAGWTCTGAGTCGATCAAATGCTACAGCGGTAAAATGCTACATAACAGTTAGGTGATGGACAGATCTGATGACGGGTCACACCGATTAAAGACAGCCGAGATGGAAACAAACACAGAACAACTGTCAATCACAAGTGAAAATCTCACTTTCCATCAGAAATGAAAACGGGATTTTAAAATTCAGTTTAGGCGGCATCAAAAACATTTAGTGTCGTACCCTGTAGAGCAAGAAGTGTTAGTGACAAGAATTCTTTACAGGAAGGAAGGAAGGAAGGAAGGAAGGAAGGAAGGAAGGAAGGAAGGAAGGAAGAAAGAAAGAAAGAAAGGAAGGAAGGAAGGAAGGAAGGAAGGAAGGAAGGAAGGAAGGAAGGAAGGAAGGAAGGAAGGATGGAAGGAAGGAAGGTTAAAAATGG
>NW_013952499.1:1661402-1674553 GCF_001266775.1 Austrofundulus limnaeus | reverse complement strand
TAATAGTTTAGTTAAGATGTAAATACAATAAAAATTAAACCAAGATTTAGAATAATTATAATTTTGATCTGTATGATAATGTGTGACTGGGCCTCGTGTCACTTTGTGTTCAACAAATTGGGCCCTGAGGTCAAAAAGTATAAGAACCCCTGAACTAGAATACAGTATAAGCACATTTTAGATTCCTTTCTTTGGTACTTAAAGGGCACATATGAAGCAAAATCCATGTTTTTTAGTCATTAAATACATTTTTTTGTGCACTTGGAGYCTTTTGAAGTAAAGAAAGGTTTAACTTAGTTTCTCCCGGTGCTGCATAGATATCTTTATATTCTGTTTGGGTCATGTTTTTCAATCTGCTCAGTTTTATGTATTCTTAATTATTACATCACGGAATTTGCAATGTAATGTCTAAATAAGGTCTGGACTTATCAAGAACATTTTGGTGGTCTTCATTCTCCTCTGGTTCTGTGTCAGACTCTGGCTCCAACATGTAAGGCTGGATGGACAAGTCTTCCCTTGTTGACGTATTGTAATTAATTTGTAAATATAAAAAAAGTTCTGCGCAGCTATATARTCGTAAASCCCYCTATCAAACAAGAATGAACCSCTCTGGAWGTTGGARGGGGGCGGGGTGTGAAGCGCCTCGCTTGGATTTAAACACAGCCTCAAAACGAGTTGATCTAAGACACACCTCAGAAAAGGGGCGGGGCTTGTGGAGATATAAAAAGTAGGAAATCAAACCAAAGCACTGCAATTCCACTTTGTATARACCCCATCTGAAAGATTTAAATGTGAAGAAGAAGGATTTAAAAGCATGATATGTCTACTTTGTCATTCTGGTATCATGAGCAGTTCCGGAGATTTTTGACAAAATTTAAAAGAGGAAACTTTAAACCGTATTTGGATATCGAGATTTCCCAGCTTGTATCGAAAATAGCTTTGCTACAGCATAAGGAAAGTAGCAAAAAAATTTTACCATATTGTGGACATTTCATTGAAGGGACCCATAGATAAGGTATTTGTTTGTCATATTTTGACAGAATCAGATCATCCCAAATTTTYCAATCAATCATAATACCACCATGTGACTTAATCCTCAGTTCGATGTGATGGGTCACATATTTGCTTGTTTATTCATCTAAATCAGAAGCTACAAAACGTCTGAGCCTAAAAAAGAAACCACATTTGCAATCCTAATTATTGTTCTTTTAAATGCACAAATGTTGGTCATAAACTAAAAATCAAGAGTAAAGCACCACTAACAATTTTATTAAAGTAGGATATAAGGACAAAAGGATTTGGCCACACTTTTGTCACACAGCTGTATGGAGTTGGTATCTCTTTTATAGTGACAACAGTTTCCAATCWTCTAGGAAGGCTTTCTACAGCATTTTCTATAACAGTTGAAATAGATAAAATCTTTTCCCAAAGTGTTGCCTCAAACTTGGAAGCATAATGTGATCCAGAACGTCTTGGTGTGCCGAACATATTCCTGGAGATGAGAGGACGAGTCCAAACTCTGACTGAAACACTTGAATTCAAATATTACCAGATGTAGCTAAATACTTGTAGCAGTTTGTTCAATACTCTGAGACAATTGTGTTTTAAAATGTGGTGTTATGGAAAATAAAACCACTAGAAACATCAGATCCTAAATGGTGAAACATGACATCCTGTGCTCACGATAAAACTGTTCCAAAATCACACACGTGTAAAACGAGTCTTTCACRTGTGTTTTTAATGATTTTGGCTGTGATATACCATATAGCATTTTGTGTTTTGTAGTTGTTATAGTAAAAAATGGTAACACTGACTAATATTTCATAATTTTAACAGAAAAACAAGAATTATCCCCCACCCCCTGCACACAGCACTGACTGACTGCAGTGAAATAAAAGCCGTTTTCYATTCTCACCTGAGAGAGATGATTTCTGCTCATCTTGCAACACTGCCTCTTCCGCTCCCCGCTGTGAACGTGTGACCTCTTGATTGTTCTCCTTGTCTTCCTGCGGTACTGCGTGGAGCTCTTCCGCTTCCTTGCCGTCCCCCTCTGCCTCCCCCTCCCCAGAGTCAGTACTCCGGATGCTCAGGCGCCTCACCCGGCATATAACGTCCACCTCTCTCATTCTGGCGATCCGTTCAACCGCCACGTGACCTGGAGAAACAGCCAGCTTGTTCTGCAATGCTTCTATTCGCTGGGAGGGGCCTCTGGTCCTCCTCTCCCCCTCCAAGCTTAGAGATAACCTTCGGTCTAGATTTGGGGGGATTGAGAGCGGCAGTCTATCTGGCGGAAACTCAGGCAACCCGGGATGGTCTTTCCCCAAATGAGTTCGTAGACCAAATCTAAGTTCTGGGACCGAAACAGACTTTTTCTCTATTTCCTTCCTGCCTCTTGGCAAAGTGTTGCTTTGCCCCTCACATTTTGCTACAAATCTCTTTTTGCCTGCATCCCGTGTTTCAGCTGAGCAGTTTTTTTCCTTTTCTAAGTCTACATTTTGAGTYACAGTTTCATTAACACGCTGTTCCTCCGTGACATCTAAGGTTGCAGGCTGGTCGGTTTGTAATGTGGGCGCAGAGGAAGGATCRTCAGTGGATCCATTTTCAGGTTTGCTCTCAGCAGGGTTATTCGTGCACGAACTGTCTGAGGTTTCTGCCTGAGCGTTTTCTGTTTGTTCACCGTCTCCTTGCGTCAGTGAGTGCTGCTCCGTTGTTTCTGCACACGAGTCAGGCCCTGACGAGTTTAAAGTTGAGTCGTTTAGCTCCTCGGTTTTTGAGTCCTCTGCTGGACTTTCTAACGCAGCACGTTGGGGAGGACTTCCATTTTGATTGACTGAGCTGTCTGAGCTGTTCTCCTCGTGAAGTGGAGGCAGCGGACCCTGTCTCATCTGATTCTCAAGCTCTCTTTTACAAATAGGACACTCCTCCTCCGAGTCAACACCAGGATCTTGAGGAGGCTCCAAGTCACTGGTTCTAGAATGGCCTGCGGACGATCTGCTAGCATCTGTCGGCTCTTTAGATTGACGCAGAGCCTGGCAAATGTCCTCGTAATCCGGAGGACTGGTGAGTGTAGAGGCATCCTGCATGGGCTGTCGATCCGCCCAGGGGACCTCGGCTGCTGTGCTGTGCGTCGTTGGGCTGAAGTCACAAAGCGGCGTCTCGATAGGCTCATCTGGCAGGTCCAGTTTCACCGTCCTGCCATCRTTGCTCCTTCTGCGTGAAAGATGTGCAACAACCCTGTATTCTCTGAACCCCGTCTCTCTTGGTGGGACTGGGAGTTCTTCTCTGAGCTGTTTGCTGAAGGTCACTGACTTGGTTGCAGGCCTGGAGAAGGCGCTCTTCACCTCTCTGTATTCGGGGTCAACAGACCAGCTCACCGCACTGCGTCTAAGGCTGCTGGGCTTGTTGAGAGGTTCTGAAGTCARTCGGATTTTGATGCGCTCTGGTATTTGAACTGAGCCATTGGGGACTTTACTGCCGGCAGTGCCTAGCTCTAAGATGTCTTTGTAGGCCTCGTTGAGGTCCTCTATGCACTTGTCGACACTTGGTTGTTTGTTGGCCTGTTGCTGCTGTTGATCCTGGATTTCTTTTTTGATGGTCTCCAGTTCTTTGACAGCATCCCACGGCCTCTGCACCGTGGGTTTGATCAAAAATGGTTCAAATGGCTCCTGCCCACTGTTTGCTGGTTTGGCCTCCTCCACATTTCCTGAGGGTGGTGCTGCTGGATCCTGAGCTGTACTCTTGTTCAGCTGGCTGGAGAAGGTGGAGGTCAGAGAGAATGCGCTGTTGCTCGACAGTTTCAGGCTTTTGACTCCCTTTATTGGGAAAGTGAACGCAGCGCCCACTAAGCCGCTGCTGTCTGCTGCGACATCAGTGTCAGGAGGGATGGGGTCTTGTTGTGCTTCCTTGTTCTCAGGGCTGGGTTTTTGAGCTTCCGGGCTAGTTTGTGTCTCCTGATCTCGATACTGGTTTGCAGGCCAAGTTCCTGACAGCTTCAGCTCCTTGTAATGATTTATTTTAGGGGGTCTACAGGGTAATCTTTTAAACATTTTGCTGCTCGCTCGGCTGCTTGTTTTGCTGCTTGCTATGCTGCCAGTTAGAGCCTGCAGCTCAGCTTCAGCTGATGATGTGCTTTGGAGACTTTGGTTTGTTAAATGACCAGTTTTGTTGTCACTAGGACTGCCTGCTGGGTCTGGTGACTTTTCATTGTTGTTATTCTGGTCACGGATCATTACAGTGGGCTGAGGGGTAACAGGGACAGACACTAAACAAAAAATGGTTTCACTGAGTCTCTTTTTTAGATTTTTGGATTTTTCTTTCTCCGGTGGTTCGTGTTGTTCGACTTTCTTTACCTCTGTCGTCGTTTCAGAGACACCCTGGTCAGCCGGTTTACATGGAGGTGGTGGTGGTTTTCCAAGAAAAGATGAGGGGAAAATATGACTACGAGTATGTTCAGGACCTACGCTTTCGCTTTTTTTAATACCCCTGTTGCACCGTCGATTACTGCTGTCACTGTCGTTGAGAGCTGTTTTGTTGGTTTCAGWGTTGGGAGCTGGCCCCTGCTGGGGAGGAAAGGCACTATCATGTGTAGATTGTCCTAGAGCCTTAGCAGACGGAATCTCCTTGCTGATGTTTCGGATTTTGTCTGAGTCAGTGAGAGAGTTCCCGCTAGGCCCTCCTGAGATTTGCTTCACTCTTGGGTCCTCAATGGGTAATTGACGAACCAGACTAGGTTGTTCTTCCAGTGAATGTACCTTTTTCCGGTAGGACGCACTACGTTCCTGATAATGTTCCAACCACAAGCCACTGCTCTGTCTGGAAAGCCACCTTCCAGGATCTGACATGGGCATTTGCAAAGCTTCTGCCCTCCATCTTAAGTTTGCCAACTCATTGCGATTGAGTGAAACTCCTCTCGGGGGTGGGCCTCTCCTATATGAAGGGGGTGGAATGTAGCCAGGAGGCTCCATTCCAGTGATGGCAGAGTGTTGTGCGAAATAGTCGTGTTTCAGCTCCCCACCCCTTGGATAATAGATAGACCTGTCTTTTTGTTTGGCACCCTGCTCTATGGCAAGCATTTCTGCGCTACCCCTTGTCTGCTGGTGTATCTCATACGATGGTGGCTTCAAAGGCCTGCTGAACCTGGGCTTTGGTAAAAGTGCAACATGGCTGCTCGGGCCGACATTTCTACCCCAACCATTTCTACCACCACCATAGACATATCTGCTATAAGGCCCAGAGAAAACAGTGCTGTTTAACCTTTGCCTATCAGGTAGGCTAGGTCTGGATGGTACGAGCTCTCTGCAGTCGTTTCCATCAGGTGACAAAACTCTGGGGAGTGACTGAGACTTTGCTTTAACTCTAGGGTGGAAAAAGCCCTCGGGTGTCCTCAGGCGGTACTGGTCCTTAGCCCACCTTTCCCCATCCCCATCTGACAGCTGCCTTCCCATGCCCACAGCAGGCCTCCACTCCTCTGTACCCAGGCTTTGGCACTTCCTCTCCCCAGTCACCCTCAGCTGACCAGGGCCTGCATCTGGGTCCCTTAACCAGGAAATGTCCTCCCATAGCTGCTGCGCTTGCCTCTCTGCCCTGTATTCCTCTGCCGTCATCAGGGCCTGGGGCCTCCATGCTCCAGCGGAGGCCCTCAGTTCTCTGCCGTCAGCGTAGTCCAGCAGGATGCTGAAGTCCTGGCCTCGCCTCCGCCAGTAGGAAATATCCCGCTCATCATAGCTGAGTGGCTCTGAGTAAGTCAAACTAGGAACATCATAGAACCTGTAACGACAAAAATGTGTAGTTTTAATGAGATGGTTGCAGCTTTAACAGATAGAGTGTCTCAGAGATACAATTAGGTTAATGCTTCCAAAGCTCTCAGTTAGTTTTATGTCAGCTTTAATCTACTTTTTTTTCTAAAATGTCGGCACATGTAAAAGCCACCCATAAAATTTTAATGACAACATACCAATCTCTCCGGTTTTCTCATTGTTAAAGATGAAAAATGACATGTCCGAGTCAGCAGCGAGCAAGCGTTTCGGCTGGGGCCATTTTGGCTTTCCAATACAACTTAATCAAGACAAGCCAGCACACATGAGACAGATGTGCTTAAGTCAGCGACTTCAGACTTCCTTAAAGACATCATGAAATTGTGATGCTACTGCAATATGATCTGCATAATAAATTGTGCCCACCCCATCTTGAAAACTGGTCATCTGGCCAGCAACTGAGGGTCTTAAAATCTTTGTACTGTAAATCCATCCACTTACCTGATCTGATGTAAAAGCATAAGTGTCTTTATTTATGTATTTATTCAATCACATAACTGACCTTTAAATATGAATCACTGCTCCTTCAGGAAACAGTATGAGCTACATACTTTTAACATTAAATAATGCATCCAATGAACTGTTACTTTACTATACGTGTGCAGTTTTTTATTTGTTTTTAAAATAAAAAGTGCCAGGTTTGTAATAGTGCTTCTGCAATAAAGCAGGAGGGGATGGAGTGGGGSATTAAAGAGGGTTTTCATGAAATGAACACACAAAAGCACACAATTAACATGTCATTGCAATAAAAAATCAAAAATAGGGGCAAGTATTGATATTACTGATACTCATGTGAGTACTGGATCAGATCAATACTAGGGTGATGATCTTGTTGATATTGGTTCTTTTGAATACATTTTATTTGCTCCATTGACTTATAAAGTGAAAAATAAAATCAGTACTGCAGAGCTTCCAAATTGTTGGCTTTAGTTATTAGTCCTCTACATCGTGCCCGTGTGCTATGGAAGTTAAATTTTGTTGTGTTTTTAACATCAACGTATTATATATTTCTTACATTGTTGCTTATTTCTAGTTATTTTGCACTAATGACTGTTTTTTCCTAAACCATTTTATGTAATAGAATGTAATAGGAGAATTATTATTATTATTATTATTATTATTATTATTACTGGTACATCACTTTATTTTGTTGAATTTAAATAATACAAGACATTTTTTTTGCCTAAAGTCTTTGACCTGTATTTTGTCATAATCAACTAACTATACTTTATCTTGAGAAATATTGATATCGGTATCAAATCGTATTGTACCATATCGTACCATACCGTATTGTACCGTACCGTACTGTACTGTACCATTTCATATTCTACTGTACTGTACCATAACGTACCGTATCATATTGTATCATATTGTACCGTACCATAACATGCAATATCATATTGTATCATACCATATCGTACCGTACCATACCAATTCATATTTTATTGTACCTTACTGTAACAAACCATAACGTACCGTACTGTATTGTACCATATCATATTCTATTGTATCGTACCGTAGCTGTCAAATCATCTTGTATTGTACCTTACTATAACATACCATAACGTACTGTACTGTATTGTACCATACCATACCCTACTGTAGTGTACCATATCATATTGTATCGTATTGCACCATACCATAACGTACCTTATCGTATTATATCACATAATATCATATCTTATTGTACCATACCATATCATATTGTATCGTAGTACCGTACCGTACTGTACTGTACCTTATATTCTATTGTATTGTACCATAACCTACCATATCGTATTGTATCGTACCAAATCGTACCGTAGCTATCATTGTAYCTTACTATAACATACCATAACGTACCGTACTGTACTGTAGTGTACCATATCGTACCATACCCTACTGTAGTGTACCATGTCAAATTGTATCATATTGCACCATACAATGACGTACAGTACCTTATCGTATTATATTGTATAATGTCATATTCTTATTGTACCATATCATACCATATTGTACCATRCCATACTGTACTGTACCATTCCATATCAAATCATGTTGTATTGTACCTTACCGTAATGGACCATAACATACCATATCATACTGTACCGTACCATGTCATGTTGTATCGTATTGTACCTTACCGTAACATACCATAATGTACCATATGATGTCGTATTGAAGTGTATTGTATTGTATTGGTATCAGTATTGGAATTAAAATCCATGATATATTGGTATCAGTATTGGAATTAAARTCCATGATAYTAGCCCTGTATTTACTTGGAATTTGATCAATACCAAAATTCCTAATATGATCCACTCCTAAAACAGGCTTAGTTTCTCTTTGACTAAAATCATTTTGTTCAGTTGCACTCAAGTTTTAACTTTCTGATGTTTTTCCCAAACAATTCAGAGAATTGTTTTTGTTTGTATAGCAGAGGAAGTGTTACCATACCCTCACCAGGTCATCCTGTCCTCATGACATTTTGTTACAATCAGATTGGGAGTAAAGCATTTTTATTGCCTTTTCAAACTTTAAATACAGTCATTTCAATAAGACTAAACCAACGATCGCATTTTCCTCATTGTGTAAAAAAAACCCTCATATAGCTGAAGCTTCCTCAAATATCTGCATTGCACAAAAGCCCTGTTAGTCAATGTACTCCTTCATTGAAGCAGCAAAGTCAATGGATCATCCTCAGCAGCATATGCTACTGTATGGCTGAGGGGAGCTGCGCTGTGCACACTTGCCCAGCAACATGCTTACATCACGGAGCACGTGCTGGGTGTGATTCAGTGTGCCAGTGTTTACAGTGGAGTGATTACACGCCTGTCTTCAGGCATGTTGCTCGCCAACTAATGCCTCTGTTTACACCCGCCCGAGCCCCCCGGTGGAGGCTGAGGAAGCCGTGCGCCGGAGCGGGCGACCGCAGAGACGCAAGCTACGTCTCCAACARCTCWAGGCACCTTTCGTATTTCCTCACACTCCAGCTCCAGAGATGTCAGTGGTGCTGCTGCAGCCACTCTTCTGCAGCTCTGTGAGGAGGGGAAGAGAAGAGAAGAGATGGGAGGGAGAGGGGGGAAAAAATCCTGCGCAGTGCAGACTCAGTTTTGCATGCAATACTGACGGGCCCCATRGAAGAGGTTAGAGAGAGTATGGAGAAGGTAAAGGTGTGTTGTGGGGAGGGGTGGGGTGCAAAAGAGAGAAAAGCACTCACCCACTGTCTGTTGCGAGAGAATCACCCAAGGGCTGACCATCACCAAGGATACCAATACCGACTTCTTTTCTCCTCAGGATCCTCTCCCCACTCTCRTTGTCTGTGGCAGGGTAAGCCTTCACCAGAGCCTGCCTGGTGCCGTAGATCCCTGTGATGGAGGTGGGCTCCCTGTCCGCCTCAAACCCGTTCAGGGCCCCCCGGCCGGCCCTGTTGTCCACAAGTTCACGCTGGCAGTCGGCGGGGCGCTTCTCGTAAGGCGTGGCCGACGGGGGGCCGCTCTTGGGCAGTTTGTATCCGTGGGAAATGAGGAGGTCCTCCACGCTGTACATGGTGGCGTCTCTCTCTCACTCGGTGGGGGGTGCGGGAGGGCAAAGGTGGGTGTGTTGCCTTATGCGCAGTGCTGCTGGTGGAGGCTGGAGCACGGAGGCTCAGCAGAGGCCATTACTGAGGAGAGAACAGGGAGGCAACTTGAAAACAGCACGCAGCGAAACCACAACCGCTATTCAAAAAAATAAAATAAATATAAGACGGCAGCCGATTCTCAGAAAACTGGTGTTTGTGTCTCTTTTCAGAATTGTTTCGGCGCACGCTGTTCCAAACGCCTGCTTTAAACCATCAGAGGTTCTCATTGAGCAGTAAGAAACCAAACAGAACCGGGTCAACTCTGAACTCTTGGTGCAGTTTGAATGAGTCCACTCCAGTTGTTTTCCAGATTCGTTGATTTGCAATTCTGAAATGCAGGTACGCACTCAGTGTGAACAAAACAATCAGCCTCACAGGCTGCGTTTCCGTTGCAAATGTGCGCAAAACTTTGTTGATATTCTGTTAATGTCGAAAAACACAGTTTCGCAACTGCAGTGTTTCCATTAAGTAAGAAATGCTATTAAAGTGAATACATTTGTTCTCACAATAAATCATTACAAACATGGCGGCGATGGATGTAAACACATAGCATGTTGCTACCTCATCATCAGAGGAGACGTCAGCGTCTTTTATCGAGGCTTTCCAGAAACAAGACCCTGGCAGCGGCTACGTATGCTGTGTTTTTGGGAAATTGTAGTCGGTGAGTTTACTATTTTATACTACTTCTGTGATATTACTACTACTTCTACTTCCTGTTATCTACTTTGTCGTCGTCTTTTTCACCAGTAGAAACAGCCGGTTGTTGATCATGTGACTCCCGTGATGCGAAAAAAGTGCTTCCATTGCAGTTTTGTGAAAACACCAATTTYGATACGGCCGAAAAACCACCTCATCCTAGCTCAAAAACATTTTGTCGAAAAACTGATTTTTTTTTCGAAATTGACGTGTTTCCATTGAGCAAATTTATTTCCAAAATAAATTTGTGCATTTTCATGGTCAGTGGAAACACAGCTAGTGACTGCAGTGAGTTTTCAGCTGTTTTTTCAAAGTAAACAAACACGTTGGCATCGATTTATAAATTTTAAAATATTTAAAAATAACCGTATTGACACATTACCCATCGATAAGACAAATAAAACTGTTTGGATTTTGTTAGTTTTATTAACGTTGTACCATTAAAATAAGCTTAAAACAAACAAAAAAAAAGGCTGTACTTGTTCATTATGGTGAATGGAAACATTTATTTGTTGTTTACTCCACATAAAGAAACTCCAAACATAAAGCTTTTACCCAAACTCTGCATTCCTCCGTTTTACCTTTTTCTTTTAAAAATCCTGTAAAAAACAGACGGGTCCGTACCAGATCTGATTAAACTTCAACACAATCAGGTTCTGTTTGACCAAAACTCAATACCTCCTCCTGACATGAACACAAATTACATGAAGAGGATTAAAGGGTTGTGAGAGATGAGACGCATCAGGACGGGTTAGAAAAGATTTGTTTGACTGGTCTGAATGGGAGCGAGGACGAATGAACTGGAAGATGGTTGGAGAGTTTGACATGATTTAAGATTCATGTGTTTAGTGAGCAAAGCAGGCAGAAAAGTTCTGGACTAATTAAAGTTTCTGGATTCATTTGAGACGTGCAGTGATCAATATGAGACATGTCAACAATGTCAAATAAAATGAGATATTTAGGCGCCCTGAACAAATGAGATCATTGATGTGTTATAAAACATATTAATTATTAAAAAGGATTACACGCTGACTGTGGAAATTTCAACATTATTAAAGAATTTAGACCAAAATTTAGTTTTTTATCTCTGTTGTGAAATATATGTTTCCTGAAGATGGAACCTAAAGACCAGAGGTGGGCAATCCTGGTCCTCGAGGGCCGCAGTCCTGCATGTTTTACATGTTTTTCTGTACCAACACACCTGATTTGCATGAATGGATGATTAACTGGCTTCTACAGAGCTTGAAGAGATAATTCAATCACTGAATTAGGTGTGTTGGATCAGAGAAACAAGTAAAACATGCAGGACTGCGGCCCTCCAGGACCAGGATTGCCCACCCCTGCTAAAGACAGTATTTAATATAATAAACAACAGAATCCAAAATTATGATTATGATTTCTCTAAAAGGTCCCAGCATTTAAATAAATTATCAGCGTAGATTTTTTTACTTTTAAACTGATGATTACTATATTTTATTTGTTTGTCTTTTTAAAGTTTGTCACTGCAACGTCACAAAGATTAAAAACGTGTWTTTATTCTCCTACAAAAACAGCCAAAGTGGCTAAAAAGCAGGTCAAAAGCGAAACTTGTTGCTGTATTTGTTTACCTACAAACACTTATCTAATAAAACTCGAGCCTCCGCTCGATTTTCATCGGATTCAGATGGGTGTTTTGTTTACATTGAGTGCAGACCCGCATTTCAGACTGCACGGTTTGTGCTCTTCATGTTTCTGATGCAAATAAGTTCTATTCTATAAAAGTACAGCGAATCCTCCAGCTTTAGAAATAAAAACAAATTATGTTTGGCAAAAAAAAAACATGGCCAAAATCATTGACGCTGAATAACGACAGTAATGTTACCTTCATGTTTTCACTGCTGAATAAKGAATATTTGATTCAGCTTTAAGTGTAGAAAAGAAAAGACACATGTTTTATGATTTTTTTTGTCTGCATACCTGTTCGTATGTTGGTGTGTGAATGCAGGAGCAGGCCTGCCTGTCTGATGTTTTAATTAGTGCCTGTAACAGTGCTCTGCCTGCGGATGACAGTGGTTCTCTTATAGCTGTAACACATCCATCAAAGGCTTTGTGCACGTTTGCATCCACAGACTCAAAGACTGGATTCGTTTACATTTTCCATTAGGAACGYGACACTTAAACGGCGCCGAATCGAAGCCCGTTGTGTTAAAGCAGACCGCCGCAAATCAGTCGAGGTTTGCGTGAAACTTTGTCAACATCGATCTTCTGCTCGCRTTTATTTCCTCACCTCAAACTCCCGTTCTGTTTCTGGTTTGTGGAACGTGTCGGTGCGATAACACGGATCTGAACGTGATGCAGAGACGTGCAGACAGATTAGTGCCCGGCACSTCAGATTACAGACGGAGCAACGTTAAACTCCACATCATCTGTGCACCAGAGCGCCTGCTGTCCACCACTTTCATTTAACTCTTGATTAGAAACACTTATTTTATCATTCTGGGTTTTTTTTTTTTTTCAGATGAGTTCACTTGACTTTTCTCAAAAGCTGTTAAACATTTACTTTTTTCTGTTGAACATTACATGAAGGATTGCATTTTGCATCTGTAAAAACAGAAAACATTGTATGGAGCTGCAGCAGTAAAATCTGTGACAAGGTTCTTGAGATATTTTGCTAACAGACTCAGGTGACACCAACAATCAGAGCCTGTTTGGTGCCCTGGGTAAGAGTTCAGGAGGTGCCACTTGTTTCTTTATCTCACCGACAATTTACAAACATTTCCATCCCAAATAGTTCTGTCTTTGGTTTTATTTTTTAATCTTTAAAGATCACGTTGTCCAATTAAAATAGTTAACAATATGATTAATTTGAAATAGAATACCAGAAGTCTACTTCTGTGGAGTGAAGCAGCTCTAGGGGGGTCCAGTGGTATAGTCCCCCAGAAAATGTAGTAAAAGATTTACTCAAAACTTTATATTTTTACTGATTCAATGTATTTGTTTAAGAGAATGATAAACATTAGTTTGTTAAAGAAATATGAAATTGCATGATGTGTATTCATAAG